>NC_133752.1:197351326-197668546 GCF_036562045.2 Rhinolophus sinicus
GTCAGAGCACAGTTCCTCTGCTCTGGGGGCCGAGCTTGCACAGCCAAGGTGAGGACCGCCTAGTGAAATGCCAGCCAGGAAAGAAAGAGCACAGCATCTACTGATGGAATAAACATGGGCCTGGCAGGGAGGTGCTGCTCTGAAGGGCGGCAGGAAAGCCACGGCCATATGCACATGTGAGCTAGAGCTGCCTGGAGCACCAGGTGGGAGCGGCGGTGTGTTGGGGCACAAGGGGCGGAACCAGGGAAAGCTTCCTGGAGGAGGTGGCATTTCAGGTGGGTCTTGAAGAATGAAGAGCAGCTAACAGAGGCTCGGGAAGCTGAGGGAGCAAACCCATGGGGGTGTGGGTGTGCAGGGAAAGAGAGGGAGTCTGTTTTCCCCTTCCTCCTCCCCTCCCTTGTATACTTTGGTCTCAGCAGGCAAGGAGGAAGCTTTGCTGTCAGATCCTACAGTTTCGGAGGGCAAACCCATCCTAACCCTTCTTAAACCCCAGGAGCTGGGAAGTCCTGCAGGTTTTCTCTTCTCAGGGTGGGGTGGGCAGTGCCCTGGCCCTCAGGGTCGGTCAGTGATGTTTCCTCTCAGGCTGTGTCCCTGGTCAGGAGGAGTCTGTCCCACTGCCTGTCAGCATCAGTGGTGGCAGGTCCTGGAGACTGGGGCAGGGTAGGGGTGGCTTTGGGAAGAGTCCCTGTCCCAGAGGGACGGCTATGGAGGTGCCTGAATTTCCCTCCTGAGTGCGCTGACTCCCGCTCTGAGACACAAGCATGTAACTGCCCCTTTGAAGGGACAGGTCTTACAGCTTGGGGAGTCCCAGGATGGGGGCTGCAGGTGGCCCATGGGGTCAGCTGGGTGCATTGTATTTGTGGCAGCCACATTCAGTTTTGAGGACAGCCAGGCATTCACATCTGCCAAGAGGTTGGGACTGGATACTAGAGGTTGTCTCCACTCTCTCAAGAAAAGCAAGGGTCAACTCCACCCCTGCCCTGCACTGCCCGGGGCCCATTCAGAGCACTTTCATCCCTGAGAAGAGGCAGAGATGCTCCCTCTCCTGTTTGGCATATAGAGCAGATGGGTTTCAGAGAGGTTAACCGACATACCCGGAGCAGCACAGCCAGGAAGAAGCACAGTTGGCCCAGAAGCACGCTCCCCTAACGCCCAGTGCTCCAGCCACGCGTGCTCCCAGCTTAGCTCGTGGACAGTTCTGAGGTCCTCTTTTGCCCAGCAGCAGCAAGTCTGGGCATAGTGGCGGTCACACATTCTGTGAACACGCTGGCTGAGGCCTGAGGGACAGTGGCCTTGGAACCTCAGCTCCAGTAGGTATGAGCTTTGGCTCAGGCTTGAGCTCTGGGCCCACCTGCAAATTGGTGCTGCCAGACTGGGGGGTTTAAACACGCCGACGTTTGAAGATCTCTCAGCCATAGGCAGTGGAGGGGACAGAGGGCGGGTGGGCGAAGCTCCATGGGGGACATGGCAGGGGCGGGGTGGACCTCAGCAGAGGTGGCGTTATAGATTTGATATTTCTGTTTTCCTGTTCGTAAAAGTGACAGATTCCAACCTGTGTTCTGATTTTGCATAGAGGTGGCATTGGAGCCCCATGGTGTGAGCGATGGCCGTGCCGGATGTCCACCCCGGACAGAGAGAAGGCGTGGAGGGGGGACTGGGCTGACCACCAATGCTCGCTCTGGGGGTCCTGATTTAGTGAGTGGCCAGACCACCGAGATGATGGAGATCCTGGCTCTGAAGGTCTGGGGTGGAGTCCCAGAAAGTGTGACTTTAGCCAACCCTGCCAGTGACATGTCCTGAAGCAGGTGGGCTGGCACTGGGCCCCATGGGGGCTGGCCTCCCCCAGGTTTGGTTGTGGGGCGCTGAGGGAACGCAGTGTTTGGGATTGTGGGCCTTTCTCCCCAAAGGAGTGTCATTATGAAGAACAAAGTCCCCTTTCACTCACTGCCTCCCAGTTCCTTTGGTGAGCCTGCCCATAGCACATTCCCAGAGTCACAGACATTTCAGAATCATCAAATCATGGGGTTCACTATCAAACCCCCTCCCTCATAGCCCGGAAAGACCCATCTTGTGGTGACCCAACTGGAAATGGACACGGGTCTGCCTTCACCCTCTCCTCTCAATGAAACACTTTTTACTTTGGCTACCGTTTTTAGATTTGATGTTTCCATTGTCCTGTTCTTAAAAGTAACCGATTCGTTCTGTGTTCTAATTTTATGTAGCAAAAACTCGCCTGGATGGGAGCCCTGATTTCAGAGGCTCGTCCACATGCCGCGGGGCCTGAGAAAGGCCCCTGATGGGTGAGTGATTGAGAGGCTGGGTGGTAAACTGAGCAAACACCAAAAGCTTTCCCAGAGGTGCCCACATTCCACCAGTTACTACTGCTCTCTGCATTGTTGACAGCTCCCGAACATTCTTTCCACAGGGAATCAGCCCGCACACGACATGAATGGGCTCGTTTTATATCAGAAGGCTGAATTTTAACTGACAAATTGGACAGGTTCCCTAAGGCAAGGGTTACTAAGCTTTGTCATTCTCGCTAAAAATGTGATTTATAATATATTCCTATTTGCTAGACACTCCTGGTCCCAGGAATGAAGGCCTACTGAAGAAACAGGAGGTCTACTTAATGTCTTGAGCCCATATAAAAATACGCTCCCCCGGA
Organism: Rhinolophus sinicus; assembly: GCF_036562045.2. Classification (NCBI taxonomy): domain Eukaryota; kingdom Metazoa; phylum Chordata; class Mammalia; order Chiroptera; family Rhinolophidae; genus Rhinolophus; species Rhinolophus sinicus. The sequence continues at coordinate 197,353,992 of NC_133752.1, forward strand.
GTCTCCGTGAGTGTAAAACAGATGTGCATAAATCAAGATCCGACAGAGCCAAGTGAGTTTAATTTCATTAAGTTTAATGATAGTTTAGGCAGTCAAACACTTAAAATTCAGGACAGGGCAAGAACAACCCACAATTTACTTTAGGATTTTTCTATTCTAAAGGAAAGACCTAAGGGTCTGGTGAAAGAAGTTTTATTTCCTCTGCTTCCAGTTTATAAAAATAAAAACAGTATTTGTTGTTCCTTAAATACTGACATTTGTGAATACAGAATATGTCAGATATCAGAGATCAATCCACACCTTCAGCCGGGCTTCCTCAGAGATCTTTTGTAAAACACACACACACACACACACACACACACACACACACACACACAAAAGCAGGGTAAACCACCTGACTTCTGAAAAGTCGGAGTTAAAGTTGCAAACTCATTTTGCCCGAGATAACCAGCCCCACTCTAAGCTGTCTAAGTGGGTAGCAATGGATTTGATCTCTGGATCTGATTGCTTAGCAGAAGTCAAGCAGCCAACTTTTCAACAATGTCTCTATATCATGAAACTTCCTAAAAATCTTCAAGGGGGTAACCTGAGCTTGTGAAAAATGATCCCGAATGTCAATAGGACAAAGCTTCCCTTCCAAGATGTAATTAGGGGAGCCCCAAGCACGCCTTTCATATTTTACTTGACAAGCACCTTTTTCTTTGTTCTGCCCGCTCTGGAGGGCTTCGCCATTTCTTTGTTAAGAGGAATGGTTACAAATACATGCTGATATCATAGTAACCATTTAAAATTGCATCCACCTGATAGGAATGTTCATTTTCACCCCACATTTTTTTTGTGTGTGTGAAAATAAAGTCGTTTTTCTAGGTGATACACATATTTTTGTACTTGTACACACATTTGAGTTTATCAAGTCTTTGTTCAGAAACATTAAGGACATACTGACCACAAAGGATTGCTGAGAGGGCGGATGGAATCTTAAGGCTCCACGGAGAGATAGCCGTTGTGTAGACCCCAAATGCCCAGGCTGGTCAGAGCTGGTCTGGACTTCTGTAACACATCGCGGTAGAAACGTCAGGGACAAATGAAGGGTATCCACGGAAGGGGCGGGGATGTTGAGATGTCTCGGAACTCAAGCTGGGTTCCACAACCCCAGCACTCACTCATTTGGGGCTGGATTCTTCTTTGTGTGCGTTTGGGGGGCTGGGGGTGTAGCCGTGGAGGGGCCCTGCTGAGCACGGCCTGAGCTGCAGCAGCTTGGCCTCTGCCCACTAGATGTCAGTAGCAGCCTCTCTCCTCCAGGTGTGACAACCATCATGTCTCCAGGCACTGTCAATAGACCCCTGAGGGACAAAATAGTCCTTGGTTGATAACCAGGGCTCTAAACAATAAGGGATGTTGAGCACGTTTAGCCAAAATGACAGTATTTACAGGGAACTTCAAAGCTTTTTTGCAGGCATTGCATTAAAACGAAAGTTATTCTGAATTGCTTTGGAAGGCTGAGCAAGGACAAATGGGGTAAAGTTGTAGAGAGGCCAGTTTTGACTAAGGAATAGAGAGAAGTTTCTAGAAGAACTGCTCAGCTCCCAATCCCCACGGCGCTTATGTTTAGACTTGGCTAGAATCCTGGCCAAAGATCCAGGGCTCTTTCCTCTGCCAGATCTTTCTGGGGCACTTACCACCGGCAAAGCACTGGCCTGGTGGTAAGTGCTTGGCTTCCATGATGGGATGTACTCCTATGTCGGGTGTACTCTGAAAGCTTTAAAGGTGGGCCTCGTGCCCGGAGGATGAAGGCCTGCCCTTCCTGTGAGCTCACTCGGGTTGCAGAGGGAGGGTGGGCAGAGCAGCAGAGGCCCGGGCTGTGCGTGGTGGGTCTGGGAATCCCGGGACATTGGGGCCGAGGAGGAGCTCTGGGGCTTCCCAACAGCTTGTGATGTCTGCGCCAGGGCTGAAATCCGGGATCCTCCCAGCGCGGAGGGAGGCGAGTTCCGGAAGTGAGCACCTGGCCCAGGTTCTCCCTGCCCTGAGCACCCTGAGCTCCACGAACCCACCTGAGCGCGCCTGCCGCCGGTGTCAGCAGCGGGAAGCATCTCCCCAGGTGTCCACTAGGTGTCACTCTGTGGTCTCGAATGACCGCTTGCTGGCGCCTCAGCTGGAGGGCGGCTATTTTCAGACTACATTTTCAAATTCTCCTCTCTGCCTCCGGCGCAAACATTCCAAAACGCTCCACGACAGATATCTTTGCTTTCCTGCTAAATGGCCTTCCTTCTTTTCTCCGCGACAAACTTCCTCCCCCTTTTGTGGACCTTTCATTGGCAGTGGTCCCACCAGAGTGGTCACGGCACAATGGTGCGCTGCTGGGGGTGGAAGCGCCTTACCAGAACCCCAGGGAAACGCACTCCTGCCAGTGCCCGAGGGAGCAGGAGGGGCCCGCCTCCCGAGTGTGCCCCTCAGGAAGGAGTGCGTCTGGCCCCACATCCCCGGGCTTGCTGCTTGTTGGTCTAGGATTGCTCATGGTCTGCCAGGTCACACCTCACTCTGCGGCCTGTCCCACCTTCACCTAGATTGTGAGCTCTGAATATCTCCCACCTTTCTAGTCCCCACACCACATAGCCAGCAAAGCGTATGGTAGAATGTGGAGTGTTTGGGACTGGTGTCACTAAAGGAAAAAAAAAAAAGAAACATTTTAAACACAGATCACCGAGACAAGGAAACACATTAAAAACCAGTAGCAATGCTAGTCGTGAAAGTGAAGAACCCAGGGAGGTGTGTGTCCACAGGCAGGAGGAATTTGGGTTGGAGAGGAGCTGGCTAGGAAAGCTTTGGGGGTGGCAGATGGACCTGCACTGTACTGGAGGCCCTGGCAGGCGGCGGGGCACGGAGAGCACCCCAGGTGCAGGAAAGGTATGTGCTCTGTCTTGGAGGCAGAAGCCAATGACGCCTGGATGGAACAAGGAGGGGTAACCAGGAATTCCTTCCTGTAAATTGAGAGCTGCTTGAATCTGCTTCCCACCCCGCTCTCACTTCCCGTCCCAGGTCGTGTACAAAGGTCTCCTCTTCCAGAAGCCTAGATTAAAAAATCGCCAAACCATCAATTACTTAACATTTTTTTCTGGGCGGTACGGCCTGTGGTGGTGGGGTTTGTATGTGGCACAAAAATAACAAAAAACAAAGTTGGGAAGCACCGAGGATGGGGGAGGGTCACTCTGCAGATGAGTGAACGCCTTGGGAGGTTGGTTCAGCTGAGACATCAAGTTGTGTGACCTTCCTAAGAGAGCAGATGACAGAGATCTTTATGCATTTGGGGGAACACGTGGGCATTTTTTAGGTAGTGGGGTGAACGCAACAAAGATCTGTTGTTAATAACAATAGCAGCTAACATTTATTGAGCACTTACTATGTGCCAGACGCTGTTCAAAGAGTGTCCCACACCCTGTCATTGAATGTTCAGTTACCCAATGAGATGGTTACATCACGTGCCCAGGCCACACAGCTGGCAATGCTAATGGCAGGCGTTTGGGCATGGGCAGCTTGACTACAGATCGTCTCTCTACCACCGTCTGTAGTGATACTGTGACAGCTCTGAATGATGTGCACAAAACAGCCTTTAAGGGAGCGTTTTCTCCTTGGACCCGGACTGAAGGGGTACATGATGGCAGTAGATATATATTGAGAAGCCTGGGACAATAATTTGCTAACTTACTTGAGACTAAAACATCACCATTTGCAAAGTATCTTCCCGTACGTAACCATCTTTGATTCTCTTTGCAGCCTCATTCTGTGGGCAAGGCAGATGAAGACTCAGAGGCCAGTTGGGTGACAAGTCAGGGGTGGAGCAGGGCTCAGCTGTGGCCCAGAGCCTGGGCCACCATCCAGCGCAGTGGGGGTAAGTCTACAGCCAGCGTCGTTCTACTGGAAGGGAACTAGCACCCATCAGGTACTTACTGTGTGCCAGGCTTGCTAATAGCTAGTACTTTCAGCTCATGTTTACAATATCCCCCGTTAGGTATTGTTTTCTTCGATTTACTGAGGCTGAGAGGAGAGCCAGGCCTGGAACCCACATCTGTCTGACTGCCACGTTGTGCTACTTCTCCCCCATCTAAGGACTTCGTCTCACCACGGGTTCAGCCTATTTCTCTTGCTGCCAGTTCACGAGCAGGAGTTTAGCTCTGACAATTGAAAGAAGGGGCTTGGCTCACAGCTGTTCTGGACAAAATAATTCATGAGGATTCATAACAGACCAGACGATGGGAGCAAAACCAGCAAAAAAGGAGAGGAAACGAATGACATAAAAATTGGGGGATTGGAAAGACAATGATAGGGTGGTGAAGAAAGGGGAGGATTTGGTATAAACAAAATGAGTTCCGTTTGAGGTAGGTTGAGTCGTCAGTGGTGGTGAAACCTCATTCACATGTTAGGTAGAAGGCAAAACAGAAAAGAGGAACTGAGGGTAAGAGGTGGGGGGCCAGAAGAGCACATCTGTGAGTCATCTGGAGGACAGACAGAACCCCAGAAACTGGGCACAGGGGTCCCAGAGCCGAGGGGAAATAAGTGAGCAAAGGAGGTGGGGGTTGGGGGGCAGGGGCTGCCAGGTCTGTCCATGCTTCCCACGCCTCCCCCTCAGCCGGTCACTTTCACCTCCACTCCCCTCTGGCCGCCCACACCCTGTTCCTTGTCATCACTTGGATGGTTCCAACTGCACTCCCTGACCACAGCTTCCGAAGCTGCCAGTCCTCTCACGCCTCCGCCCCACCACGCCCCCAGCTGACCTCATCCTGATCTCCAGTCCCCGGACTTTCCCACGTGGACCAGCACCCCTGGCTCCCCATCTCCAGACCTCTGGGCCACACAGGACATCGATGCAGCCATTCTCTTGCCAGTATCCTCCACGGCTGTGCCCCTTTGCCCTTCCGCCCTGCTCCTCCGGCCAAACTGGAGCCAAGGATTTGCACAGGCACCTGTCTTCTCCGCCCTACACCGCGTCTGCGCCCTGAGGGAGGAAATCCCACACCAAGGATGTCGGCTGCCCACTGAGCCATGGTACCCAGAGTCAGCTGCTCCCTGCGCACGGCCCCACCTCCTCTTCTTCTCAGCATCTATTCCAAACCTCAGCAGCTCCCCCCAGCAGATGGCTCTGTCTTCTGGTTCACGCAGGAACTGGGGGAGCGTGGCCGCCATGCCATCGGGGGCCCTGTGTCCCCCTGCCCACAAATGCATTTCTCTATGTGTGTGCACCAGTCTAAGTGCTGTGTTACTGTGTTCTCCATGTATCCTTGCAACAACCCTCCTTTGTTCTTATTTTACAGGTAGGGAACCAGAGGCTCCGTGACTGGCCTGAGTCCACGGCCTGTAGGTAAGAGGTGGGGGTGGTGGTAAAAGGAGGCTGCGTGTCTTTAAATGTGTGTGCGTGATGCAGAGAGTCGGGTGCTGTGCTGGAGGCTGAGGGCGTAATGGGAAACAGTTTAGACAAGGTTCCTGCCCTCATGAAGCTGACATTCCAGAAGGACAGCCAGACGATAAGTAAATGAATGGCTACGTTAGATAATAAGAGACTGTAAGTGCCAGCAAAGGAAGAAGCGGAGTTCAGTGACCGGAACAGAGTCGACTGGCTTAGATAGGGTGGTTGGCGAGACCTCTGAAGGGAAGGAACGTGGACAGCCTCCCGTCCATCCTCACTCCCCACTTGTCCCAGAAGAGACACCTCCACTCACCGTGTTCTGGATGCCATCATTAGCAAAACAGTCTCACACACACTGGGAGCAGGTATCTCCTGTATAGAGGATAAGCTCAGTGCGACCGAAGGTGGGGAGGTAGTGGGAATATTTCTCAGTCACTCAATCATCCAGGAAAGAAATGGGTCCTTTGAGACTTGGACCATTAGCCGTGGATGGCTGCCCCCATTGCACGCCTCCATGGTGAGAGAAAGATGACACTCCCACAATGGAGTCAAGTTCGTTCAATTCCATCCAACAAACCGTTGTTGAGTAGCTTGTTCCAGGCTGGGTTCCCTGGGGAGTTGGGGGATAGAGATCTGGGTGCAGGGAGCTTATTGGAACATATTCTCGGGATCGACACCTGCGGGAGTGAAGGAAGTGGGACGGGGGAGGGAGAAGATTGAACATATGGTAAATCAGCTTTAGTGTGTGGTTGCCATGCTGTTGGGGCCACACATAGCCCCAGTCCCTGAAACGATAGCTAATCAACTCACGAGAACATTGTGTCAGTACCAGTGGCAAAGGCTGGTAAAGTCATTCTGTCTACTTGGTTGTTTAGGGCCCCTTTTGTATTGGTGGCATTAACATGTGATACAAAGATGTATTTTCTCGGTGCCCATTCTCTTAGGTTGATTCACATCTCCTTCCCCAGATCCTTCTGTTCCTAATCTTCCAATATTTCTTCTTTCAGGCCTCTGACCAAGCAGCCAACCTATTTGCCACAGCTCATCGGTCTATGTATTCTAACCTCGGGCCATTTCTCTTTCCACATGAAATGGATGTGTAGGTCCTCTGCTCTAAGATTTCCACTCACTGCTGTCTTTCTTAGCCATCCCTGAATGTGGCTACCCCATAGCCACATTCCACTTTGGCTTGAACCCACATTCCAAGGGTGGTAAGCAGAATAATGGTCCCTAAAAGATGTCCCCAACCTAGTTCCTGGAACCTGTGACAATGTTAAATTACATGGCAAGAGGGAATTCAGGGTGCTAAATAGTTGATCTTCAGATGGGAGCGTCTCCTGAATTACCTGAATTATCTGTCAATGTAATCACAAAGTTTCCTCTAAGTGAAAGAGGAAGGCATGTGAGTCAGAAGGGAAGATGTGGTAATGGAAGCAGAGAACTAGAGGGACGGCAGTATGAGGGCTCAACCCTTCAGCCCTGTGTTGCTGGCTTTGAAGATGGAGGAAGGGGCCACGAGCCTAGGAATGCGGGTAGCCTCTAAACCTGGAAAAGTCGAGGAACGGATTCTCCTCTTGAGTCTACAGAAGGAATGCAGGCCTGTCCCTCCCAACACCTTGATTTTAGCCCAGGGAGATCCACTGCAGTCTTCTGAACAGAAAGACTCTAAATCTCTTCAAGCCACTAAGTTCCTGATGATTTGTAAAATACTAAATTTGTAAGATACTAAATTTGTGTTATTTCAAGCCACCAAGTTTGTGATGATTTGTTACAGTGGCCATTAGAAACGAATATGACACTAAGCAATCCTATCTGTGGCCAAGCTAGCTACTTTCCCATCTCCATCTGATCATAAGCTGCTCCCATCCATGTGGCCCGAGGTGGTGAGGGCTTCCGGACACGTGCCAGTACAACAGCGGTGGATGACATGATTTGGGGCTTCTTGTTTATGCTGCTTACGTGTGCCTTGTAGTACTTAATCCCAGATGCTCTACCTCCATCTTGTGATGAGTTGCTGCCGCAGCCTTGGAGGGTCTGAAAGAGTCCAGCTCACCATGGGCAGTGCTGGCCACATGGCCACTTGATGTCACGGTCAGGTGCTCCATACCTACCAGGGCCCAGTAGCATGCCAGGAGCTTTCTTTCTTTAACACTTGGATGAGTTTTTGTAAATTTATTCAGTTGTGTAATCATCACCATTTCTGTTTTAGAACACTTCCATTATCCCCCCGAATTTCCTTAAGTCCATTTGCAGTCTATCCCTGTTCCTACCCCCAACCCCAGGCAAATACAGATCTGCTTTCTGTCTCTATAGTTTTTGCGTTTTCTAGAAACTTCATACAATGCAGTCATGCAATCCGTAGATTTTTGGTCTGATTTCTTTATGTTTTTGAGTTTCGTCCATGCTGTATGTGTGTCTCCAATCTGACTGGCTGAAACTCAGGCTTCTAGCCCTGTGTGAGCTCTGGGGCTCATTCTCTGTCTTGCTTCGTGGACTCTCGCCCTGTGCAGGCACCGTTTAATATTTAGTTCGAGACCCAAACAGATTGCTATCTGATCTCTGGAGTTTGCTCTCTGCAGAGCTCCCACCTCCGCAAATTCCAGCCACGTTGGTTTGCCATCTGTGATCTCTGTCTCCTTAATTCAGTGAGGCCGTCTTGCTATCCTGGGCTCCTGTTTTCTGTGCTGTGATGTGGAAAGTGAGTCCTGGCAGAAAGGCTGGGCAATCAAAAGATCACCTCATGTATTTATGTTGTCTCAGGGATCCCAGTGCTATGTTGCCTACTATTCACTATCCGAAAATGTTTTTTGTTTTTGTTTTTTTCCAGTATGTTTTGTCCACTTTTCTAGTTGTTTCCAGCAAGAGGACCAGTCTGCTACTAGTTATCCATTATGGCCAGCCATATTTTTCTTGTTGAATTTTTTTTTACTAGCTATTATTTATATACAGTCAAGTTCACCTTTTTAAAGTATATTGTTGGAACAATTTTGGAAATTGCACAGTTGGTATCCACCACCACCATCATGGTAGAGAATAGTTTTCTTACCTGAAAATATTTCCCCACGCCCCCTCACGCTCCATCCTCTCACCTCTCCTTATGCAACTCCTGTCAGTATAGTTTTGCTTTTTCCGTAATTTTGAAATTATATAGCACATAGCTTTTTGTGTTTGATGTCTTTCGTTTAGTATGATGTTTTTAGATTATCCACATTATTGCATATGTTAATATTTTGTTCCTTTTTATTTCTGAGTAGTATTCTATTGTGTGGATATACCACAGTTTGTTTATCCATTCACCAGTTGATGGCCATTTGGGTTCCTTCCAGTTTGGGGCTATTACGAAAATGTTACTATGAACATTTATGTGTACACGTATGTATATGTATATGCATATACACGTATGTCTTTGTGTAGAAAGACATATACATATACTCTGTGGATATAGAAATGCTGGGGCATGTTGTAAGAGTATGTTTAATTTTTAAAGATATGGCCACACTGTTGCAAAGTAGCTATGTCAACTTGCTGTCCCACCAGCAATGTGTGAGAGTTCTAGTTGCTCCATATCACTTATAACACTATTGTTATCTGTCTTTTCAACTTCAGCTTTTCTAACAGGTGCAGAGCAGTATCTCATTGATTTCCCCTTTGAATTACCTTGGTGCTTTCATCAAAAACTAGTTGCCCATGGAGTCTCTTTTCTATCCCATTAATCTACAGGCCAATTCCATGCTGTCTTGATGACTATATAGTAAGTCTTGAAATCAAATAGTTTAAGTCCTACAAATTTGTTTTATTTTTCAAAGTTGTTTTGAATATTCTAGGTCCTTTGTCTTTTCACATAAATCTTAAAATCAGCTTGTCAATAATATTTTTACAAAGTCTGTTAAAATTTTAATTGGAACTGCATTGAATCTATACATTGATTTGAGGTATAGATTGACAATATTAGCCCTTACAGTCTATTAACATGGTATATCTTTTCATTTATTTAGTTCTTTTCCAATTTTCTTTTGTAATGTTTTAAAGTTTTCACTGTAAAAGTCTTGTATACCACTTATTAAATTTATTCCTAAGTGTTTTTGATGTTATCATAAGTGAAGTTGTTTATTAAATTGAATTTATAATTGTTCATTGATAGTGTATAGAAATACAATTGATTTTCACATATTAACCTGTATCTTCCAACCTTGCTACATTCACTTATTAGCTCTAGCACTGTTTTTATAGATACATTAGGGCTTTCTACATACATGGTTAAGTAGTCTGCAAAAAAGGCATTTTCACCCTTTCCTGATTTGTATGTCTTTCATTTTTTTCTCTAGTCTTGCCTGGGACTTCCAGTAAAATGTTAGACGTAGTGAGAGCCATCCTTACCTTCGTCCTGTCTTATGTAGAAAACTGCTGAGTATGACATTGGGTGTAAGTTTTTTCTGTAGATGCTCCTAATAAGGTTTTATAAGTTCCCTTCTATTTTTAGGTTTCTGGGAGTTTTTACAAAGAAAACATGTTGAATTTTTTTATCAAATATTTTTACTTGCATCTATTGAAATGATTGTGCGTCTTTTCTCTTTTATTCTATGAATATGGTGAATCATAATGAGTGTTGGATGTTAAACGAATCTTACATTTTCAGAATATGTCCCAGTTTGTCCTGATTTATTATCATTTTTATATATGGTCAGATTTGCTAATACTTTGTTAGGAAGTTTTGTGACTATGGTCATGAGGGATATTGGTCTGTAGTTCTTTTTTCTTGAGGGGTCTTTGCTTGGTTTTGAAGTCAGGGTAATACTGGCCTCATAAAATAAGTTGGGAAGTGTTACCTCTCTGTTTTCTGAAAGAGTTTGCGTAGGATTGATATTATTTCTTCCTTAAGTGCACGATCGTATTTGCCACTCTGTAGTTTGCTTTATGGGAAGGTTTTATTTATAAATTCAATTTATTTAATTGCTATCAGGCTGTTCAAATTTTGTATATGTTTTTCCTTGGGTCATTTTTGCTGATTTGTGTCTTTCAAGGAATTTGTTACATGTAGGTTGTCATGTTTATTGTCATAAAGTTCTTTATAATATGCCCTTATTATTATTTTAATGTCTGTAGAATCAGTACTAATGTGTCCTCTTTTATTCCTGACATTGGAAATTTGTGTCTTCCCTTTTCATTATCAGTCCAACTAGAAGTTTATCAATTTTATCACTCTTTTCAAAGAACTAGCTCTTGCTTCCATTAATATAATACATTGTTTTTCTCTATTATTTCATTGTGTTTTTTTTTCTCTTATATTTATTATTTCCTTCCTTATGCTTGTGTTGGCTTTAATTTTCTGTTCTTTCTCTAGTATCTTAAGGTGAAAGTTTAGGTTATGCATTTGAGATCTTTCTTCTTTTCCAATCGAGGCATCTAAAAGTATATTTTCCTCTAAACATTGCTTTAACTTTATCACACATTTTGATATGACATTTTCATTATCACTAGGTTTCAAACATTTTCTAATTTCTTTTTTGATCCAATGATTATTTAGAAGTTTGTTTTTCAAATATTTAGGGGTTTTCCAGGTTATTTTATTATTACTGATTTCTAACAATTCCACTGTAGTCAGAGAACATACTTTGTATGATTTAATCTTTATAAATATATTAAGATTTATTTTATGGCCCAGAATGTGGTCTACAACGTGCACTTGAAAAGAATGTACACTTTATCATTGTCGGGTGTTGCCTTGTATAAATATTAATTAAGTAAAAGAGGTTGAGGGTATTGTTCCGATATTCTATGTCTTTGTTAGTTTTTGTCTAATTGTTCTCACTATTGCTAAGATTGGATTGTTAAAATTTCCAATTATGATTGTGAAACCATCTGTCTCCCTTCAATTCTGTCAATTTTTGCTTCGTGTGTTTGAAGCTTTCTCATTGGGCAAATATGCATTTATAATTATTATGATTATTATGTCTTCCTCCTGAAATACCTTCAGGTGGTTGTGTTTGTGTTATGTTGAGGTGTTATGATTGTTCCCAGGGTGTGTGTGTGTGTGTGTGTGTGTGTGTGTGATATGGTAGGGTCTTCATCCATCTTACCCAGAGGTAGAATCTTAAGAATTGCTCCACAAAGAACTCTTTGAATAGCACAAGTCTAAACCACTGTCTCAATGATGGCTCCTTTCAGAATGACATTTGTAAGCTTCTCTTCCATAGTTTTCTGCCAGATATTTATAATTAAGGGCTCAATACTAGACAATGTCAGTGCCAGTGGAGGGACTCCCGAGTTCAGGCACAGAAGGTAGTAGGAGTGCGAAGAATATCTGAATATTGTTTGCTTCTGATTGACTTGACACAGCTCATTTTATATCAAGCAGTTCTGGCCTTTGAAGATTGTTCTCAAAGTCTTTCTCTTATTTTCTGTCAATAGATTTTTTCTTTTCTGACCTTCAACTTCCTGTGATTTTAGTTGCTAGGAAGTGTGAAGCAGAGGAAGTCCTTAGGCAAGAGATATACCTGGGCCTGTGCCCACAGAGGTGGCCTTTCCCCCACATCCCCAAATTTTTAAAATTGTGATAAAATATACATAACATAAAATTTGCTGTCTTAACCGTCTTTAAGTATACAGTTCAGTGGTATTAAGTACATTCACAGTGTGCAACCATCACCACCATTCATCTCCATAATTCTTTTCCTCTTATAAAACTGAAACTCTATTCCCAATAAAAACTCCCCGTCCCTTCTCCTCAGCCCCTGGCAACCACCATTCTACTTTCCAGCTTTATGAATGTAACTACTCTAAAGCCCTCGTGTAAGTGGAATCAGGGTTTTTTTTTGTTTTTGTGACTGGCTTATTTCATTTAGCTTAATGTCCTCAAGGTTCATCCATGTTGTAGTATAGATCAGAATTTCCTTCTTTTTTAAGACTGAATAATATTCCATTCTTCGTATATATCACATTTTGCTTATCCATTCATCCATCAATGGACACTTGAATTGCTTCTACATTTTAGCTATTGTGAATAATGCTGCTATGAACATGGGTGTGCAAAAATCCCGTCGAGACCCTGTTGAAAACTCTTTGGGGTGTATACCCAGAAGTAGAATTGCTGCATCATTTGATAATTTCATTTTTAACTTTTTGAGGAACTGCCATATTGTTTTCCATAACGACTACCATTTTACTTTCCTCCCGACGGTGCACAAGGGTTTCCATAGCTCCACATCCTCTTCAAACTTATCATTTTCTATTTTCTTCTTTATAGTAGCAATCCTAATGAGTGTGAGGCGGTAATTTTATTTGTTGTAATTTTATTTGTATTTCCCTACTGATTAGTGATGCTGAGCCTCTTTTCATGTGTTTATTGGCCATTTGTATGTCTTCCTTGGGGAAATGTCTATTCAAGTCTTTGGACCATTTTTGAATCAGGTTATCTACTTTTTGTTGTTGAGATTTAGTTCTTTTATTTTTCTGGGTATTAATGCCTTATCAGATATATGATTTGCAAATAGTGTCTCCCATTCTGTGGGCTGCCTTTTTACTCTGTTGATAGTGTCTTTTGATGCACAAAAACTTTAAATTTTCATGAAGTCCAATTTGTCTACTTTTTCTTTCGTTGCCTGTGCAGAGGTGTCATTTTGAGAGACCTGGGAGCACAACCTTGGGTACCAGAGGGTGAAAAGTCCCCAGACGGTGTTATGATGGTTTGGAGCAGAGCCATGTCATAAATATTCCAGTTCTTTGTTTTAAACCCCGTGACACATGGTTCCTTTATTATTACTCTATACTTTGGATGTTCATTTAGATGGAGCTGAATGTTCACTGTTCTTATTCCTTTTTTTCTCCCTTCCATCTGGATTGCTTTCTTATTCATGCACTTGTGTTTCCTTAAGCATGGGTCTATTTGTATTTTTTCAGCACCTTGAAGATAACATTCCATTATTTTAGTGTTGATTTAGTGTAAAATTTTAGTGTTTCTGTAGAGAACCCAGCGTAGTCAAATTCTCCCTCCTTTAAAAATAAACCATCTTTTTTCCCTATGGCTTCTTATCAGATTTTGTCATTGTCTTTTTCTGCAGATTCACTGTGTGTGTGTGTGTGTGTGTGTGTGTGTGTGTTATTCTGCTTTGTATTCATTGAGCTTTTTGAATTTGTGGTTTGGAATCTTCCATCAGTTTTGGCAAATTCTCAGCTATTATCTTAAGTATTGCTTCTGACCTCTCACTCTCTCCTCTCCTTCTGAGACTCCAGTTACATTTGTTAGACTTCCTCAATCTAGACTCTGTGTCTCTTAGCTCTTCCTTATTGTTTGTATTTTTCTTTATGCTGGATAATTTCTTCTGATCTACCTTCCAGTTCATTTATTCTCTCTTTAAGTCTCTCTAACCTGCTATTAAATCCATCCATTGAGTTCTTATTGTTCTAGACTCTTTTTCAGTTCCAGAATTCCTATTTATTTCTTTCATAAATATGTTATTTCACTTTTTATATTTCAGTTCCTTACTTGGACTTTAGAACTGTGTTTTGTTTCTTTGGATAGAGACATTGTTGTCTCATTGTTTATGTGTGATCATTCCAATAGCTTAAGACTTCGTGGGTCAGTTTCTGTTGTGTGTTGCTGGTTCCTCTCATAATGCTTTGTTTCCTTGTAAACCTAGTCATTTTTGTGCGATTCACTAAATCTGAGAATTATAGGAATAATCTGATGCCTAGGATGCCACCTTCCTCCAAAGATGGTTTTCATTTACTTCTGCCACGTTTCTAGATGTGCTACCATTCTGGGTTTGTCTTAGTCCTAATTCAAGTACTTTGGTTGCTTGGATTAACTTGGTGACAGGGAAATTTTGAAATATTTCATTCAGTAATTTTTTAAAGTTTTTCTCACTCAGAGGATTACTTTAAATAACCTAGCCTGTCATTACTAAAAGTGAAACCTTTTCCATTTTCTGAAACTTCTTGAATAAGACACAGATTTTATCTTTTCTTTGTGTCTGGTAGAACTCATATATAAAACCAACTGGTCTTAGGCCATTTTTTTGGTGCTTCATTTTCTGGAATGTACTTCCACCTTCTGCCTGTCTAGCACTCATCTAATTATTTTCGATTCAGTTTAAATGTCTTCTCTAGTCTTTCTTCGTCTCCCAGTTCCCTAGCTCTTTGTATACCTTTTCCTGATATTATTACGTGGTATCATCAGTATGTGTTTATTTTTGGATTCCCTTAATGGACCTTGAGCTGATTGATGGCTGAGGCATTATGCTATTCATTTTTGTAATGCTAGATTCTAATACAGTTCATGATAGATGCTCAAAAAATATTGGCTAAATTGAAATATGAAAATGAAATTAAAAACGGATTGATAGCAATCATAGGGAATTAAGTTACTAACTTTACAAATTGTATAAAAGTCATTGATTCCCTACAATTACCGGTAACTATTAATAGTAACATCAGAATTATTACCTCAAATACCAGCAGTCTACCTACCTACTCCCTAGTGTTCCTGATTTGCTCAGCTACCGAACAGCTTTCTACTTCCTTGCCCCCTTTATCCCTCCTACTTACTCAATTTCATATCATATGTAGTTCAATGTTAACATTTATTGAGCTCAGCTAAATATATGACTGACAGTGGATTGACATAGATGATCTCACTGAATCCTTTCAACCAACCAATTAATTCAGTAGGCAATATTACTATTCTATTTTACAAATGAAGAAAATCTCTTAAAGAGATGGTTACTTGTACAAGGACAGCTGCTAAGAGGTGAGAGCAGGATTCACATCATCCAGGTGTGTCTGACTCCAGAGCTCACGTTCTTTACCAGAGATTGGCGAACTTTATAAAGGACCGAGTAGTTAATATTTTAGGCTTTTTAGGCCATACAGTCTCTCAAACTACTCAACCCTGCCACTAGCATCAAAGAAGCCATAGACAATATGGAAATGAATGACCATGACAGTTTCCAACACAATTTATAAAAATAGATAGTGGGAAAGATTTAGCTCTCAGGCTGTAGTTTGCTGATCCCTGCCCTAAAAACTATACTGTCCTGTTATTTTTCCTTCAGTCTCTAAGTTTTCAGTTCAGCAAATATCTGTAGTATTGCTTCTAAGCACAAGACACTTGGCTCTGGATGGAATGAAGAAGACAAAGGCCCTTGGATGAGGGTAGATGGTACATAAACACACCTATAGCACACGGCTGACTATGGAAAGGCAGGCCAAGGGAGAGGTCTAGTCTGACGAGAGCTTACCCTGATGTTGTGGTGGAGTAGGTGGCGATGGCATATGCTTTCTGGAGAGAGAATCACAGGCAGAGATGGTAAGGAGAACGTCTGAGACAGAGGGGCACCATACATAAGCAAGAACTTTTCCAATTGTTGTTCATCTTCCATTCTCTTTACCATCCGCTTATTCCTCTCTTTTCTGTGCCAAAACTATATGCACTTTGGTCCAAATCTTTTTGTCTGCACCTTACCTACTTTCTCTCTTCCTTCTTCTTTTTTGTTTCCTTCCTTCTTCCTTCTTTCTTTTTATGTATGTTTACTTCTTGATTACTGAGTCATTGGTGATCTAGTTCTTCTGCAGTGGGCTCAAGACATAAATTTATATCACAAATTTCATCTGAAGTTTAATTCAGGTACATCAACATGGTGGCATGTTTATCTAAGGCAAACAATTATATAGCATTAAAAATGCCCTGCAGCCCAAGTGAAATACTAACTTAGTTCTGTCAGTTCAGTCAAGGTTGAAATCCTCTACTCGATTTCAGGCAGTCAATAACATCCACTGTTTGACCAACTTAATATCCTAGTTTGTCCTGTTAACGTCTCTCTCCCTTTTAATCTTCTTCCTTCTTTTTTCTTCCTCTCTTCCATCCTTCTTCTTTCCTGTACTTTTTTGATTGTTGTACTTCTGGAGGCATGTTGTTTCCTTTCTCCTTTCTGAAAATACCTTTTAAAAATATTCTTTGTTCATTAATTCAACTAATAGTTATTGAACAATTACCACACAGTAGGTTCTTTTCTAGGAGCTAGAGTACATTCTGGTGGTAAACCAAATAGATAAGTAACAATAAACAGGTAAGTAAACTGTGACATAGAAAGTGTTAAGTGCTGTGGAGAGAAATTCCTGAGGAATGTTGGTGGTGTGTTAGTTTTAAAGATTGATAAGGGAAACTTATTAAGAGATCATTTGAGCAGAGAGTAGAAGGGAGCCAGGAAGCAAACCATGCAAGTATTTGCTGGGAATGTTGAAAGAGTTCCATGAAAAACGAATAGCTGTGCAAAGTCATGAGGCAGGAGGGTACTTCTCCTGGTGTGGAACTATAGGAGGCTGGTGTGGTTGAAGCACAATAGAGAAGGAAGAAATGTGATCAGACTCAGGGCAAGAGGAGGGAAACAGGCGACTGAGGGACTTTTCCACTGGAAAACCTTTGGTTTGTCCTGAGTGAAATGGAAATCCTTTAGATGATTTTGAGCACAGTGAAATGTTGACTTGAATTTTGAAAGGATCCAGAATAGGCAAAAGGAGAAGCAAAGAAATCAATCAGGATCATATTGCAATTTCCAGGCAATAAATTTGAATTTTACGGGGAATGCTTTCTGGAAGAATCAAGAGTAGTCACTTTTGTTTTACCATTGAGGATAGAAAACTAAGGGGCAAGATCCTGACGCATGCCAGTACATTGTACTATCCCCTGCTGCTCTAGGAAAAATGGGGAGATTTTGACCCTCTAGTCTAAGGATTGTTAAAGATTGTGAATTGTGTGGAGCACTGCTAGGTGGTCTAATGCCTGGCACACAGTGGGCACACAAATATTTGCGGAATGAATAGTAAGTACTCAGTTACATGGGGGAGGTTGAATTACACTATCAAGTAACTCGCTTGTGCATGACTCCTTTCTCGTGCATACGCTGGGCTTTATTATTGTGTTTAAATTGTATTTAGCAAAGGACATCAAAAGTGCCCCATTATAAACACACTCCTACTCTTCAAATCCAAATGTAGAGGGGATGCATTTACGTATTAGTGGTCCCACTGCAATTTGTACAGTCCTCCATCATAGCAGTTATCAACTGTACTCAACTATGTTTGCCTCTGTCTTTCTCAAGTCTCAGTTCTTTCAGGGTTGGGATCTCACCCAGCCCAGGTCTTGGCAATAACGCTTGTTGAAAATACACACGATATGATCAGGGCCCTGGGAAGCAAATATGTGAGTTACCAACACCTGCCAGAGAACCTTGTCTGATTCCTGAAAAATAGATTTGTTTCTCTTAGGAGAAAAACCAGTTTGTACCCTACCTACTGCTGCAGAACTTGGTCCCGTCACTTCTAATTGTATATAAGCCCTTGATGAGCTGGAGCAACGTCTTCTCACGCTCGGTAAAGTGCCTGGTAAGTGGTCACCACGCACAGGGAACTGAACTTTCAGGGTGAGACATGCGAGGCGGGACAGCCTGCTCCCGTGTCCAGTGTGTCTGAGTGGGGGCACCCACGCAACGTCAGGACCCACGTCTCCGGCTTCCCTGAGAGCCTCTGCACGGCGCCCCCCGCCACCTACCCCTTCCAGTCGGGACCCCTGCTCGCAGCTCCCGCTCAGGTGAGCCTGTCCCCGCATACCCTCCCCCCGCAGGTGACCCCGACCCGTGCCCCCTGTCCATTCAGGGTGAACCAGGGACCCAGGCTCCTCCTCTCACACCCAACACCCCGCGGCCACCCCTCCCCGCCCCTCGCACACACCTACGCGGGCAGCCCCTCCGCTCAGGCTGCACTTCCGCCCGCGCCGCGTCCTCTCGAGGGGCACTTCCGCCCGCGCCCCCTCCCCTAAGGCTGCACTTCCGCCCAGGCCCCGGCCCCTCGGGCGGGACTTCCGCTCGCGCCCCCTCCCCTCAGGCCTCACTTCCGCCCGCGCCCCGTCCCCTCGGGCTGGCGTTCCGCCTGCGCCCCCTCCTCTCGCGGCGCCGTCCTCCCTCCCTCCCTCCCCGGGGCGAGCCTCCGCGCGTGCCCTCGCCTTCTCCCGACTGGGCCGCGGGCTGCAGGGCGCAGAGGCGGCGGCCTGGTCCGCGCGGTGAGGGGCTCGCCCTCCCTCGCCTGCTTCCCTCCCGCTGCTGCTCCTCCTCCCGCGGCTAGTCGTTGTCTCCCGGCTCCGCATCGGCAAGATGGCGGCGCCCAGGCCGCTGCCCGTCCGGCTGTCCGGCGTCATTATGCCCGCGTCCATCCAGGACCTGGAGGCTCTCCGCGCGCTGACGGCGCTTTTCAAGGAGCAGCGGAATCGGTAACGGCCCGCGCGGCTCGAGTGTCCGGGGCGGCCCGGCTGCAGCAGCGGCGCGGGGAGGGGGCCGCTGCATCTCCCGGGAAGGCTGCGGGTGGAGGCTTCTGCGGTCGGCCCAGGGGTCCCAGGCCGCTGACTCGCCGCCCGCGTCGGTCCCCGAGGTGCCCTGGGGGGCTGACACCTGCTCCCCACCGTCAGTACCCGTGTGAAGCCAGGCGGACGGAAGCGTCTGCCTGTTGTGTTAATGGAGCACGAGCTGACGGCGCCTCTGTGAGGTGCAAGGTGTTAGTCTAGGCGCTGGCAGGGAGCCGACTGACAAGGCCCCAGAGGCACAGCACGTATGTTAGCGGGGCAGACGCGTCCCAGGTCGCGTGAGTACCCGTCACTACGCGGTGGGGCTGGGATTGGCACGCGACCTGACAGTGGAGCCCAGGCTGTGCTCCGCAGCGGGGCGGCGCTCTGTGGCGGGTGGAAGAGCCCTGGTCAGGAGTGGCCTCGGCCTCGACCACTGAGGGGCAAGAGAGCCGGGTGAGGTGGTGCCCAGGCCTCTGACAGACCGGAATGTGGTTCCTGGCCTAACACGCTGTGCGTCACAGGCTGATTTCTAGTATCCTTAGATTTCTTGTCTGAAAATGGGAATATGCTGCATAACTCCATTCCTGGATTGTACAGAGGGACAAATGAAATAAAGCTTGTGAAAATGCAAAGTATGTGATGCTCTCAGTCAGTGTTTGTTTGATTTTGTTCTAATCGTCTCTGGGCCTTAGTTTTCTCATCTGTTTAATGGGAATAATGTTGAACGGTACCTCCATGGTGGGGGTGGTACAAGGATTAAACGAGATTATGCATATTAAATCCTTAGTACATACCTGACACAGTACTAAGTAGATGTTAGCTGATGTTACTTCGTATATTTGTGGTCTCCCCGTGTGCCAGGTTTTGTGCTAGGTGATGAAGTTGAAAATGAAAAGGCCGCTACTGGGAAGTCAGATCGTGGGAGTAGATACAAAAGATAGAGGGAGCATAGAACGGGACAGCTGGACTTGGAGGTCCTTTTGTCCTTAACCAGACACCTAGTCTGAGCGCTTCTACCTCAAATCATAACAGGAAGTGTTGAGCTACAGAGAGAGTGCCAAACGCTCGGGGCGCTATTCCTTGGGCTTTTTGGGAGGTGTGTTAACTGAGAGGACACTTCTGGGAGATGTGTTGATGAGTAATGCTTCCGCATATCTGTACCATGGTAGACGCTAATCAACCATTTATTGAGCACCTACTATGACACAGGTTCTTTGCTAGGCGCGGAGGGTACAAAGTTGAACGTGACGTCGCTTTTTTTCACGCGTGTTAGGGAAATGGCTGTGTAAACAAATTGAAATGGGGAGGGTGGAGGAGACTGGATGTGTTGGACACCTCAGAGGGCCGTGAAAGCCTTTAGATAAACTGGCGGCTTACAGATGAGGTCTGATGAGGAAGAACAGTATATGCAGGGGAACCTGATGCTGATTTGCAGGGTGCCTAAGAGGATCAAATGAGATAACACAGGGAAGGTGTCTGGTACAGAGGAGACATTCAAGCATCAGACCCCTTTCTATAACCTACCTGTAGGATAAAATCCAAGACCCTGAGCCACTTTACAAAGCGTTTCTCTTCTATTGCGAGAGGAGTTAATGGGGAACTAGTGAAGGTTCTTTCAAGGGAACAGCATGGTAAGATCTGCGCGCATATTACAAAGATCTCTCTGGCTGCCTTTGTGGGGAATAAGTTAGAAAGGGTGAGGCTAGAGGCTGGGGACTTAAGAAGCGGATGCAGAAGCCCAGGTGAAAGAAAAGTGCCTGATTTAGGATATTGTCTGTGGGGATGGATGCATAGATAAATATTGAGAAATATTTACAAGGTTGAATGGGCAGGACTCAGACCAGTTGGATTGTTGGGGAGAATGAGGACATGAAGATGCTTCCCACACTTGGCTCCAGTTTTTCTTGGGCTGTGTCCTTGTTCCATGAGTTTGGAGAGCAGGAAAGGTGAACTGACGTACGTGCAGGTCTTGCGATGGGGAGGCAGCTGTGCAGTGAGGCAGAGAGCTCTTGATGAGGGTTTGTAGGTCCCAGTTCTGCCACTGCTTCTCTGTATGTCTTTGGACAAACCACTAGTTGCCCCTCAGAGGGGTCTCGTGGGGATTGGACCGGAGTCCAGCTGCTCTGAGAGGAACCCTCCTATGCAGATGGACTCAGGCAGGATGGGCCACGGAGCCAGGAGCTGGACGGGACCTAAAGTAAAGCAAAGTGAGGCCTCAGAGTACCAAGTAGAAAACACCAGAAACAGACTAAGGAGAAAGTAAGAAAGTAATTGATGGAACTAAAGAGACGCATCTTAGCTGAAAAAAATGTATTTTGTGGTCCTTCCTAGATGTTCGATGGTACAAAACAAGCTTCTGTCTGGTAGCTAAAGTAACGGAAGTGTCACACAGTGAAAAAAACAACAATGACTAGGGAACCAGGTCGACCTGGGCAAAAATCCTGGCTTTTCGCTCCTGACTTCTTATTTTTCGTCTTGAAAATGACGATGCCCACTTTGCAGGATTATTGTGAGGATCTTACACATATAGCACAGTGTTTTATGCATAGTAGATGCCATTTATTTAGCATGTGCTATTGAAAAGTAACTGGGCTGTGACCTGAGAACCCAATTGTGTTTCATGTCCTGTTTTATAAAAAGCAATGGAAGCTCTTCCAAAAAGATGATACTTCTAATTTTGGGGTTTCCAGGAAAAGGGATCCCAGGATCTCATTCCAGTTTTTAGCCAACTCCCAGGTGAGAGGCAATTCTCGTATCTCGTTGCAGCGATTTTAGATTGTCCACAAATTCTTTGCTGCTCTGCCCTTCAGGAGGAGGGAGTTAATTCCTCTCCCCTTTGGTAGGGGCTGAATTCAGTGATTGGCTTTTCAATATGGCAGAAGTAGCACTGTGTGACTTCTGAGACGAGGTCATTCATAAAAGGCATCGCAGCTTCCTCTGCTCTTCCTTGGGTC
Source organism: Rhinolophus sinicus (assembly GCF_036562045.2). Classification (NCBI taxonomy): domain Eukaryota; kingdom Metazoa; phylum Chordata; class Mammalia; order Chiroptera; family Rhinolophidae; genus Rhinolophus; species Rhinolophus sinicus. The sequence continues at coordinate 197,375,674 of NC_133752.1, forward strand.
GCTCACTGACAGAGCCAGCTGCCATGTCATGGGGACACCCAAGCATCCCTGTAGAGAGATCTGGTGGTGAGGAGTGGAGGCTGCAGCCATGAGTTGAGCGTCCTGCTCGTGGATCCAGTGAGTCCCATCTTCAGCCTCGTGTGCAGCCTCCCGGGAGACCCTGGGCCAGAACCACCCCACTCAGCCACTCCCAGATTCCTGACCCTCAGACGTGCGCCAGACCATAAGTGGGACTGTTTTAAACTGCCAGTCTTGGGGTAATTTATTAAATAGCAATAGATCATTAATATCCCAATCTAAATTCTTTATGCTCTGGATTAAACCCATATTCTGCCACCCGCTTCTTGAGTAGAATCTGAATCACTAAAGTTCATAAAACGTTTCTTATGGTCATAAAATATCAGTATTAATGATATTACTCAACTATTCTCAGTGGAAGGTAGTTTTTTAAACTTTAAGTTTGTTTTCTATCTTTTGTTTAATGTGCATATCTGCATTTTTAACATTTATTTAACAAGTGATTTTTCTTGCTATGCTGTGAGTCTTAGAAAGTCATGTCAGATTGTTTCTGGAATGAAGTAAGATATAAATACATTACAAATTCTATTTTTGGCCTTTTCCTAGAGGTGTTGTTTCCCAACCCTTAAGTTACTGTATGATGTGTGTCTGTCATCTAGCTTTATGATGTATGCAGACCCCCCTGTGTTAAAATGTAGAGCCAAGTGAGCTCACTTGTAGTAGTCACTCAGTCACTCGCTGCCTGTGGCCATTGAGGTTAATGAGAAGTAAATACATGAGTAACTCTGTTCGTCACCTGCACTGCCACATGTGGCAGGCGGCTACCCTCCTGTAGTGTAGCTCTAGAATATTTCCATCAGTGCAGGAAGTTCTGCTGGATAATGCTGCTCTCTGTGTTTTTTACCTAGAGAACATTATGTTCTGGTTCTTGAGTAGTCCTGAAATAATGTAACGTTTGGACATGACTTTCTATAAATTCTCATACTGAAACTGCTACCTTGTTGCTTTTCCATCTGCTAACCTTCTGGAATAAAGTGAGCATATCACATTCCGTGTGTCCTTTGGGTCTAGCCTAGAGTCTGATCATTGTTGGTGCTTAACAAATTCTTGTGCGATTGTTTCTATTTGTGTAGCTTTTTACCCCATTGTGCGTGCTTGGTCTTTTTCTTCCGTACTCAGGTAGACAAATTTTTTTTAAGGTTCTGTCTGTATGGCTTGTTTTTCCTCTTCAGTCTGTGTGTAGTTAAATCATGTTTCTGCTTCCTTCCTTCAAGTTTCTGTACATCATGTTTAGTAGTGCAGATATTTCCCTCCATACTTCTGAAGCCCTTTACCTTATGAACTCTATATTCCTTTTTCTTTTTAGAAAGCGCTTACTACATTCCCACATATTATGTAGTTATAGTAGTTTCTGATTTATTCTGTCTCCTTCCAGAATGGAAGGCCCATGAAGGCAGAGATGTTTGGCTTTTTTGTAATGATCCTGTTTGGAAAATGCTTCTTGAATTTGATGTCTTTCATCAGTTTGGGAAATTGTCAGCCAGTATTTCTTCAACTATTGGTTCTCTCTTATTCTTTCCTTCCAGGACTCCAATTACACATACGTTAAACCTTTCATTATATTTTATATGTCTCATAGGCTCCTTTCTGTATTTCTCATTCTCTGAGCTTCTATTTGAAAATTTTCTGCTAATCTGCTTTAGTTCTCTAATCTTTTCTGCTGTCTTACCTGCTGTCATCTGTTGTGCTTAGTTTCATGTATTGTGTTTTTGAGTTATTGAATTGCAGAATTTCTATTTAATTTTAATTTTTAAAAATAGATGACACTATTGAAATTCATTTTGTTATTTTCCTTCTTGAACATATTATAGTTAAATAATATGCTTGATGACTTTCTAATGTCAGTTTTTTGTCTTCCTGGTGTTCAGTCATTTGGTCCTGTCTTTTTTTATTGAATGTTGAATGTTGTGCATAACAAATGAGGCCATTACCAGGGATCCTCCCTTTGCAGATATTTGCAAGCTCAGAACCAAAAACAATCTAAAAACGATTTCTTTCAACAAGTGGTGGTGGAATAACTCAGTATCTAATTGGAATAAAGTGAACCTCGGCTCACACCTACACCATTCACAAAAAATATTTCAACATGGGTTATAGACCTAAACATAAGTGCTAAAACTATAAAGTGTTCAGAAGAAAGAGCAGAATATCTTTGTGACCTTTGTGTTCTTATCCAGGACACAAACAACACTAACCATGCAAGAAAAAAATTGACTTTATCAAAGTAGGCTTTATAGAAATGAAAAACTTCTGCTCATCAAAAGAAATGAAAATGAAAAGGTAAGCCATAGACTGAAAGAAAGCATTTGCAATACATACATCTGACAAAGGACTTGTTTCAAAATATATAAAGAGCCCCTACAACTCAATAATAAAAAGACAACCCAGTTAAAAAATTGGGCAAAATTATATGCTTTGCAAAGGGAGATATAACAATGGCTAAGAAACATGACCATTAGTCGTCACCATTAGTCATCAAGGAAATGCAAATTAAAACAATGAGATAACCACTTTATGCCCCTCAGGATGGCTATTACCACCCCCCCTCCCCAGGGAAAAAAAAGAAGAAAGAAAAGAAAAGTAAGTGTTGGTGAGGATGTGTGGACACTGGAACATTGTACATTGCTGGTGGGAACATAAAAGGGTGCAGCTACTGTGGAAAACAGTTTGGTGGTTTTCTAAACAGAACATGATGTAGCAATTCCACATCTCCCGGTGTGTATACCCAAGAGAATTGAAAACAAGGACTCAAATAGCCTGCTTGTATGCTAGTAATGTTCATTGTAGCATTATTCACAATAGCCAAAAGATGGAAACAACCCAGGTGTCCATCAACAGAGGGGTGGGTAAACAAAATGGGATACAATGGAATATTATTCAGCCATAAAAAGCAATGAAGTACCCATACATGTTACAACATGGGTGAACCTTGAAAATGTTATGCTAAGTGAAAGAATCCAGACATAAAAGGACAAATATGTATGATTCTACCTATATGAAGTACTTAGAATGGGCAAATTCATAGAAACAGTACATTACAGGTTACTATGGATTGGGGCAACGGATGGGGGTATTGCTTAATGGTCGTAGAATTTCTCTTTGGGGTATTTAAAAAGTTTGGGAATTAGATAGTGGTGATTGTTGCACATTGTGAATATAATTAAAGCCACTGAATTCTACACTTAAAAATGGTCTAAGTGGCCAATTTTATACATTTTACCACAATTAAAAAAACAACATGCATTTACTGTACCAAAATCCAATGTATTACATACTTTAAATGGGTGAATAGTAGGCTATATTCATTATATCTCAATAAAGCTGTTACAAACAAGCAAAACCATAATGAGATAGGCCCTCATCATACCCGCCATAATGGCTGAAGTTGCTAAATGACTGACAGCACTAAATTGTGGCCTGGATATGCAGCAGCAGGAATCCGCATGCATTGCTGGAGGAGGCTAAATGGTGCAACTGCTTTGGGACATTGTGGCAGTTTTTTATAAACACCCCTGCCCATGACCCTAGATGTTTACCCACAGGAAACAAGAAGGTATGTCGACAAGACTTGTAAAAGAACACTCATAGCCGCTTTATTGATAATAGCCAAATACTAGAAAGAACTCCACTGTCCATCAGTGGGAAAATGGCTAAGACTGCTTGGTAATTAAAATGAATGAACCACTAATACACACAACAACATGGATGAATCTCAGGAGCATTCTGAATGAAAGAAGCCAGGCACAAAGAGTGTATACTGTGTGATTTTATTTTATGAAGTTCTACAATTTGCAAAGCTCATGAGTGATGACACAGGTCTGAACAGTGGTTGTCACAGGAGGTTGGGATTCACTGGAAAGGAGCGTGAGGAAATTTTCTGGAGTAAAGGAAACCTGCTATGTCTGTGTGGGGTATTGGTTGTCTGGATGCATGCATTTGTCACAGCTCATTCAACTAACACTTGGAATCTGTGTATTTCACTATAAATTATATCTCTTTTCTCCATGTAAATTATTACCCTTCTCTCTACTTTCAAAAAACTTATTTGAGCTGAACCTTAGCCAGCATGTTTGAAGGAAACAGGACTGGCCTTTTCTGCTCACATTTGAGAGTTATCACTGGTAGAACAGTATTTTTGAATCGTAAAATTTGCTGAAGAAGAGAATTGGGCATTGCATTTTCCAATGTTTTTAGTATACTGGGAGCTGATGGGGTTTTGCTCCACATTCTCACCTGTGCCAGACAGTGCTCTCTGGGTGTCCAGAGCCGGAGAGGAGCTGAGCTGATACGTGAATGAGTGAATTGCCTGAGACCAAATCTAGAAAAAAGTAGAAGTAATCTTGGAAGGATGAGGGAACCAAATAGCGGATGTGGCACTGGAAATTTCAGTTCATTGTCCATTTTTGGAATCTTGCGTTGCGCGGCTAGCCATGGTATCGTGTCTTATCTCACTGTTTGGGACTTCAGAGCCTTACTTGAAGGGTCAATTACCTCAGCTTTTTGTGAACCTCTGAATAATGCAGGGCTCCTTGTGGGTCTGTTTTGCAATGTGACTGAAATTTTTATTTTTTTATTTTTTAACAATTTGTGTTTTGGGGGCTTCTTCCCCTCTCCTCTTTTCTCTCCTGAAATGTACTGTATGAGATACCCGTAACTTTTTGGACTCAGGCAGTGGGCTTGAAATTTGGCAATTTCAAGGCTTTTGTGAGGCATAGGCTTAGTTTCAAAAAATCCAAGTATTGCAACTTCCTCGCTGTATGAAATGGCAAATATTTTAACTTCTCGGAGCCTTAGTTTTCGCATTGGTAAAATGGGTATTATAATAATGCCTACCTTGTAGGGTTGGTGGAGGCAGTAGAGTGTGCTCTGTATAGAGTCCAGAATGGTCCCTGGTGCATAGTTGGTGCCCAGCAAACACTGGTATTGCAGGCTCCAGTCAGAGTCAGAATGGAAAAGAAGTGAAATGTGTGGAAGTTCTTGGAATTTTGAATATTTTAAAATAGTGCTTATAATGTTTTTAATTTCATTTCAATTCCTTGATCAGGTCCTTGTTTTAGTAGGCTTTTGAAACTGCTTCTGGAACTTTAGAATAAGGAAAATATTTTTTTAGACCCAGAAGATATGGGCAGTAATTTCTTGCCAAAATTTGGATTCCTTGGTAGAAAGGCTTTTTAGAAATATTAAACAGTTCTAAAAAGCTGTGAGGATTTCCAATAAAAAGGAATACTTGAAAATAATGTTACGACTTGAGCAGAGGCCTGGAGATGATTTTGCGTGGAGTAACTGCTTTAGGAAGGGACATTTTAGAAACCGTGCTTGCATGGTCGAAGGAAAAAGGAAATTGAAGCTTTTCATTAGCTTTCATGCTAGTGTTTTGTTGGCTTGCTTATTTCTAAACTCTTGACAAATCAAAACTACGAATACATAATGATGTGAATGCCTTTATGGATAGAACTACCTAACAAGTACTACACTTGCAAAATCAACAAGGGTTAACACTTTGTCTTGCTCTCCCAGAATCCACCGCACCACCGGTACTGTTACTGTCCTGTATTAGGACAGGTTACCCCACAAGTCGACACCTGAAACCACAGACATTCAGTATTTCACACAACTGATGAGGCAGCATTTGGGAGCTGATCCCTCGAGCGGGTTGCAGCCCCAGGTCTGCGCCTCTGGAGGCCACGCGAACTGAAGCTTGGGATTCCAGCCGCTGGAGGCTTTGCCCAGAAGCTTCCGTTCCTTACCACGCGGAGCCCTCCCTAGGGAGGCTCATGAGGGCAGGGGTGTTCCAAAGCCCAATGATCCCAGAGAGTGCACTCAGGGAAGCTGGGGTGTCTTTATAACATAACCTTGGAAATGACATACACTCACTACTGTGCATTCTAATGGTCACGGGAGCTGGGAGCCCGGGAGGGGTCACATCGTATAAGGGTGAATACCAGGAGGGGGGGCATGGTGGGGTGCCCTGTGTTTCCTTCCTCCCTCGCTCCCTCATAAATGTGTGCTGTGTGCGCTGCGGTTTGCATCGTTACTCGCATGATGGTTTTGAACGCTGGTTTTCACTCAGAGCTAGGTCGTCACATCAGCTGTCATCAGTGTACCATCCTAAGGGTACATCATTTACCTGCCTTTCGTACTGTCAGATATTTGAATTTTTGGTAATTCAACCACCACCAGAGACCTTTGTACACATCTCCTTGTGTACCTGAGTTTGTTTTTCCCCCAAATCAGCATCTGAGGCAAAGACTTGGGTGAAGTAATTGAATTAGAAGTGACCCCCAGCAGGAGGACTGTGGGAGAGGGGAAGCTAGGCCGGAAGGAGAGACCGCCGCTGTGAGGATGCCTCACTGAGCTGGTAGCTGTTGTGGGCAACAGGCTGTCGGCTGGCAGCCCTGAGGCGTGGCTGGGTCATTCCTCTAGTAACCTGTTGCCCAGGGATTGAGACTCGCCCCCGGGGTCATTAATTAGGTGGGCCACGGGTGTGGAGTGAGACACCACGAGCGTGTCACAGTCTGGTCTTCCCGTTCCTGTCCACTCAGTCACACTTCCCGGTGGGAGTCTGAAAGGCCCGGACAGGAGTTCAGTACCGAGTACCGGCCCCAGGCGGCAGCCTGCCCTGCGGCCGTAACGGGTAATAAGCATCTCCCCTCTCCACCCCGGCAGCGCTTCAGCTGGGCCCTGATGCCACGGGGTCCGCCGGGCTGCCTGTCTGTCGTCAGGCTGGTGGCTGCGGTGGCCTGTTTGCGGTTACGCCTAGCCGGGGAGAACCAAGCAACATTCCCCCCAAATCCCGGGCTCCAGACCTGCTCCTCCTTCCCCCTCTCCTACCGGCAGCCCCAGGTCTTCTGGTAACAGGGTCACTTACTCCTGCCGGTGCCTGCTGGTCCACCGGTCTGAGCATCCAAAAGTGGTCATTCTGTGGATCTAGGTTAAGTACACGGGATTGCTTCCCGTGCTACTGGATGAAGTGTGCGTGTCTGGGACCCGGGACCGGCCAGCACCGTCTAGAGCTGCGGGGTTGGGAACACGCATTCTGCAGGTGGGTCACTGGGAGCCACGAGGAGAACGACTCGGGTTAGTGTTTCTCCTGAACCTTTAGTTCGCTGGCTCACGAGAGTGAGAGATTTGCTATATTTTCTCCCTCTCTGGGCTCACTCTTCCCCGAGGAATGGTTTTGCGTTTTCTTGCACTCACCTCCCCGGTGACCCTAGCCTAAGATCTGCTGTTGGTGATTTATGTCACAGTGATAGTGGGGAGACCACGTATCTGGTCACCGAGCTGGCCAGCATCTTGGGCCAGGGCCTCGCTGACCCTCTCGGCTTCCTCGTGACATTGGAGGTGCGTGGCTTTCCCTAGAACGCGTACGTAGGGCCGCGCGGGGCAGCTCTTTCCCCGGTCAAGTGCTCGGGCGTCCTCACCTCGCACTGAGTTGTCCAGAGTAGCTCTAACCAGCACGAGGCGTAGGGGCTGTCGTTCCCTGTCACCCTGCCGGGGTTGAATTGCAGATGGACTCTGCCCTTTCTGAACACGTCCTCCCCTTTGGTTTTGGGCCTGGTTACAACTGAGCATTTCCATCCCATTTTTGGTGGATGGAGATACTTACCTAGCTTTCAAGTTGGGCTGTATATTTATAATATTTAAAAATAAACATGATTACGTTTTTGGAACGGAGGGGAGAGGCTTAAAGTAACTTCTTCACTGCACTTTTTATTTCATAATGAAATAGTCTTGTAATTTACATGGTTTGCTCCCTGCTTGGTGGCGTCTTTGTTCTGAGCTGGGACTGGCTTCTTTATGGTATTTCCCAGCACAGCGCCTGGTCCATTTTGGGTGCTCAGTACATGCTGAGCTGAACTGAACTGAGCCCGTGGCGGTGATGAAACAAACCACCTAGTGCTGTTACGGAGCCAGTCGGCTTGCGCTGATGACTCCAAGACTATTGGTTCTGTTGAGCATGGTGCTCCTTCGTTTATTTAATCACGTCGCATGCGCTGTGCGCCCTGCTCTGCTCTAGTGTTGCAGCTATAGTTGATTCAGGGTTTAACTGACTATGTTTAGCTCACTTCGAATCACCAAAATAGCACTAGCTCAGGGGCTGTAATATTACTTTTATATTAATAAATATAAATGTCTTATGTCTTCATTCTTTTGCTTGTGCACACTCTTAATTTTTCCTCAAGATTTAGTTACCCTTTCATCTCCTCCTGAAGGCTTTTCTGACCTACATGCTGTTGCCGTCTATTCCCTTTGGCACTCTGCCTCTTTCAAACAGCTCCACGTGTCACTGAATCACCCAGCAGTGCCACTAGAATGACAGCAGCCTGAGGGCAGGAATCTTAGTTACCTCTGTAGTCTCAGGACCTACTTGAAGACAGCACAGAGTGAGCATCTGGTAGCATTTTTGTCATTTCCTTGACTATTTTAGTTTTCTGGAGTCATTAGATATAAAAGTGAGAGCATAGAGGAAGATAGAGAAATTATCAAATACGATGACTGATTTCAAGTGGTGAAAATGTCTTGCTATTGCTAATTGCTTGTATAAATACGTTGACTAACTGCCATAAAGAAAGGGAATAGATTGAGCACTTTAGACGTCAACATACTGCAGAACACAAAAATAAACCTATCCGTCTGTGTACACACGTTCACATAGGTTTTCCCCAAACATTACTGAGCCTCTGGCCAGCAAGAGCCTTTGACTACGCCAAAAGCAAAACAAAAAACCCCCAAAAAGCCCACACGAATTGTCAGCTTCGTTAAGGGTGCCATATCATCTTGACTCAACCATGATTCAGATCAACTTTGTTGAGAGAGAATATCAATTAAGTTACACTATAAAAAGAACTTTCTAGAGTGATGACAATTTCCATTATTTTTATGTGTGCCGTGAGCTGGGCTACCACATGGAAGGAACTATTTGGTAAGGTGTTCTGACTCAGCTTCAAAATACAGATGTGGTCAGTGTGAGCCATCCCTCACATCCAATTATCCTAAATGGACCAAGTGGACCGGAAAAAGTTTGAGCCAGCAAATCAAAATAAATAAGGTTAGAGTTGTGACCAGCAGTACCCTTAGGACCGTTTCTCAGCTCTTTATTCTTCCAGTCTTTTGTAGTGGTCCCTGGACGCCGAGGCCTGGTCACTGCCTGTGGGCAGGGACACTCCCTCAAAGGCACAGGAACCCTGGGGCTAACTCTCGGCTGAGTCAACCGGTCTGCCGGCCACAGGCCTGGAGAAGTCCTATCAGCGTTGAGGAGGCGAGTTGTGAGCACGCAGCCCTCTTATCGTGGCCATCAGGAGTTCACATACACGGGGTAGGAAGAGTCCTGGGCACAGAATACGCACAAGCCAAGTGTTAGGGCATCACTGTCACAGAGAATGATACCAAACTTTATCAGACGACGGTAAAGAAAACGTAAGTGGTGAGATACTCGTATCCCATTACATGATAGGAAACCTCAGGAGCATAAAGGCATCAATTCTCAGTGACATTCAAAGCGAAACCTCAGCAGGGTTTTTGTCAGAAATTCACAAGCTGATTGTCTAATTTCTATGACAAACTCCTAGGTTTCCTGTTATGGTGGAATATGGTTCATTCCCAGGGGGTCAAGGCGGGCTGTCTCCTCCATCCAGTGTGCTGCTTGGCTCGAAGGTGTGGTCGGTGTTCCCTCGCATTGTCACTTTCTGACCTTTTTCCTCCATAACTCCATCTCATGCCATCAGAGTATGCAATATACATAATCTCTGTTGCCCTTAATGAGGGATCTGTGGGTCCCTGACCTTATTCCTTGAAGAATGTAGCTCTAGTTCACCTTAACTCAACTCTCTTGCTGCTTCTCTCTCTCTCTCTCTCTCTCTCTCTCTCTCTCTCTCTCTTTTTGGTTCAGCTCACAGTAGCCCATGCAGGGCTCGAACCGGCAACCTTGGTGTTACCAGCACCCGCTCTAACCAGCTGAGCTAACCGGCCGCCCCTCCCCTTGCCTCTTCTGTTACACTTAATACTTTCCTTTTTACACTCCAGCTGTAGTTAAATCCAACTGGCTGCTTCCTTTGCGCCCACGCCCAAATAACTGAATGAGGCTGGGGAAAAACTTGAAACCAACTGCTCTTTCTTTACATTGAAGATCGCTAACCTTGGTAGGCGTTTAGTGCTGCCTGGCAATCCTGCTGTATCTCCCTGGTGCACACAGCCCCTTGCTTCCCTACTTAACAGTTTTGTGCCTTTCGCTCTCCCTGAGTCTCCATTGCCTCTCCTTCATCCTCTTCGCAGCTTCCTATTATACTGAGAAGAAAGGAACAACCAGAGGACAGTGTCCAGGAACTCCCAGCACCCTCTCCTCACCTCCGTGTGTCTCTGCCTGTATCTGTGCCCTCCCTCTGGTCCTGTGGACGGACTGTCCTCCTCCAAATGCCAGCTCCCCTCAGGTCTGCACTCTATTCCACTGCTTTTTGCATGCATTGCTCCAAAAATTCTCTGCTGTCTCGGTCTTTTCCTTAAATCATCAGTTTTGCCCTTTCTATTGCATTATTCTCATTATGTTACCCTAAGACTAGCCCCCTCCCCCCGCCCGTTTCCCCTTGACCCCGTTCTGCGTTGCTGCATCCAGGGGTCTGCATCGCACCCTGTCTTACTTGACCTGTGCGCTGCATTTGCTCTCGTTCATCCCTCCTTTTTCCCGGAAACACCTTCTTCACTGGCTTCCAGAACACCACCCCTTTCTGACTCGGCTTCTACCTTCCTGGCTGCTCTTTCTCAGGTCCCGGAGCTCAGGTCTCAGGCCTCTTGCCCCCTGTACTTGCTTCCACGTGATGTCATTCAGTGTTGCGGCTTTAATACTTTGCATTTGCTGGTGACTCCCAACGTTTTTCTCCAGCTGGACTTGTCTCCAGACTTGTCTGTTTATCTGCCTTCTCCATTTTTCCACTTGTATTTCTAATCGGCACCTCAAATTTACCAAATCTCCAACTGAACTCCTAAGTCCCCCATTCTCCAAATATCTTCATGGCAGTCTTCTCCATGGCAGGAAACAGCAAATACCTCTGTCCATGTATTGCTCAGGCCAAAGTGTGGAGTCCCCCTTGACTCCCCTTTCTCAGTTGTCTTTCGTAGTACTTATTATCAGATCTGATTGACTATCTTCTAAATATGTTCAGAATCGCATCTCTGCTTAACCATGTCTGCTGCCACCACTTCTTTCCAAGAAGAGAGTCCCCACTGGTGTCTTCTCTTCTCCTGTTTTGATCAGTTCTTTACAGAGCAGCCAGGGGGACCCTTTAAAAATGAAAGTCAGGGATAGCACTCCTCTACCCAGATGCCTCCTTGTCATCCATCACAGCAGGGTGACAGCTGAAGTCCTTTCGGTGGCCTTGGCCTGTGGAGCCTGCGCAGTTTGTCTCCCTCTGACCTCTGACTCCCTTCGCTCGTTGGGTTTCTTCCAGGCTAGCCCCCACTTCCTGACTACCAGCTATGCCTTCACCTCCATCCTCGCTCTTCTCCCAGGAAGGTGCATAATTTGCTTCCTTCTTCAGTTCTGTGCTCAAATGCCACTTTTTAAATAAGGTTCTTAATAAGTCTTACACACCAAATCTTTCTCTACCTGAGAATAAAAAGACATTCTCCATACCGTGTTGCCCCGAAAGTAAGACCTAGACGGATAATCAGCTCTAATGCGTCTTTTGGAGAAAAAATTAACACAAGATCCGGTCTTATATTATACCCAGTCTTATAGTAAAATAAGACCCGGTATTATATTTATTATATCATATTATATTATATTATACATTATATGAATTATATTTATAATATTATATATTATATTATACCCGGTTTTATAGTAAAACAAGACCAGGTCTTATATTAATTTTGCTCCAGAAGACACGTTAGAGCTGATTGTCCAGCTAGGTCTTATTTTCGGGGAAACAGTACATTTTCTTCCAGCGTTTTATAGTTCTGCCTACCATATTACTCCTAAATCCATCTGGAGTTACTTTTTTAGTAGGGTTATAAGTAAGGATCCAATTCAGTTTTTTCCCATGTGGATGACAGTTGTTACGGCACCTCTTCTGGAACAGTCCAGCCTTCCCCTACAGACATTTTGTGCGAGCACTGTCATTTATCAAGTTTCTCTACACTCACAGTTCTGTTTCTGGACGCTCTATCCAGTGGTTTATTTTTCCACCTCTGTGCAATTTCACCTTCTCTTAGCTTCTTTCACTTCTCACAGTACATTTGAGATTCTTTGTTCTGAGAGGTGAATTTTGACTGGTGAGGACAGTGGGTAATGGGGAAGCATGCGATGCTTTGGGGGTGAAGAGGAGACTGATATGTTTGGAACCCTTTAAAGCGGGAGTCGCCAAACCATGGTCCCTGGGCCAAATCTGATCCATCACCTATTTTTTTCCAATAGTCTTTGAGTGAAGAATGGTTTTTACATTTATAAATGGTTGGGGAAAATAAATAAAATTTCGTGACCCAAGAAAATTAGATGGATTTTAAATGCCAGTGCCCATAAAAAGTTTTATTAGAACATAGCCATTAGCTTGTTTAGGTGTTGCCCGTGGCTGCTTTTGTATTACAGCGGAGGGGGTGAGAAGTTGGGAGAGATTGTCAGGCGCTCAGAGGCGAATTTCCTCTGGCCCTTGACAGAGAACATTTGCCAGCCCTGCAAACTACAGTGTCTGGGGTTGCAGGGACAGCCTGACAGGCCTGGATGTGACAGGAGCGGAAAAGAGTATGAAAAAGAATTCTGAGATCTGCAAAGATGAATTTCAAAATTTTGCCCCAGGGTGGTAGGAGATAGAAATGTTTTTATTTTCTGTTTTTGTTCAATCCAGCCCAGTCAAATCAGTAAGCGGGGTTTATGGTTTTAAATAACAACCAGTGATTGTTACTTTAATCTCTGAACTTGTGTATATTTTAATAGTTTTTCTTAGTGACAGTGGTTAAACTACTCTAAACCACATATGCCAGTTTTTAATTAAATCTGAGGTATTAGAGTAAATCTTTTAACAAGTATGAAAGTCTTAGCTGTAGCATTACAATGACTAGCATTTAGTTTCCTTTTCAATAGGCGGTCCCACCTGATGAATTCACTGTAAGATGTGTGTACATATAGTATATTAGACCTATCTAACCGGTTACATGTAATCACGGGTAGTTTTCTTTAATTTTTCTCAAATAGCACTTGCCAAGATGAAACCTACAGATCTGTTCGAACTTGAAGGAAATGAAATTCTACCTTTTGTATAATTCAGAGGCTTTTTTTGCTTTTTTTTTTGTTGTTGTTCTGTAATGTAACATTTCATTTATACGTTGTCTTCAGGGTATGCATTCCTATCTAATAGGAATGTCTAACGGTTGACTTTTAATTGTCCTCTTAAGTACTTTTTGCCTTCTGTGAATTGAAGTAACTAAGCTTTTTAAAGTCTTTGTGCATATTTTGTGTTAGTTTGGTTAAAGCAGAAATGACAGCAATTTTTATTATTAATAACATTTGTAATATAGGAACGATTGACTGATCTTTACTAGCTATTTCACTGTCATTAATCATTACACATATTTAGCTGTGTTGTCTTGACAGTGAGCAGACTTTGCAGACAGAGTACATTAGGACTATGGCTCTGTGATGCCAAGTAGCTTTTTTTCAAGGCTGTGTGGAAGGTACAGAGTATAGAAGAGAGTTAAATGCTTTCATCGTATTTCATTTGCTGCTGGTAAAAGCTTTTTTGTCCTCATCTGCTGACAGTTGTTAATGTATTATATTGTATCAAAACGTGGTAAAGAACATCTATAGCTATTTATTATATGGCTCTAGAGGAAAGGGCTTTTATAGAGGGATACAGGCATCTAAGAAATTGTCTCTGCTCTCAAGAAATTTAAAATATAATCTGGTTACATCTCCTCTCCCCGCCCTCCCCCTTTACGTGTACCCATTGTATCATTTAGCACAGAAGGAGAAATTAGATGTTTGTGAAATATCGATCATAAGATATTTCCATCTTTAACTATGACAGTGTTCCAGTTTTGAGTCCAGAATATGTGAATTTCTTAAAGGGAATGGAAGACTTGAGCTAATGCCTCAATATTTCTCCAGTTGCTGTGGCAAAGTGCCCTGATGTCACTGCCCCCATCAGGCCTGGTGCCTGGGGCACATGCTCAGGAGAGGTTTGGATCACATGACAAGCTGGGAAGCAGTCCGGTGTCACACTGAGTATGAGAATAGTCTCATCACTGTTTTAAACTTGAATTGAACATGTACAATTAGTGACTCTCGGTTGTGGGCCCTAAAAATAAAGGAAAACATAAGATAGTCTCTGTTTGGGGGCAATTTATAGACTAGCTGGGGAGACAGACTGGATGAGTGGATAGCATCTGCTGTGGATGAGTGTTATTCCAGTCTCGGGACTGTGTGCCCTGGAGATGGGAGCTGGTTTGCCTGGAGTAGCAGAGGAGTTTCACCGCGCTGAGAGGGAAGGAGCCAGATTGTTCCAGGCCGAGAAGCGGGTGGGGATGCATGGAAAGGGCATTCTGGGGGAGGGCGTACATTTGCGCAGACGCAGGATTCCAAGTGCCTGGTGCTTTCGGGAAATGATGGATGTGCAACGTGGGGAGAGCAAGTGCCAGTGGTCGTAATCCCAGATTGTTCGGGGTTATGCGAATTCTGTGTGTCCGTTAGATGCTGCCGTGATTCCTCTTTAGTAGCTATTGATAGTTATTTGGAACCTTTTGATTGCCTTTAGCTCAGGTGAACATTTTCTTTTGGTTAAAAGTGTAATAAGGGAAAAAGGCGTGGTGCATATATGACAAATTAAAATATGACATTGGGAATTACTCACAGGATAGTTCATGAACTTACTAATTGTTCTGTAGTTGGACTATTCATTACTCACCTTTCCTAACAACGGTGCCTTTTCCCAATCTTGTTTAGTCTACCATAGTTTGATTCCAGAGTTTTTGCTGTGCTAGATGTCAATTTTGAGTAAAACGAATATTAAGATTTCAAAGCGTGACACCAGGGAAGACCTGATGCCCAGGTGAGAGGGAATTTGCAAAGGTGACCTGAAGGACATTGTGTCAGCTTCTTTATCATAGGCGTAAACATGCATTTCGTAGCCATCTTACCAGAAAAAGGAGGCTTAAGTGTAGATTACTCAAGGTGTAGAGCTCTATTTTTATTTGACTGAAAGATGAAACAATAAAGTTATTTTATTATTTGTTGTATAAATCGTGATCACTCCTGGCATTCTCTGACATGTTTTTAAAATGGGTATTTTCTTAGCATATTAATGTCTACTTTAGTATTCCTTAAAGCTTTCCTGAGAGTGTTAATGAATGTTCTTTTTATGGCATATTGGCCCTGAAAATGGCTTACTTAATTGTTTTATACAGTTACTGAGGCAGAATCGATGTTGTACCCTCGAACTTTTCCTTTTTTATTCAGTCACTCAGTCACTGTGACATGGAGTCCAAACTTTATGAACTACATTTAGGGAGGGCTGACCAGGGAGACCTGGGAAAATTGTTTTATTTTATGCAGATTTCCCAATTTTTAACCGATCAGTTTACACTCTGTCTCTTTCCAAAAACGAATTAGAAGCACCTTAAAAAATAAATACAGATAAATACAATAAAAGATAAGGGAAGAGATGGGTGAGAAGGGAAAAAGGCAGATAGGAAAAATCAGGTTAGTGTTGCCATGGGATTCAGTGTTACAAATGGGTGGTGGATTTGACCCCAGACCTCTGAGCGGCCCCGACGGAGATGAGTAGTGTGGTTTGTGTTCTCTGTCCAGAAGATAAAAACATACCTCTTGGAGTACAAGTGCTCATGGTCCTGAAGCTTGAGGCGGGAAGGGAGGGGCTTGTGGCGTCCGGGCCAGCACCTGAGCGGCACGGTAGCTTGGGGAGGGGGTCACATTATCGGTAGTTCTGTGCAAATGTGCAGCTCCCTGGATGTCCGGCTTAGTGCAAGGCTAAGATGGACGGGGCTGTGATTGCAAAAGGAGACGATTCACATGGTTAGAATTACTCAGCGATAATCTCTTAAATTGTCCACACAGCAGTATTTCTTCTACCATTAAAACAGATTGCTGTTTCTTTAGGGGAGTCACGGAATGAGGAAATTGACTTGCATACAGGTGCCACGTTGCACAAAAACATGCGTGTCTTCATAGCTCTGGAACGATTGCCACTGCAGACCGTGTTCCTGGCGTGAGAGGCGTGTGGGAACAGCTGCAGGTTCCTGTGCCCCTGGGCCTACAGTCGGTTGGAGAGGGCTTTCTCTCTGTGTCTCTGAGTGTCTCTACCTATGGCCCCACCCCCATCTACGTAGTTAAACGAACACACACACACACACACACAGGCACACGCCGACACTCCCAGCGCGTGTTGCCAGCGTGTTTATATCTAGAGAGTGGATAGTGCATTTGCCTCCTAGGTGGTTCTTGTGAATATTGTTTTTCGTAGTTGTGCTGTTGGCCCATATAGAGCGACAGAGGGCATGGCTCTGTTCTCTGTCTGGAACATGAAATACAGACATTCCGTTCATATTAAGGGCAGATCCATAAGCAGAACAGTCACCTGACACTGGGACTTGGGTGGTCCTATGGGGTGGGAACAAAGTCAGACTGCTTCGGGTGGGATGGTAGCTGTGGCCTGGATGACCTCGGGGCTATGGGCCCATCACTTAAATTCCCCTCTGCGTCAGTTATCTGACCTTGAAAGCGGAGAGCACAGTATTGGCTTCATAAAGTTGCTGCACAGATTAAATGCAACAATACAGGAAAAGGTTGATCAGAACAGTGCCCGGTGTGGAGGAAGCGCTCAGTACACGTAGCGCTTCATTTTGTGTTGTCAGTTAGGGAGAGGGGAGAGGAGGGCCTAGCTCACCTCCCCACAGAAAGGAGTCCCAGGGTGTTCTGCACAGGACATTGGGAAAGGAGGTCACCCTTTTCTGCTTCGTAACAACTGGATCCTTCTTTCAGAGAGACGGCGCCCAGGACCATCTTCCAAAGAGTGCTGGATATCTTGAAGAAGTCTTCTCAGGCGGTTGAGCTGGCCTGCAGGGACCCATCCCAAGAGGAGCAGCTGGCCTCCAGTCTGCAGTTAATTACAGAGTGCTTCCGGTGTCTGCGAAACGCTTGCATCGAGTGTTACGTGAACCAGAACTCAATCAGGTAGTGTGCTTTGCAGTGCCACATATGCCGTTCCTTCCATTTCTGTGTGCGCATGCAGCTTCTGTCACGTTGCTGCATCTGGTAGGAAGTTGTGGGCATCTGCGTGTCAGCCGTTGTGACACGTCTTCAGGGCAGACTCTGAGCATAAGTGGTATATACTTGTAGTAGAGTGAGCTTAACGTGACGGGGTATTCAGATTTCTCATTTGCATTTACAAGATGTTTTGAGGTATTTGGTTTTCTCCATAACGCAGTGATTTGAACTTATTTTTGAATCTTGGATCCTAGACTCTGTCTGCCCAAATGCATAGGCAGCTCTGGACCTCACTTGTCTTAGTTGCAAATGTTTTAATTTGTTACCCTCATGTTTACTTTGAACAGGGAGCATGTTTTGTAAATTTCTAAGATGACTTCTCTTCAGATTTCCTTAAGGTGGTGTAAAGTGGCAAGCTGCCCTGCCGCCGGTCTTGGCCTTATAACGTGGTGCCTGTACCATGGCTGTTCTTTCCTTTTCCATGTGCCTCTCTCCTCCAGACCTGAGCGCCTTTGCTCTTCGGCTTTATGGAATCTGCTTTTTCATGAACATTTTTTACTGCGGATGAACTCAGAAGCCACAAAGAACGCGCTCACCTTTCTTTCCTGAACTTGAATGTAGATAGAGCCCCAGGCCTCCCTGTCACTGCTGTGATGGGGGAAGTCGGGCTGGTCCAGAAGCCACTTGAAGGACGCCCTTCGCTGCCTAGACAGTTCTTAGACCTGAGGCTTTGATATGATTAATGAGATTTTTAAGATGAAAGGAGAGGGGGTGAAAAGCTAGGGTTGTTGAACTTTAATTCTAAACCAAAGCTGCCATCTACTTGCAGATAAATGGATAGAAACAATTATAATGTTGATAATAATAGTTAACATTTTAAAAACATGACTAGTTATGTGCTGGGAGAGTGGGCCAGAGGCCAGTTTATTTTGTCCCTTTCTAGGCAAGGAGGCCCTGGTGTGAGGGAGGAGGGAAGGGAGAGCCTCGAAACAGAAACTTTGGCTGTGGGCTGGCCACTATCTTTGTCCTCTGCCAGCCTGGTGAGGAAGGAAACGAGCATTGGGTGAGCCTGCCCTAAGCAGCAGGCTTTGTCCCAGGAGCTTGACTTGTAGTATCTTGTTTAATCCTTTGGACTCGGACCATCTGCATCCTTCTGAAAAGGAGCCTTGTGGTTACGTGAGGCCTACCCAAATAAGCCAGGATACTCTTCCTGTCTCAGGAGCCTTAGTTTCCCCTGACTGGGAAGGCCCCTTTGCCGTGGAAGGTAACATTCACGGGTTTGGGGGAGTAGATGGGGCGTCTTTGGAGGCCATTGTTCTCCTGCCACAGGAACTGTTCACCAGCAGTCTCATCTCAGCACTGTTTTGCGGTCATTTGAAATGCAGGCTTTGGAAAAAGAAGGCATCTAACTTTGTCTTTTTGAACAACCTGATACAGGAACTTGGATACAATTGGCGTTGCTGCTGATTTGATTCTTCTTTTTCGGGAACTGCGAGTGGAACAGGAATCCCTGCTGACAGGTAACTTGCTGAATGATTCATGAATTCTGTTATCTTTGAAAAGGTTTAAAAACCAATACTTTGAGTATTATGTCATTCATTAAAGCAAATATTCTGTATTTCATGATACAAGACACTTTGTTAGTGATATTAAAGAGTTACCATAAAAGAAAGTTGGAGTAACTTCCTTTCTTACCTCTCTTGTGGCCTGAATTGTGTCCCTTGAGATTCATGTGTGGAGGTGCTAACTCCTCGTACCCCAGAACACAACTGTATTTGGAGATAGAGCCTTTAAAATGATAATTAAGGTGAAATGAGGTCACTAGGGTGGGACCTAAAAATCCCCTATGACTGGTGTCCATCTAAGAAGAGGAGCAGGACACAGACACACGGAGGTGAGGACACGGGGAGATGGCCATCTACAGGCCAAGGACAGAGGCCTCAGGAGGAACCAGCCCTGCCAACCCCTTCATCTTAGATCCTGCCTCCAGGGCTGTGAGAAAAGACATTTGGATTGTTGAAGCTTCCCAGCTGATGGTTCTTTGTTATGGTGGCCTGAGCAAAGTAACACAGGGTTGTTCTGTACGGAAGGATGCGGCAGGCCCCATTCTGGGTGTGGGGTGTGATCGGAACAGTGACCCAAGCAGAGAATACCTCTTACATTCCCATGGAAGAGCCAGATATTACATCTGTTAGATAAACAAACATATAGTGTGACAGAGTGGCAATTTAGCTCTGATTGTTAAATGGCTGTGGATGGGGATTAAGAGAAAAATCAAGCTTCTGAATTTGAAGACCAGGAAGCTTTTCTAGGCGGTTTTGAATGTTTTTGGTTCTTGAACTACTAGTATCAACACTTCCCCTTTGAACTAGGGTTATTATCTTAATATCATATAAAACAAAACATAGAATTTTAACATATGATCTCTATAGCCTAAGAAATGAAATACTACGTCATTTAGTAAGAAAATCTCAATGTAAATATCTAGCTTATAAGTAGATGTACTAGATTGTAGGTTTAAAAAATTCTTTTTAATAAAGAAAGTATAGCATAAGTCAACAAATACTCCTTTAAATGAGAAACCTCCCCCTATATTTAAAATGATTTGATTTATAAATTGATTTACATACAGTTCTTAATGCCTATACTTACTATATAAAGTGAAGCCTTCTTAATGTTAACATACTGGCTGCTGTAGGAAGGGCTATTGAGAACTGAGGGGATATTCTTTTTACAGGCATAGAAACTGAGGCACAGAGTGAAATAGGCTAAGTTAGCTGTTAGTGGTGCTGCCTGACTTGGATTATTTCTCATTCTATTCTGTGGTTTCTTAGTGTTTTCATTTAAAACTTATTCGTTAAAATTCCTGCATCTTTCTATTTGATTTAGAATTTTTCCTTTGGGAATCGTAATTATTTTTTGAATTAATTATGTTATCTAAGAATTTACAAAGGGTTTGCTTTAAGTTTTTTTAAACAACAGTAATTTCTCGAATTTTCTCAAGAAATTGATGGGATATAGGACTTAGTTGTAAGGTGTTTTTGAGATGCTCTAAAGTTATATTTGTTACTCCACTTTAAATAAAACGGAAGCCTCAGTGCTCAGCTTGGGGGATTTAAAAATGAGCAATAAAATGCAGATTGTCCTGCATGGAAAGGCAGCTATTTTTGAAGTCCGTGTGTGGTATGGTAATGCAGAGAGAGTTCAGAATGTGCTGTTTTGTAATTGCTGAAAAACACTGGTGTGGTGGGCAGTGTGTCACTGGCACCGCTGAGGACCTGTGGTGGCAGAAGCTTTCTCGTGTCGTGATGTGCCCCTAAATAAGATGCCCAGCGGAAGTGCCGTCCACACGCTGTGATTAAATGACGATCAGCGGGAGCCAGCGCTCCCCTTGTGCGTAGAATCCCATCCCCACTCGCCCACTCAGAAACTCTCCTCCTGAAATTATCCCGTCTCTCCGGCATCATCAGTTTTTCCCTCTTTTCTTCATTTCATCACTTTCCGTTTCCCACTCCAGCAACCACCGTTCTGCTGTCTGCGTTTCTGTCTCTGGATTTACCTGTTCTGGATATTTCATAAAAATGGAGTCATAGAATTATGTGACCTTCCTTTTGTGTCTGGCTTTTTCACTCAGGGTAATGTTTTTTGAGGTTCACCCACATTGTGGCTCATATCGGCACCTCATTTCTTTTCATGACTGAATGGTACTCCATCGTACGCTTAGGGCACATTTGGTTTACCCATTCGTTCGTCTGTGGACGTTTGGGTTGTTTCTACCATTTGGCTATTGTGCCACCTCAAATACATGCATGTCTGAGTACCCGCCTCCATTTCTTTTGGGTACATACCTAGGAGGGGAGTGGCTGGGGCAAGCGTATATTTAAATTTTTGAGGCTTTTCCATAGCATCTGAACCATTCTACATTTTTGCCAACAATGTACACGGTTCCAATATCTCTACATCCTTGCCAAAATTTATTTTCTTTTTTTAAGATTATAATCATCCTGGTGGGGATGAAGGGGTATCTCATTGTGGTTTTGATTTGTATTTCCCTAATGACTAATGACGTTGAATGTGCTTGTTGGCCATTTGTAAATCTTCTTTGGGGAAACGTCTGTTCAAGTCCTTGGCCCAGTTTTTAATTGGGCTGTTTGTCTTTTTCTTGTCAAGTTGGAAGAGTTACTGATGTATTGTGGATACGAGGAGTTATGTTGAATTTGTAGATCCATTTGGGGAGAGCTGCCATCTTAATGACATTGTGTCTTCCAGTCCACGAATAGGGGATATCTCTCTGCTTATTAAAGATACATATGCATCTTTAATATTTTAGTTGTATCCTTTTCAAGTAGAGAACCTGGGTTTATAGGTAGAGTTGGAAGGCTATTACTAAGGCAAGAAGGAAAATAAAAAGTAAGAGATACTGCTCACTACCATTACCTTTCGGTAATTATATTACTGAATTTTATTCGGAATTCAACAGTGAAATTTGGGTTCAACAGTGAAACTTAAAAAAATTTATAGTATGTTAGTTCAACCCTAACACAACTCTTAAAAAGTATCCTGGCTCCTAATAAAGTATCTGTATCTTGTGACTATTTCTCTGTGAGAACCTTATTCTTGGTAGAATTTTAGCAGGCTATCTGTGCCAGTTTTTTGTTAACCACTTTTGAGGTAAGAACTATAATTACATTGTCAAAATAATATTTAGAGTATTATTTTCAGAGAATAATTACAGTGGTGTGACGAATATATTATGCTCATCAAATTTTATGTAAACACAAGCATGAGTTATTTTAATTGAGTTATTGGTCTTATTTTTGGCCTTTATTTTTTCCTAATCTGTAAAAATAATGTTGGGATTTTTGAGGGGCTTTGTAACATTTGCAATATTTACATAAAGATCATTTGATAAGCTGTTGGGTAAAAGTAAACTATTATTTGTACTTGTCTGGATGGAGTTTTTTTTCTTTTTTCTAGGACATCTTTAAACCTTCTCCTTCCTCGAATCGTGTTTGATTCAACGGGCTAATTTTTAGTTGCCTGATAAATTGTTGGGTCTGTTGGCTCTCAGACCAACTTATGTTGTTAGCTTTTTTTTGTGTTAAATTTTACAAGGATTTGAGTATCAATGTCCTGAAATACTAAGTAGAAATATAAATGTGATTTAAAACTGACTTATCTTAAAAATGAAGATTTTTTTTTATTATAAACATTTTGTATAATTTCATTCTAGAGTAATTTTTTTAAACTCAGAAAAGTGGAAAGAACAATAATCACTGTCTCGGCAGGCTACATTAAACAAACACCTGACTTGTTAGTCACTTTCAGTATTTCTATGTGTGGGTATAAATGTGTACGTGCAGTTTTATATCCCGTGTCACTGTTTTAGATTATAACACCAACTTAATTCAGTTTTGAGGTTCTTGGTGCGTTGTTTTCTTTTTATACCTTTTTAATTTCAGTGTTTTGATTTTTGGCCACAGTTTTGCAAGCAAGCAGTTGTTGTTGGTTAGTGAATAAGTGACTAGCACGGGCACGTTACACACTTTATCCTTTTCAGTCTTTACAACCACTGTGCCTTTGAGGTCTTGGGACCAGCAGCCTGCCCTGTGTTCAGGGATTAGGAGACGGGGCTTGGAAGGAAGGCTCAGGTCCTGGGAAAGTGCGAGGACAGCAGGACATCTCCTCTCTTCCAGCAAAGCAGGGGTCTAGAAAGTTGAAGGTCTTTGGACATTTACTTGCCCTTAAAAATGTCTCCTGGTGGATGCCTGGTGCCAGTTCCTTTAATGAAGCAAAATCTTTGATTTCAACTCAAATTCTTCTGTGGCTTTTTAAACGTTTCTTGGTCAACCTTGATCCTATACCTTGGAAAGCTTAGGAACCATTGCTTTTCCAGCCCTACGTAGTACCACTTAAAAGCTTCATGTCCTGGGGTGAGTCAGTGACCTTCTGAACTTTGGTTTCCTCTGTGTGAAGCGGGGAGAATATTACCTCCCTCATAAGATTGCCATGGGGTGCAGGGGGAAGTTGTCCACGGGGAGGTACCATGACTTGGAATTTGCTTTGAAGCATCCCGAGGAAGTTTCTGGCTGTTGCACATTGCTGGTAGTCAGACTGTGCAGGACCTAACTACTGGAGAAGCACTGCAGGTGCCCATTGCAGGAGTCCGCTGCAGGCATCCAACTGCAGGCATCCACTGCAGGCATCTGCTGCGGCGCCCATTGCAGGCGCCCGCTGCAGGAGGTGGATGCTAGAGAAACAGCGCACTGAGACACCTGGCCAGAGGAATACCTCAGAGCCAGCAAGAGGAAAACCTGCGCTTCCTCCATCCTCCAATGCCCTTCCAGCACCTCTGCTGACAAGGCTGTCTGTGCCAGCTGACAAAGCTGACTCGAAGGGCCCAGCTTTCCTTTCACAGAGCAAGCAATGAAGGCTTCATTTGGCACTGAGAGGCAGTTACTGGTAACTGGAACCCACTCTGAAATGTTTTATATAAATGCAGTCGGTGTGACAGAGCTCAGGGAATCTCTTGGACATAAAGGACTTTCGAGAACCTTCAGTTTCTGTTGCATTACATCCTCACAAACACTTTGTTATTTTTGACTGCAATTTTTGCCAATTTGGTAGATACATAGTAGAATCTCATGGTTTTCCTATGGGATTGAGCACTTTTTCATATATACGTATATATTTGCCTTATGGAAATCTTATTTTATTAAGTGTTTTTCAAGTTTAAGTGTTTTTTTTAATTTTTGGCTCATTTTTCTATTGGATTGTTTGTGTTTTACAATGATTTATAAGAGCTCTTTTATTATATTTTATATAGGAATCCTATGGCAGTTGTGTTATATATCTTTTCCTATTCTATTGATAGGTTTTTTGTTGTTTTTTTAACTCTCTGTGTTGTCTTTTGAGGAAAAAAAGTCTTAATTTTAATGTGTTCTGGTTTATTAATATTTTTATGGGTATTATGTGTCTTGTTTAAAAATCTTATTCTGCAGTGTTGTTTTCTAAAATCTTTCTAGTTTTACTTTTTTACATTTATATTAGTGCGTGGAATTGACTTTTCTGTGTTGTGTGAGCAAGGAGTCCCATTCCATTTTTTTTCACACTGATGCCCAGGTGCCCAGTGTTAGTTTTGGAAAGATGGTCTTTGACTCCACTGTCTGCTGTTACACCTCTGTCATTAATCACATGTCAGTATAGGTTTGAGTCTGTTCTGTTCTTTTCTATTGGCTGTTGCTTATTGTCTTGTGAAAACAAATCCTCTTACCTTATTACTTTAAACAACATCTCAGCTATTCTCGACCCTTTGTATCTTCAGACAAATTTTAGAGTCATCTTGTCAAATTATAGAGCACTCACACAAACATACACACATGCTCTGGTGTGTGAAATAACACACACACATGCACACACACAGACACACGTTGTAATTTAGTTTGGGATTGCATTTAATCTCTAGATAAAAGCAGTCCTCTAATCTGTGAATATGATAAAACTTTTCACTTAGTTCTACTTGAATGTCTCTCAGTCAAGTTTTAGAATTTTACAACATTTTTGGTCATATATTTGTTGCTTTTATAAATGATGTCTTTTCTTGGTTTTTGCTCACTCCCTGTATATAGAAAAACTGTTTTTTTCATATTCACTTTGTATCCAGCAACATTTATAGCTCTTATTAAATAAAACAACTTACATACATTTAAAAAATATTTTCTACATACATTAGAAATGCATTTCATCTGTGAGGGTATAATGACAGTTCCGTTTCTTTTCCGATTGTTAGGACTTTATTTGTTTGTCTTGCTGACTGAGATTTTCAGTACGGTGTTGACTGGCAGTGGTAACAGCAGGTACCTTTGACCTGTCCCCTTTCAAAAGGAGCTCTCCTTCTCTCCAGTTGGCAATTAGAATGTGTGCTGTAGATTTTTATGGGCACCGTTTTTAGGTTAAAGAAGCCCCCTTGTAGTTTTTGATGGCTAGCAGTTTTTTTGTTTTGTTTTGCTTTGAATTATGAGTGGGTGTTAAATTTCATCAAACATGTTTTCTGTAGTATTTGAGATATCATATGATTTTGTCCTTTATAAGTTAATGTGGTCAGTTACAATTTTTGATTTCTAATGTTAAAGCAGCTTTCAATGCAGGCATAAATTCTACTTTGTCCTGTTGTATAGTACTGGATTCATTTTGTTAGTATATTGTTGAGTATTTTTCACATGAGTGTTATTTTCCTGTCTGATACTGTCCTTGTTCTGATTTGGGTCTCACCGTTATGCTAGCCTCATAACGTTGATTTGGGAGTCTCCTCCCTCTTTTTATGTTCTCTGGAAGAGTGAATGTGAACTGGCCAGTGAAACCGTCTAGGTCTGGGGTTTTCTTTTAGGGAAAACATTTGACTACCGATTCAATTTCCTTAATGGTTAGAGGGCTCTTCAGGGTTTTCCTGAATATTTCAAAGAAGTTTTTACAGTCAGTTTTTATTAGTTGTATTCTACAGTTTTGTTTATTTAAATTTTCAAACAGTTTGGCACAATGTTTGTAATATTTTCTGATATTTTTTGATGTCTGCAAGATCTATGGCAGTGTCCTCTTTTTCATTTCTGAAAATCTGTCTTTGTTATTTGTGCTTTTTTTCCTCTTTTGATCAGTCTTCCCAAAGGTTGGTCAGTATAAAGCTTCTTGAAGAATCAAACTTTGAATATGTTGATATTCTCTATTATTATTTTCCATTTTGATAATTTTTTACTCTTCATTTTTATTTCCTTCATTTTTCGAGGAGTTATTTTGCTATCCTTTTTATAATTTCTTGAAAGCTTAGCTCATTTTCATCATTCGTCTTTCCCAGCATAATGCATTTTAAAGCTATAAATTTTCATCCATGTATTGTTTTAGCTGCATCCCAGATGTTTTGGTTCGTAATATTTTTGTTAACATTCGGTTTGAAATATTTTATTTTCATTATAATTTATTTTCTTGTCCCCATGGGTTATTTAGAACTATATATTTTATGGGTTTGGACAAATGTATTATGACATGTATTCATCATTATAGTGTCATAAAGAGAAGTTTCACTGCCCTAAAAATCCTCTGAGCTCTGCTTTGTCACCTCCCTCCCCGCAACTCCTGATCTTTTTACTGTCTTCATAGTTTTGTCTTTTCCAGAATGTCATATACTTGGAATCATATAGTACATAGCCTTTTCAAATTGGCTTCTTTCACTTAGTCATATGCATTTAAGTTTTCTCAATGTCTTTTCCTGGCTTGATCATTAATTTCTTTTTAGTGTTGAATAATATTCCATTGTCTGGATGGACCACAGTTTATTTATCCATCACCTGCTGAAGGACATCTTGGTGACTTCCAACTCTTGGCGATTACGAGTAAAGCTGCGATAAACATTCGTGTCAGGTTTTTGTGTGGACTTAGCTTTCAGTTCCTTTCGGTAAAGATGGAGGAGCACAATTGCTGGAGCGTGAGCTAAGAGTACGTTTAGTTTTGTAAGAAACTGCCAGACTGTCTTCCAAAGTGGCTGCACCGTTGTGTATTCCCACCAGCAGTGAAGGAGAATTCCTGTTGCTTCATATCTTCACCAGTATGTGCTGTTGTCAGTATTCTGGATTTTGTCCAGTAGTCTGCAGTTTTATTTGGTGGAATATTCTAACATGTCAGCAAGGTTATTAAATCGTGTTCAAATATTTTAAATATACTGACATTTTTGTTTACTTGTTCTGCAAGTTATTGAGAAAGGTATATTATAATCGCCCAATTTAACTGTGGATTTTCTCTTTCCTCTATACTTTTGTCAGTTTTCCATATATATATGTATATAATTTAAAAAAAAACTTTTATTTATTTTAAGTGTGTTTTTCCAGGACCCATCAGCTCCAAGTCACGTAGTTGTTTCGATCTAGTTGTGGAGGGTGCAGCTCACAGTGGCCCATGTGGGGATCGAACTGGCAACCTTGTTGTTAAGAGCACTGCGCTCTAACCAACTGAGCTAACCGGCCGCCCCTCTTAAATATATATATATAATTTTTTTTTTTTTTTTTTTTTTTTTTGAGGTCGTGTTATTAGGTCGTTCCAATTTAAAATTATTATATCTTTTTGGTGAATTACGTCATTCTGAAACAACTTAGGAAAAAAAATCACTTATGACACTTTTTGCCTTCATCATTAGCTTTAAGGTTATTATGTCTGATTTTAAATGATCTGTGATGTTCTTTTTAGGCTGATGTTTGCCTAGTATATCTTTTTACCATCTTTTAACTCTCAGTACTTCCGTAGCCTTATGTTGTAGATGTCTGTTTTAAATAGCATGTAGTTAAATTTTTAAAAACCCAGGCTAAGTGTTTAATTGGAGTCCATATTCCAATGATATTTCATGTAGTTACAGGTTTATTTGTGTTAACATTTACAGTCTTTTTAAGAAGTTAATTTTGTAGAATGCATTGTTTTGGTAAGGCATTTTAATATTGATGTCATGCCCAAAGTTTCGTCGTGGCGAGAGACATTTATAATTAAAAGAACCTCACAAACTTCCTGGGGAATATTTCTTATTAAAATGTATTCATTCATTGTGTTAAAAATATTTTTAAAATCACATGTCTTTTTTACTTTTATAAACTCAGCTTTTCGCTGTGGCCTGCAGTTTTTGGGCAATATTGCCTCACGAAATGAAGATTCCCAGTCTGTTGTCTGGTTACATGCTTTCCCAGAACTCTTTTTGTGAGTATTTTGATAAGAGTTTTTCTAACTTCTGAAAAGATTGTGGTTCTGTCATTCCATTTACATGAAGTTCAAAACCAGGGGAAACGAACCTTTGGTAATAGGATTCAGGATAGTGTTTTTGCTCGGGTGGTGGCAGGTTGAGTACTGGCTGAGAGGGCACCAAGGAGTCTCCCGGGTTCTGAGAATGTTCTCTGTCCTGATCTGGGGGGGAGGGGTGGTCACGTGGGTGTATTCGTCCCTAAGCGTTCATTGAGCTGTACACTTAAGATCTGTGCCCTTTGTTGTATGTCCGTTTTACTTTAAGAAAATAAAAGTTGTGGTTCAAATAAGAAATACATAGTTAAGGACACTGTAATTATAAGAAAACATTTACAAGGGAAAAATAAGAAACAAGCCGGAAAACGTTGCACGGCAGTGAGTTAATCATTCATTAGTTTACTGAGCGCTTACACGTTTGGCTCCGCACCGAGTGTTCTGGTGGCCGCGGAGAACTGGGAGGTGGGGCCCCCGGGCCAATTACCTCCATGGCTCCCGGTGCATTTCCCGGTGATCTCGTACTTTGCTTTGAGCAGCTGTTAGTCTGTGAGAAACTGAGCAGAGAGAAAAGGTGAGCGAATAGGGAAGAGGAAAGGCGCCGTCTGGGAGGGCGGCCCCGGCTCGTTGCCTCCCGGCGTTGTGACTTGGGTGCTGGCAGCAGTATAAGCAGCAGTGCAGCAGCTATCGGTCAATGGCAGTTGCTCTGTGTTACCCCTGTTCTGTGCACAGTCCTGCTGGGTAGGTCCCGGGGAGCTGGACACACGCGGGAACTGATGCTGATTCTGGCAAGTGACAGAGCTGCTCTCGGCTCCAAAGCCCACACTCTTCATACCCACTGCCTGCATTCTTTGCTGCCTTTCCTGGTTGTGTAGGTTTTCTGGGTCATCTGGAAAGTATGGTGTTTGGATCAGATGCCTCTCATGTCACTTCTAGCTTGCTGAGTCTAACTGCCGCTCAAATTCCTGCAGATAATCAGAGTTGACGGCATATATATGCCTGTTATCTTTATGATTACTAATAATTGAGCTTAGGTGGAAGGGAAGGATTGTGGAATTCCAGCTACAGAAATAGAAATTACTTATTTTTGAGAATTCATTCCTTTAAAATAGTTTGGGCGCCTCATACCTGCCAGGTTGAGCTAGGTGAGTGGAATGTGGGTATTACTCCCCAAGAGCCCAGTGGGCGCTGGTGGGGGAGATAAAGGAATAAGTGAGCACATGGTAGTGTAAGAACGGGCCATCTAGAGAAATCCAGGAGTCATGGAAACAGGAGGGGCCCTTGAACATGTGTTGGTGGTCAGAGAAGTTGTGACAGTTTACCTGGTGCTTTACTTACATTATCTCATCCTCACAGAGGCCATGGGAAGTAGGCCGAGGAGGTCTTGTGAGTGTGTTCCATTTTCATGCCAGATAACACACGGGAAGAGGTTAGGTGACTGCACTCTTCATGTGTTTCTGAGACACATAGAACCAAATTTGAATTCCAACTTTGGCTGGTACTGATTTTGTGTCTTTGGGCAAGTAAGCCAACACATTCTTTATCTGTAATGCAAGGACAGTACCTCCTCAGAAGAGTATTATGAAGTTGAAATGAGAACTGCCAAAGTGCATGAGCCATAGCATAACTGACAGTTAGTGACCCTTCTAAGGTGACACAGCTGATAGGTAGATGTACACTGAGGCTCTGGACCCCACATTCTTTTCTTGCCAATATACCATCTTTCCTTTAAACATTCTGTGCCTCATAACTATTAATGGATACTTCTATGTTTGACTAATTTTATACTTGCTATTTTCACAATAAATGATGTACATGTTTCAGAGTATTG
The DNA here is from genome assembly GCF_036562045.2 of Rhinolophus sinicus. Taxonomy (NCBI): domain Eukaryota; kingdom Metazoa; phylum Chordata; class Mammalia; order Chiroptera; family Rhinolophidae; genus Rhinolophus; species Rhinolophus sinicus. The sequence continues at coordinate 197,405,556 of NC_133752.1, forward strand.
TAATTCTCAGTATTCAGAGTATTATAATTCTTAAAAAATCAGTATGTACTGAATTTGTTAATGGGATCATTACTAGGTATGTGCTATAATAGTATTTTATTGTGTTGTTAAATTGGGCTAACACTTTTCATTTCTTTAATTTGGAAGGTCTTGCTTAAATCATCCAGACAAAAAAATTGTTGCCTACTCTTCAATGATTTTGTTCACATGCCTTAATTCTTCAAGAATTAAAGAACTGGAAGAAAATCTCAATATTGCAATTAATGTCATAGAAGCTCACCAAAAGCATCCTGAATCAGAATGGCCGTGAGTATCTTGTTAGAAATTTGACTGCTTAAGAACATCCTGACAGATCACCTTCCTTATAGAGGTCTTAAGTAGAAATTTGAATTATAACAATTGAACAATAAATTAAAACAACGTATGTTGACAAAATGAGAAAAGTTTCTCAGCAGACTCTGGAGGCTCTGTGAAAGGTAAAGTGAGGTGGGTTTGAGTTAGGCCTTGAAGGATACGGAGAACTTTGTAAGGTGGTGGTGGAGGCACTGAGTATATGAGACAACACAGCGTGGAAATGCACAGGTGCTTTTGGAGTGTACAGAGCAGACCAGTGTGGCTGCAGTAGATGGCTCATTGAAGATTAGAGGGTGATGTGTGACTCGTCATCTGGTCTGAGGAGAAATTCAGTCATGTGATGTCATTGTGATTGATGAGTACATTGTGTATCATTTCATTACTTTTAAATATACTGAGGCCTGTTTTATGGTCAAACATTTAGTCTATCATGGGGAATGTGCCAGGTACTTGAGAAAAATGTATATTCTGTTTTGGGTGGAGTGTTCTATTAATGTCTGTTAGGTTTAGTTGGTTTACAGTGTTAAGTTTTCTGTTTCCTTGATGGTCTTCTGTCTCATTCTGTTCATTATTGAAAGTTGATTATTTTCTACTTTTAATTTTGTCAGTTTTTGCTTCACTTATTTTCAGGCTTTGTTGTTAGGTACCTACTTGTGTGTTTGTAATTGCTGTGTCTTCTGAGGAATTGACTCTTTCATCATTATAAAATTCATCAAAATTTTTGTTGTTTTCCTTTATGAGTGCTCCTCAACTGTTTTCTTTTTTTTTTCTATTTAATAATTTTTTAGTTTTCATTTACAGTTAACATACCATATTATATTAGCTTCAGGTGTACAAAACAGTGATTAGACATTTATATAACTTATGAAGTGATCACCCCAATAAATCAGGTACCGACCTGACACCATACATAGTTATTACAATATTATTGACTGTATTCCGTATGCTGTATTTTACATCCCCATGACTATTTTGTAACTACCAATTTGTGCTTTTAATCCCTTCCCCTCTATACCATTCCCCGACCCCCCTCCCATCTGGCAATTATTAAAATGTTCTCTGTATCTATGAGTTTATTTCTGTCTTGTTTGTTCATTTATTTTGTTTTTTAGATTCCACATATAAGTGAAATCACTACAGTGAAGGAGCTGCTGTGTAGCTGCTGACCCTACAGAGTAGGATTCACTTTATTAGGTTGGGCTCTGCTGCCTGCCCAGTTTGCCCTTTGGGTGTGTTTGTGGAGGTGGGTGGGTGGTACTCTGGTGTAGTCTGAAGCTGGACACTGGGAGTGTTGGTTCTGGGGCCTCTTGAAAGGAGCTCTGTTGAAGTTCAAATTCAGCTGCTGCCTGTGCCCTGCCTGGGGCCACTTAGTATGAGCTACAAAGTGATCTGCAGATGGTTGCCACTTGTGCTGGGCTTGGAGGTGCCTGGGAGAGGCTAAGCTGCTAACTAAAGGTGGCTGCTGCCAGTGCCAAGCTTGGGGCTGCTTAACAAGAGGTATGGGGCATACCAAAGCCGGATGCTGCCTGTTTGGGGTTTGGGATCCTCTGAGAGGTTTTAGGAAAGTCTGCAGCGTGACCCAAGACAGGCTGTTTGTATGGAAAAACCACTGGAAGCAACTTGGGTGGGCTTGCAAGTTGGGCGGGACGGGGTCTCATGGAATCACCACAGCAGGGCAAATGGTGTTAGCCAGGTTGATGGAGACTCAGATATGGCAGTCACCTGGGTATGAAGGCTGGGTTCATATGCAGCACTGTTCAACAAAGGAACAGTGACTTCTGCCAGCACTCTGTCCCATAGAAAACTGCCCCACCAGCCCTTGCCCTGGTGCCTTTCGAGCTGCTGCCCCAGTAGTGGAGCTCAGAGCGAGGGAGTCCATCAGCGAGTGAGTCCGTGCGTGGGCCCTTTAAGAGGAGCGCCTGGGACTACAGTTGCCCTCTGTCTCACTCAGCCACAATCTCCCCTGGTTTTCACAGCCAGAAGTTATGGGGATTTCTCTTCTCAGCACTAGAACTCCAGGCTAGCAAGCATGGTGTGGGGCTTGGACCCCTTGTTCCCAGAGGGAACCGCCACAGCTGAGATACCCCTTTTGATATTTAACCACCGTGTGAGTGTGTGCATGTGACCAGCCAATTCTGAGTCTCTGCCCCTCCTCCCAGTCTTGATGGGGCTTCTTCTGTATGTCTTTAGTTGTAGGACTTCTGTTCAGCTACACTTCAGGAGATTCTCAGTGATGGTTGTTCTGTAGTTTAGTTGTAATTTTGAGGTGATTGTGAGAGTAGGAGAGCACAGCGTTTACCTACGCTGCCATCTTCTGTTTTCTTTAAAATCTGTTTTTATGTCTGTTCTCCACAGTGGTAAGTGTGTTTAGGGCACAGGTTGTATCCGGGTGGGAGCCTCGAGCGTCAGTAAATCTCGCTTGCCTTTCACAAGCGAGGTATGAACTCTCCCAGTTTTGGCCTTTTTTGATGTGAATTGTATTGTTCTGTTGAAATTATATCTAATTTTTAAGTTATTTATGTTTCTGAACGTTCATTTATATTTGAGTTACCACTTGCACAAAAGAAGCTGGTAAAAAAAAGTATTATGTTGTGTTTGACTTAGAAAAATCTCCCTCAGTATTCAAATATTTTTTAGCATGATTATTGAATCGTTAGAGTCAGGTTACTGAGTTTTCTGTAGCTGAATTCTGTTTCACTTGTTAAGTGTCTTGGATTTATATTTTAACCACCTGCAATTTTTTAGGAGCTTGGAATAAAGGGCAAAATATAAGATCTTCAGAATAGCTCAAGTTGAAGTTAATCAAAGGTGACTAGATGGGATTAGACAGGAAAAAGGATGGAAAGTCAGTTAACTGATGTCTTCTGTGGTCCATACACTGAAGAGTTTGATTTACGTGAGAGGAACTCTGCATTTGGTAAACAACAATGGAACCACAAAATATCCTGAGGCATCCAACAAAATTGTTACTTTTCACTTAAATGTGAACCCATCCCTGAAAATTAGAGGAAAAAGCCACTTTTTGCCCTCCCACCTCCCGACAGTATGAGATAGCTGACAAAGAGTACAAAACTACATGGTGTTCGAATTCATGGGTTTAGTATCTTTTCTTGGAAAGGGACAAATGTAAGGTTTCAATAACTTTGGGTCTTTTTGTTTCGGTCCACCAGAAACACAGGAAATTGTAGGCGATGGCACTACTCAATTTGCATTATTGGGATAATGTCCTTCTAAAAATGTTTGTTTCTTTTGTTTGTAGGTGTGAGAGATGTTTTCATGCTCTTAGATAACCCTAGATGAATCCAAGGGCTGAACTTTCGCACTTGAATTCATCTGAGTCTGACAGCCCAGTAAATGTGCGTTGGTAGGTTGGAGGAGAACAGGTGGGTCCGTGTGCAATCACATGGGAGGGAACTGAGTGGGCCTGCCTGTGCTGTCCTGTGATGTGTGGCGTGTTGTGTATGGGATCTTGTTTCCCTGGTGCTGCCCTCCTTTGACTGTGGTTTGTCACTCGTTACAGATGACGGCCCTGAGACTTAAGCAAGGTTAACTAGCTTGACCAACATCACAGAACTAGTGTAGAGTTGGAAGTTAAGCTAAGCTGAAGGCTTATGTTTTTTTTAACCATGTCATTTATTATGAGAATTACCAACTACGGGGAGGTACAGACTCTTTCAGTTTTGCCCTCTTTTAGAATAAAGTTTTATCACTCTGTTGAACTTCTACACAGTTCCACTACAAAAACAAATTTATAAGTGTGAGTAGAGTATTATTTTTTGTTCATATTTGGGTTATCTAGTTGATTTATTTTGCATGGCCAAGTTTCACCCCCAGACTGATGTCCCCTCTGCTCTAGGGATGTTTCTTGCCTTATGCCTATAAAGTGTACTATTTCTTTAACTAGAAAGATACTGGGAAGATAAATATACATAATTGTCCTTCCTGTTGCGGATTGAATCTGTTGCCCCTCTTCTGTTCTCTCAGAGTGTCCCGTGCACTCAGATTTCATAGCGTTTAACACTTGTCCAATCGACAAGCTCCCTGATGGCAAGCTTTAGTGTTGTTTGTTATTGGACCCTTGACAAGATAATGTCTGGCATGCTGTAGGCATTATGTTAGTTGTGATTCTTCTGAATCTAAGTGACAGAAGCCCAGCTCAGATAGCATATGCATAAAAGGGAATTTCTTGGCTCACCTGACAAAAAGTCCTTGAGTATTGGGTATTTAGGCACTTGGGTCCAGGGGCTGAAAGACCTCATCAGTACTCTCTTCTGTCATCTATGCCCCATTTTTCTTCCCTGCTACTTTCATCCTCAGGCACCTTCTCTGCCTCCTTTGCTGGCTCCTACTCTACATTAGCCCAGAGTTGACGTGGCTGCAGCCAGTCTTCAGACCACTCTCTGTCATTGCTCATTCCCTGGGTGACCTTACCTAGTTTCACAGCTTAAAATTCCTTTCTAAGGTGATGATTTCCAAGAGTATGTCTCTGGCCTTGACCTGTTGCTGAGCCCCAGACTTACGTATTCATCCTGTATGCTTCTAGTTGGCATCTCAGACTTAGGAAGGCTCCGACCAGACTGGGTTTCCCCACCCCTAAGCCCGCCGCTGCCCCACCAGGCTGCTGTTTCAGTGAGTGGTGTCACCATTCACCCACTGGCGAGGCCCGGCCCCTACTTAGGCTCTGAACCTGAGCGTTCAGTTTTTTCCTTTTTGTAAAATAAATACGTGTTTCTCTGATGCCCCTTCTACTCCTGTTTCTGCTTTTGATAGAATATATTTCTGACCCTCCCCCAAGAAAGTTTGTTCTACTTTCCATAAAGTTGGAGCATTACTTGTGTATGACAGTCTCTTAAATGTCCTTTGACATTTTAGGTTCTAGATTAGTAGGACCTACCTCCCTCATACAATATTACCACAAAATTTCTGACTTAACAGAAATAGTAGTTCTGTAAAAGAATTAAATCATAATTTGAACTGTGTAACTTAGACAAGATTGAGCATGATTGGGTCTCTGTTACGGATGTCTTCGTCTGTGGTTACCGTGGAGTAGATATTTGTTAGAAAATATATGAAATGAATTCTGGCTGATACTCTCTCTGGAATGGAGAGTATATTTCTTTTATTTAGAGAAACAGTTGCAACATCTAACACATGCAAACTTCTACGTCATTGACAACCACTTAAATGACCATTTTCGAGTTGAAAGATGAGCAACCCATCATCATCGCTTCACGTGTGCTCTATTGTTTGCCGTCGGTGTTACACGTTAAGTGTTAGGCCAGAAAGTGCTGGAGCAAAGAATTCCAGGTGTCCACACAGAACACGTTTTTCTGACTATATTTGTAAGTCGAATGTGAGTGATAGGTGTTCTTACCCTCTAAATACATAGTTCTAAAGTTAAAGTCTAAATGCCACTATCTTTACTCACTAGTAGATGTTTACTATTTCTTGAATGAAAGAAAGAATGAATGTTACCACTGATCACTTTGAACGGAAGGCAACATGAAGAACTAGACCCTGACTTAGGTTTTAAGTTCACCTGAAACTTCTTTCCAGGCAGGCTGCTTGAGCAAGTCCTAGCTCTATGTAGGGGAACGTTCTGGAAGGGACCACAGAAGGCAGGAAGCTGAGTGCTTGTTCTGACTGGGTGCCTGAGGGACCGTCACCAAGACACTAAGCTTCTGTGGGCCTCCCTTTCCTTGTTTCTAAAGTGAAGGCGTTGGTTTAGATTCGAAGTTTCCAGCCTTTGGCACTTCACGTTCTGTATGTTTGTTTAAGGGTATGTGACGGCGTTGCAGACTCCCCCAGTGTTTGGTGTGGCCCAAGGATGGGAATGGGTGCAAAACCCTCTCGTGCTCCCTGTCTGCCTGAGCCTCGAATGGGGCACGTATCCGCCCTCTTGTACGGAACGTCGTGGGAAGATGTCGTTCTAGTCCTTTGCTCTGATGAGTTGGTCTTTGTAGTTAGAGTCGATTAAAGCAGATAAGCCATGTTCAGTTCTGGTGCCTTTTACAGCCTGTGGTTTTGCATTTGGCGGGTAACAACGAGTGCACGCCTGACGTCGTCGCCCGCACTACTTACCTGAACAATTCAGGAGTGCACACGAGTACGTAGGAGATTCCCTGGAAAACACACAGCCCATCTGCGTCTGCACGCACTTGAGAGGTGTCCTGTGTCGTCCCGCCAGGCGGACAGCTGCCGGTCTGCACCTCCCTGGCCTGCGTCCTGGCCTGCGCTGGGGATCAGTGCCCAGGCGGCCTTGCTTTGTGTTGTTTCGGGTCTGCCATGAGGACGTCCTGACCGCGCTGTCTGCCATGTCACACGGCAGAGGCTTTGGTTTCTGTCAGGGAACAGCTGCCCTCTTCATGAGAATGGGATGTACCTTTGTCTTGAAGAACCTGTGGTTTAGAAATTGCTCCTCCTCTGTGCAGGCTTTTAGGAAACTCAGAAGACTTACAGATGCTCATTTCATACGTAAATTAATTAGTTAATTCAGTAATTATTGATTGAGTTTTTGAAGTGTGCCAGGTATTGTTTATGACACTGGAGATTCAAAATTAATAAGACACAGTTTTTGTAAGGCAGATAATGAACAAAAAATCCCAAAATAAATGTCTGAAAAATGCCAGATAAATGCTTCGAAAAAAATACACAGCATGTTTTGTGTAAGCTTTCCCTTAAAATGGTCCTTTACTCATAATAAACACAATATATAGGATTAGCTATTTTATTAGTTGTAATTTAAATATGATCGGTGGGGAGGATAGACAATGAAAAAACCGAGAGAACACCAGGCCTTGATGCAATACTCTGCTGAGCTGATGTGACTTTGAGTAACGAGGTGCTACGTTAAATTTGGAGGTCATGGAATTGTCTGAGTTGGTGACTTGTGAGCCAAGAACTAGACCGCCAACCATTTGCGGAGCTGTGGGGAAAGGTGGGGACAGGCTGGGAAGAACAGTCCAAGCAGCGACTACACCAACTGCAAAGACCCCACGGCAGAGGCTTCTGTGGCAGGACTCGGGGGCCCAGGATGGTTATGGGATAACGAGTGATGGAGAAAATCGTAGGACACGCACGCAGTCCGGGAGGTAATGGAGACCATTATGGAGGCCTTTGCAATCAGGAAAAGGCGGTTGAGTTTACTCTCTGTACCGTGGGAGGTGAGGGGAGCGTTTCAAGCAGATGTGCAACAACCTGGGTTATGTTTCGAAAGATCCCTCTGGCTGCTGGACACAGGTTGAACTGTTGGGGGAGAGGGAAGAACGGAGGCTGCCCCTTTTAGGGGGCATTGCAGTCCAGGTGAGAGGTGATGGTGGCTGCGGGACGGTGGCAGCAGTGGGGTTGAAGAGACACGAGTAGATTGAATGTGCTGAGTGGGGAGCATCGACGAGACTGTGATGGATTAGGTTTGTGGGGGGCGGTGCGCAAAAGAAAGACCAGGATAGGAGCTGGGTGTTTGGCTTGTTCGACTGAGTGAGGTGGGCGGACCAGTTTGGGGTGGGGCTAGGGACGATCAAGAGTTCTCCTTTGTCCGTGTTAGATTTAAGGTGCCCACTCTGCATCTAAGCGGTGATGTCTTACGTACGGTGCAACCATCATGGAAGTTCCAGGAGAGGAGGAAGCCCAGGGTGCCATGGGAGCCGTGGCAGGGAGTTCAGCTGGCCTGGGGGTGAGGGAGGCCTTGCAGAGGGCGTGAGACTTAAAGTGAAAGGTGAAGGGCGGCTTGGGTCGGGGAGAGGGGATGGTAGTAGGATTGCGGAGAGAGAGAGAGAAAAGAAATAGTCGGCAGTGTTCAGTCAGTGATGTGGTTTGTGTGCAGGTAACTCTTGCAGGGGAGAAGTAGAGACGTAGAGACTGCATTTCAGCGATTAGATTTTGATTTTACATAAGCTGAATTTTGTGCCACTGAGTTGCATGATAGAGAGGTGAGGTTAGTTCATCTTTTCTTTCTATTTCTCTTTATCTGTTTGAGAAGAGATGTAGAGATTTATTATTCAGTTATTCTGGAGAAATGACTGAACTTTGCCTGCCCAGAAATAGCCGCTAAGATGGAACTTAGCTGAGTCTCCAGCATAGAAATCTGAGTTGCCAGGGTCACCTGAATAACTTCCCACCAAGGTATGGCAGTGCTCTCATCCTTTGGCAGAATATCTGTTAAATGGAAATACATTTGAGAGAACTGCCTGGGTCTATTACTTACATGACATGTTTAACTTTTGGGGAGATAATACATTCATATCATTCCAATATGAAAATGCATCGTTTCCCTCCCAGCCATCCCCCTAGTTGCTCCAAGCCCATCCCCTAAACAGGTCGGCAGTTCTCTCTTCTCACCACACGTCCGGGCTTCTCGCTTTATTTATTATACTAAGTAGTACATTTCTGAGATCTTCCCATGTCAGTGCATAAAGAACCTCCTCATTCTTGCCTCTTCCATCGTATGAATATGGCAGGATTTATTTCATCGGTCCCTTATTGGTGAACATTTAGGCTGTGTCCAATTTTTCATAACTATAAAATGCTGCAGTAAATAGTTCTGTTCATACAAATGCCATCTTGCATGTGGGCAAGTGTGATTGTCGGATCAATTCCCGAGTGCAGTCACCAGGTCCAGGGGAGTGTGCTTTAATTTGACAGACTCTTCCGTGTTGTCCTTCATGGATGTCATACCATCTACACGCCTCTTAGCATGTTTTGACAGCACCTGCTTTCCTGTATCGTTGCTAACAGGGCGTGCTATCAAAGTTTGGGGTTTGCTAGTCCTGCCAAGGTTTAAAATGGTATCCTTGTATAGTTTTATTTTCTGTTTTTCTTGTAATGATGTTGAGCATTTTTCTATATGTTGAGGAACCTTTTTTTCCTTTTATGTGCATTCCCATTTTCTTTACCCATTTTCCTATCAGGATGTCAGTCTTTTCCTTATCTATATGTAGGAATATTTTCCAAATTAGGGACATTAGCCCCTTGTTTGAAATAAAATGTAAGTGCTTTTTCTTTTTTAATTTGTGTTTTGACTTTGCTTGTGGCACTTTTTTCATGTAAAAACGTTTGATGTTTTTAGTAGATGAGTTTGTCAGTCTTCATTCAATGTCTTACTGATGTTTGGTAGTAACTGTAAGGCCTTTGCTCTCCTTAGGTTTTCTTCTAGTATTGTGTCGTTTCAGTTTTGCTGTTTAAGTGTTTGATCCGCTTGACATTTTATCTTGGTGTAAAGGTCAAAGTTTGAATCCACTATGATTGTTGCTCCAGGTGACGTTGGTTGGTGGTCACAGCGACAGAGCCCTGCAGTGGCTGTGACCTGCCGGGCCTTCCTCCACCCCAACCCCATTTCCTCTGCCCTCACCGCCCCTGTGCGTGGAAGACCTTCCCAGTCGGGTTCCACATCTTCAACACACATTCCAGCTGCATAACTAACTCCTTCCTGCACTAAGTGGGTCTCACTGCCAGTTAGGCCTTAAGGGTTGTATAAACATATTGGTCCAATCACATTTGTCACCCATTTATTAGGATGTTTTGTTTTATTCCCACAACCTGACTGACCTGGGTTTCTTGTCTGTTGTCTGAAAACTGTTGTTTGATACATTTTGTCTATTTTTGTAGTTAAGGTAGGAGGGTAAATTGTTATACATCATGGCTGGAATTGGAAGTGATAGTTGGAGATTTTACCACTCACTTTTCAGCCATTGATCGAACAAGTACGCAGACCTCAGTCTAGAGTAGCTGAGCTCGGTGGTACTGAGGCATACACCCACCTTCACCTGAGTGAAGTGTATAGAATATTATCTCAACACATGCAAAATCACTTTCTCTTCAACTGCATGTGTTATATTCACCAATATAGAACACAGCTGGGGCTATTAAAAACGTCTCTGTCAAGATATAAAAGATTGAAATCAGACAGAATATGTTCTCTGACCACAGTGAGCTTACATAGAAAATGTTAACAAGATGCAAACAAGAAAAGTTCCAAACGTTTGGAAATTAACACATCTAAATGATGGATTTGTCAAAGAAGAAATCACAAGTCAAATATATGTTGAACTGAAGGATAATGAAAGTACAAAATTTGTGGGATAAAGCTAAAGAAGTGCTTAGAAGGAAATTTATAGCTTTAAGTGTGTTTCTATCAGATAAGAAGGTCTGAAATCAGTGACTTAAGGTTCTACTTTATGAAGCTAGAAAGAGAAGAGCACGGTAAATCCTGAGTAAGTAGAAAGAAGAAAATAATAAAAGATAAGGACAGAAATCAATGAAATAGAAAACAGAAAACAATAGAAAAAATCAACAAAGGCAAAGTTAGTTCTTTAAAAAGATCAACAAAATTGATGGAGAAAAAGAGAAGCAACACGAATGACCAATATCATGAAAGAAAGTGTGATTGTCAAATCAGTCTTCCGTAAACTCCAACCTTGGGGGAGGCAGCTATCTTAGCTGAGACGATTCTGAAGAGACCAGCCGCTGACGGCCATCTGCCAGCAGCATTCAGGGACAGAAGCTTCCAGTCCCGAATCCCTCCTTAAAACCCTAGTGCTATTTTATTGCTTATAGCTCCTTAAACACACTGCTAATTCTTTCCCTCATGCTGTTTTTCCAAGCCGTGTGTTTTGTTTTGTCATGTCTAATTCAGCATTCTTTCTCCCTCCCCCCTTCCTGCCTCCTTGATCTTCTCAGCCATCCTTTGTCTCCCTCCCCCCACAGCCTTCTGGTTAGATAAACCATGGTTTTCATCATCTGTAATGTGTGTCTGTATGTTGCACTTAAGACAGTTTTCTATAAATATCTATGTACGGGTCTTCTCCACTGTGAGAGTTTGCAAATATGGCCCGTGACCCAGTCCCAAGCACAGTACTTGGAACATTGTGTTTTTGAATGAATGTTTCTGTGGGAAAGTGTTTTAAGTTCCAAATAGCTGAATTACATGAATTAACTAGGATCACAGTTTTGTGTACCTGGCTTGAAATGCACGAATTTCTATTGTTGCAGTTTGATAAGTTACCAAAATTGATAGGAAAATTGTTTGAGAATTTTGAATATTATCCGTTTATTGTTAGAAATATTTTGCATCAAAGTGTTGGCCAGTTATTTTAAAGGTTGTGGAACAAATAGAGTACAAATTTAGATTTTGTTTTTATATGAAGTGCTTCATTTGGTTGTCATACTGAAAGCCATACTTTTATTTTATTACTTTATTGGTTAAGAAATGATTAAGTAAACTGTGATTGTAACTATATTTAATACTTCACAGTCACTCTTATTACTATAATCTTGATTATAAACAGTGTATTCTTTACTTCTTAAGTCTTCAGATGCCCCCTGGTAAATAGGATTGAGAATTAATTAATAATACTATTCAATCTTTTTAGTTGTCACAGTGGCACTTTGAAGAAATATGCTTATAATCTTTGCCTGGGGGTTTCCATAAGTTGATCTCTGAGTTTAGATGACTGCATCGCTTGGCAGTGAGGATGTGTTCTTGGTAACTTGAGAGCTCGTAAGGAGGAGATAATCAAGCCGGTATTCATGACTGTGCTGTTGGCATGTGTTTAAATAAAAAGTATGATATGTCTGTTTCTCTGGTTAATGTTAGCGCTGAGCTTCTGACTAAAACAGTTTAATGTCTTCTGTTTACACTTGAACTTGTAGCTAAATTTCATTTTACTGTTTAAACTATGGTGAAGTATTTTCCTTTCTCAGCTTAGATGAAAAGCTGTAGTAGGTCTTTTGCTTCAGTTGAATAAATTTGAATCATTTCAGTAAATTTTTCATAACATAAAATTGGAGAGCAATATTTTGAGGGTTTTAATTTTCCTTCAGCTGCTAGTAGAAAAATAGTATGCAAACCTGTTAAAAACATTTGTAATCAAAAAATTCAGTAAAAGAGTGCTGTTCTGTGTAAGATACGCCTATAAAGTAGGTAAAGCCATGTCTGTTTTACTATGTTTCTAGTAACCAAACTTTCTCCTCCTTTTTCTTAGGTTCTTGATTATTACAGACCATTTTCTGAAAAGCCCGGAACTGGTACAAGCCATGTATGCCAAAATGAGCAATCAAGAAAGGTAACCCCCAAAACCAGTGTGGTTTTGAGTATTTAGCATTCCATATAGAGTATCCTGGACACATGACTGAAAAACGGTGTGGTTTCGTAGTTGGCACAAAATCTCTAAATACATGTTTCTGTGTCAGTAATGGTTTTAAATTGGTTGGTTAACATTACAGCTTAGCCAGCCACAGCAGACGGTGATTAACGGAGGGTTGCAGAATCCAGGTTGGCGCCATTATCCAGTAAAGGCACAGTAAAATCGTCAAGAACAAAATGTTATGCTTGCACCGTGATTTTATAATAGTCATGCATGCAACTGTCGGTTGCAGCTGCGTATTTGAACTGTGCTCATCTGTTCACATCGCTGGTACAATGATTAGGGCTGATCTCTACCAGGTTGGTAGTTTCCAGAGGTAGTTCAGTCTGAAAGAAAGTCAGTAGCGTCTGTGCCGTCTCCGCTGCTGTAGCAGGAGCAGCAGTGAATGCCCTGGAGTGAGACCTGGGCTCCCTGCCTCGTTGTGATAGAAACGCTTCATGTGACCTACCAGGTCCCTTTCCCGTGTTTGGATTCAGTTCTTGACCGGTAAGATTAGAGGACTGACTCAAATGGCTCCCAGTACTCTTTCCCTTCCCAGTAGTGTGTGTTCTTCTGCACTCGATTGGAAATGTCATCTTAGGAAAATAAAACCCTCAGAAATCCGATGATCAGAAACTGACCTAATGATCGAGAACTTCAAGAAATGTTCATGTTTTCATCGTAGTCACAGTTTTTATAGTTGCAGCGGTTTGGAAATTCCTGCTCTCTGGGTCCCAACAGTGAAGCCTGTGCGCCCCTTTGTAGTCCTGTTAAGGAGCGGTTTTTCTTGTTTAATGTCTTTCACAAAAAGGAAAGGTTCGTGCTTTTCAGGTCTGTTTAAATCCTACATTTATAAGGCCAGTGCCCCGGCCACCACCACATGTGGATACTTTTATTGCAGAAAAAGAATTATCTGTAGTTTTTGACCTAAAATAAGCAACATGATGAGCAGAGCTATAAATGAGTAAATTGTTTTGCAATAAAGAACGCCTGGATACAGGAGGAATATGTAGTTTAATGATATTTTAATATTCTAGTTAATATTTTCCCTATTCCTATCGAGTGATGTATTTTTAAACTGATCCGTTTCCTAACCAAATGAGGATGACAGACTAAACATTTTCCATTTTTAGTTATAAAATGGTTGCAACCTCTGCTTCCTGACTTCATGCAAATTTCTGCTCGTGTTACCTCCCGCTGCTTCTTTATTTTTCTTCCAAAGGAGAAGTGCTGTCATTTCCCCACATAGTTTTTTGTACATCATATCGTGTCCCATGTCTGCTTGCTGTTACATGACGCCTCCCTGGGATTGTTAGCTGTGTGAGGGCAAGGATTTGATCTTCTGTGGTGTCCACGTTTCTCAGGCCATGCTTGGCACACAGGTGCAAAAAAAAAAAAAAAAAAAGTTTTTTGAATGAAAGAAGGAGTAAATGAATGAATGTTCTTACCCATGAAACGATTTGTTTAGTATATCGATTAATGTAATACCATCTGGATTAGAAGCTTCAGAGGGAGCCTCAACCCTGTGCCTTCGCTTTTCAGGCCACACTGGTCAGCAAGCCTTCCCAGGCCGCCGTGTCAGTCACCTGTGAAGTCACACTCTTGTCACAGCTCCCGTTTACCCTTATGCCATCTTGGACTAGACTTGGGCTAAAGAGCCTTTTTACAAATTGTGATAAAATATACACAATATAAAATTACCGTCGTAACCATTTCTAAGTGTATAGTTTAGTAGTGTTGAGTAATTCCACATGACTGAGGAACCGATTTCCAGAACTTTTTCATCTTGCAAAACTGAAACTGGACCCCCCTCGCCCAGCCCCTGGCAGCTGCCACTCTACTTTCTGTCTCAGAATTTGACTGTATCCCACGTAAGTGGAATCACACAGTGATTCCTTTTGTGTGTGGCTTAGTTCACGTAGCATGATGTCCTCCGGGTTCATCCATGTGTAGCTGTGTCAGGATTTCCTCCCTTTTAAGGCGGGCATTGTGTGTATATATCACATTTCACTTATCCAGTCGTCCATCAATGGACAGTTGGGCTACTTCCACCTTTCAGCTCTTGCGAAGAATGCTGCTATGAATGTGGAGGGGTCTGATTACTTTGTTTTTCTTCTGTCGTCCTCTGCTACCTGCTGTACTGCCAGTGTGGACCTGTGGGTCGTGCCGTGCCATGTTAGTAGCAAATGTCATCTCTTACAGGATGCAGTTAAATAGTTCCCTGCTGTGGCATATGAGGCCCTTCACAGTGCTGTTTCCGACTCCTCCCCGCACACAACTTCTCACCATTCCCCGAGCCTGTTCTCCAGGGCCTTCCCCTGTAGTTTCCTGCTTTTGCCTTTGTTTGTTTTTTCTCTCTGTGAGTGTCCTGACCACGCCTCTCCTGGTGAGTATGCACTCACGCTGTATAAGCCCTCATCAGGTATTACCTGCTTTCTTTTGGCTTTCCTGACTTTCCCAGGCAAAATTCTCTGCATGTCATCTGCTGGTTTATCCTCATTATGTGCTTTTCTGCTAGAATGTGTATTCTGCAAGGACAAAAACTGACTCTTGTGAATTCTCTGTCCTGATTACCCACCAGAATCAGTAGTGGACCCGGGGCTGCTCAGCTAACGTCAGACACTCACCAAAACCTGCCTTTAGGATGATGTCTGTGGACAGTTTAGACGGTGGGTGGCTCTCGGCGGGATTCTGGTGACGCTCGCTGTGGGGACTGTGGTCTTTGCTCAGTGGCAGTGCTTGGACACACTTAGCTCTGCTTCCTTGTTTCATTTGTGTTCTAGGGGGAAAGGTGTCAGTAGTGACATAGAAATCTCTGGGCTTCTGACACCCTGGGAACGTGCCTAAAGAGCTGCCAGGGCAGAGGGCGACAGCAGGGCAGGAAACCGAGTAAAGCCCCTCGGACGCATCACTGTGCCTGAGTCTCAGCTGCGCTGCTGCCCTTTCTCCAGGCGTCTGTCCTGTGTTTGGTGACAGCCACCGTTTTGTAGTTGCTCCATTAGAGCAGCGTCTCCAGTGTGGGGTATGCAAGACAAGCCTGCCGAATATGGCAAGAAAATACTGGAACATCTATTTATATTGACTTGTTATCTAAAAAATAAAGCAATGGAGCTTTATTAATGTTTAAAATCTAACTTGACAATTGTAGGTTATCTGTAATTTACATATATTGGAGGTGTGTGATGAAAATCTTTTTATTTACCAGAAAAGCTTGGAGAGGATGTGAGGGTGATCTGGCTGCGACACCTGTCACCCCACTGATCGCCAGGGTTCATTCAGCTGATTTGGCTGGCGAGGCAGGTGTCCCCTTCCTCCCTCACCGCTCCACGTGCGTCCCTCCCTAAGGTGTGTGCACAGTCGAAGAGGACGACCTTCCCTGTTAGAGGAGAGGACTCTTTTGGTCAAGGGTATATGAGTAGCTGTGCTCCCGGCTACAACCTCCAAACAAGCTCTCAAGGTCCATTTGTAGGAGAACATAGGGAAGTTAAGCTTCCAAGACTCCAGACACATTCAAATGAGGTGCTACATGTGGCAGTCTGCCTTTCTTAAAAAAAGAGAAAAACTTAGAGAATACTAAACGGAAGTGTGCCGTTGCTAGATTATTTGTTCCTGTGGCGCTTCATTCTTTATTTTTAATTGAACTTATATTCAGCAGGTTTCTATGGTGTGGCAAATGCTAAGAACACCAAAGTTGCCCAACACATTAGTATTCAAGGAAGGGATACTGAGTTTTAGCAGCATCATTTTGTCATGTGGGTGCGTGACAGAGCTGTTGTCATTCTGGAGTAACTCTGTCAAAAACAATTTTACAGTCCCCGATACTTGGCGGGGGGTGGGGGGAGGTGGGCAGCAGAGATACCCCCAAGGCCAGCAGAAGGTCAGACTCCAAGGAAGCCTGCAAGGCTGTTTCCAGGGCAGAAGGTAGGAGAAGGGGCTGCTGTCCTTGGGCACCAAATAGTAAGCTAGTCCTTCCAGGCACAATGAGATGCTAAGGTGCTATTCTAGGAGAGGACCTTGCTCTTTTCAAAATGCTTATTTTCTATGAGAGTATGTGTGAGTCAGAAATGGAGCATTTAGTCGACCACATCCCAGTGCAGGCAGCCTGGCTCTGGCGTCTGACCTGATGCCACCTAGAGCTGAAGGCCGTTAAGATGAGAGAACATTCGTGTTATATGTAAAAAGCGTAAAACAGCCAACAGCACACTGTATGAGAACATACACATTGAATACCTTTAAGAAAAGAGAAGCTTTCTCTGGTGGTTTATTTCTCCCGAATATCGGTGTGTTTCTTTCCTGTTGATGGCATGTCAGGCATGGTGTTTGTCATGAGCCGTCAACAGATGTTCAGTGAATGACGATCGAAGCCCTCAGTTTCATTGGGAGAGAGAGTTTATTGGAGGCGGGTCTTCGTGGTTCATATTTCATGTGGTTCTATGGCCTCAGTAAGATTTCCAGCTGCAGCAAACTTCATTTTCAAGAAACATCAACCCAGAATATTCTGGCTCGAGATTTGTGCTTTTGTTTCTGTTCCCTCTCAACTGCACATGTAAACACGTGGAAGCAATTTAATTATACCGGCAAATTGTGTGACCTACTTGACCACTTGGGATGAAAGGAAATGGGCCTGAGTGTAGGGAGACATACGTGGTGCTTTACACAAGCGAGAAGGCTCCGAGCACTTTCTACCCCTCTGCGGTTTTACTTACAGCAGAGTTTCTTTGGTTTGCTTCATTCCAGTGAGGAGTGTTGACGCCCTGCTCTGAGCAGGGCGCTCTCCTTTGTTCTTCAAGGAGAGGCCACAGTTGGGTGACACTGCCCACCCTTAAGGGTCCTGTAGCCTTTCTGGAAGCTTCGCGACAGCCCTGGTGGGGAGTGGTAAAACCAGGGTATTGATAACTAACATAAGACGTGTGTGGTAGATGTCACCGGAGAGGACAGACACAGTGCTTTAGGGACATGGCGGGGAAGACAGAGGCTTCAGGAGTAAGTAAAGACTATGGGAGAGGTAGCATTCGAGGGGGGAAGGGGAGTTGGGGGGGTCGCCAGGCACGTGTGAGGAAAGAGCGACATTTTCTAGGCGAAGGAACGCGACAGGCAGGCACAGGAGAAGGACTCGGGGTGAGTTTGCTGTCTGTTTTTTTTATGAAGCATGAATCGTCATTTTGAGGACGCAGTACCTAACTATTTAATCAGAAGTGAATTAGAAATAGAGTGTTAAGGACAGCCAGTGATTGGGAGATAATATGATAGATCCTTGACTCCGAGTTGTGGGGCTGTGTCTGGTGAGCCTGACACAGCCTGAATGATGATTTCTGGGTTAAAGGAAGCCAGACTTTCCCACTGATGTGTGATAATTTCAGGCAGCTAATCTCTGACCTCTTTGACTGGGTTTTCTTGCTGTTGCACCCTCCTCCCCAGACTGAATACATCCGTGAGTGACGAGCACTTGTTAGGCCACTTGTATTTTATGTTTTCAAGGCAGTATGGAGTGTGGTTCCCCAGCTGGAAGAAGTAAGACGTTCCGATTGTGGGCCATTTTCCCTGACTAGCAGGACATTTGAAAAATGCACACATGCTTTCTGGCCTAGAAATAGGGGCAGCAAGTACCATACAAGCAAATGCAGCCACGAGGAAATGATTTTGAAAACAGTTGTGTGTGTCTGAGTGATTCCTTTGTTGTAAGGAGGGTGGATTTTGATGGCGGCGAGAGGTAGAGGGAGATGGATCGCCAGGTGGGGACCGTGATTGGGAGGGCCCCACGTACCCCACTAAAGAGTTTGGGACCCACTCGCTCCTTCATAGCAGGAGCCATTAAAAGTTTTTATTGGCAGATGACTTAATATAAGTAGCGTCATTTAATGCAGTATAATTTATTCTCCGGTGACAGTCAAGCTTGGTTTATATTTTGGATTTTAAAGGTTCATTTCTGACTTTCCCCCTTTTCCTTCACAGTCACTCACTGCCTGTGTCCTTAGGTGTCCTGTCTGAGAATGGCAGGATCGAGTATAGCGCGCACAAGCTGAGCCGGGAGAAATCCCCGGAGGGAAGGGACTGCCTCGCGCATGTGTAAAGGCCAGGTCTGCCTTTTCTGTCCTTGAGCGCCAGCTTCCAGGTCGCCCGCAGTTTGTACCCTTGGGCCCCACGGCCTGTCTGCTGGACAACCTGGATGACCTGCCTGGTGTTCAGGCCTTTCCCTGGGACGAGCCATCCGTCTTGTTCCTCGTTCCTCCAGACCGCGCTCTGTGCACACCTGTGCCTTCCTCTGATAAAATTACTTATCGGGTTATATGGGAATAAAGGAAAACAATATCCTACTCCTGAACTACTTGTTCTTTTGTGCTCAGTTGAGGGGATTATTTGTTTGTTTTATTTTGGATTAATAGTTGCTGTGAGGAATCTGAGGTCTTAGGAGTTTCGAACATCATTAAGGTCTGTGGGTGGTTTTTCCAGATTGGTGATCTTTCCCATTAAAATGTAAGAAGAGTTCAGTATCTTAGTTTTATTTCTTGTAGTAAAAATTCCTATTTTTCCTTCAGTAAGATGTGCTCCATACCTAATGTAAATGTGTTTTCCCTCGTTTGCGAAGCATTTCAGATACTCATACCCTTTCTGGTATAGAAATACATCAGATTTATACATATAATACATAAGATTTATACATGTAATTCCAGATCAAAATATGATTTTGAGAAACTTCCTACTTGATTTGTGCCAGATAGATGGCCCGGTGTGTGATTCGTTTTTCCTCGGAGAAGGAAAGAAGCTGTTGAATAGAAACATTTAGTTGATAATTTAAATATTGATGTAAAAAGTAGCATAGATTTGAACTTCAGATTTGTGTCTTTGTAAGCTAAAATGATGAACCAAACAGAAAAGCCAACCTTTGTAAGAAAGACAGTACGATGGGTGGTGAGGCTCCTGGCCCTGGAGTCAGAGCTGGCGTCCTGTGTTTGAATCCTGTCGTGGCAGCTGGGGATGTGTGGCACTGGGCAAGTAAACGAACCTCACTGAGCCTCATTGACCCTCTGTAGTGTGAGGCTAATGATAATACCTGCCTCCTGGCGTTTTGTGTAGCTCAAATGAGAACATGCGTGTAAAACGCTTGGCTTAATAGTAGGTAGTGAATAAATGTTAGCGAACTGCACTTTGCTATTGTTATTGTTGGAGATGGATTATAAAACTTAAACCAACATCATTTCTGAAATGTTGAATTATTTTAGTGCTCAAAGCAATGGATATAAAAGGTGCTTGTTCCTGTAGTCATGTCACATCAGAGAAATCAGTATTATAAAAAAATAGGTAATTGATGATTAATTTCATTCACAAAAATATGTTTTCCCTAGTTAGACATTATAAGCAAAGTAAGAAAGTTAAAAATAAAAGTATTCTCTTAAAATGGTCTCTGTAAATGTTTTTAGCATTGTATAGTTTCAGTATTGCATATTCATGTAAAATCTGTTACGTTTGCAGGGTTACGCTGTTAGACATTATGATAGCTAAGGTCATGGCTGAGGAGCCCCTGGCCAGGGACGAAGTCCCGCTGTTTCTGAGCCACGCCCAGTTGTTTGCAAGCACTTTCGTGGACCAGTGCAAAACTGTGTTGAAACTGACCTCCGAGCAGCATGCGGACGATGAGGTAAGAGGGCGGGTTCATATCTAGGGTGGGAGGAGCGGTCAGACTTCCGACTCATCTAGGTCCTCTGTCAGAATTCTTTCTTAAAAGCTTTAAAAAATACTGCGTATGTCACGTATCTGCCACAGCCTGAATGCCTGCGTGCTCTTGCCCCTCACCTGTAAGTTGGAGACCTAATGCCAAAAGCCGTGGTGTTAGGACCTTTGGGGGTGATGAGATCGTGAGGGAGCCCTCATGATGGGAGCGATGCCCTTACAAAAGGGACCCACAGAGCTCCCGGCCCCTTTCCCACGTGAGGACACAGCAGGAAGCCTACAGTCTGCAACCTGGAAGAGGCCCTCACCCGAATCAACCTTGCTGGCCCCTGACCTTGGACTTCCACCCTCCAGAACTGCGAGAAATACATTCCTGTTGTTTATAAGCCACCCAGTTTCTGCTGTTTTTTGTTACAGCAGTCTGAATGGACTAAGACCAGTATCCTTATTTCAGAACTTTTAAGAAAATATAAAGGAAAATAATGTCCTGTTTCACTACCATTCAGAGTATATCTAGTGAAGATACATTCTGGGCAGATAACATCAATACATGCATGCATACATACGCAGGTACACACACGAATATATTAAAAATGAAATCATCCTATGCCATCTTTTTGTCAGTTCCTGTTTTTGTCTCCTGAACAGAAGCTCCATGAGGGCAGAAGTTTTGACTGTGAAGTTCATTGTACTATGTACACAGTGGCACTTAGCATATATTGTCTGAATGAATACACATGTAATACTTTCTGAACAGCTTTGTAAAATGCCACTGTAGCGTTCTAAGTAAACAATGTATCGTCACTTATTTGTCTAACTGCCTGTAATTGGATCTTTCAGTGGCTCTTGTTTCTGTTTGTTAAAAATAGTGCTACAGCAATACTTGCATGTCGTGGCGGTGGTCCGTGGCGGTGGTCCGTTTCCATACTGACTAACCGAGCACCCAGTCTCAGAAGTGGCGTTGCTCGCTGTAAGGGCACGTCCGTCCAGTTTTAACGCGTCGGGTGCGCATTTCTCAGTTTCCTTCCTTCCAGAGAGTTTTTCTTCTGCCCGTTGTAGGAGGTTCCTGTTCATCCACCCTCCTGTTCAGCTCCTTGGAGTGTTTTCATTCTCCTCCAGCCTGCCCTCCATTGCTCAGGTTTTCTCTTACGTTAATTCTGTTTTCCTCCTTTCACTTCAGACAGCCTCTTTGTTTTTATCTATTCCTTCTTCCTTCCCTTGTGTCTTACAGTTGGAAGTGTCCTTTCTTTGGAATACTACTGAGCAGTAAAAAGGAATGTATTTCTGAGATAGAAACAGGTGAATCTCACACATACTGACTGAAAGAAGCCAGACAGACTAGAGAACATACTGTATGATTCCATCTCAGTGAAATTCTGTAGCAGCAAAACCTATCGATGATGACAGAGCACATCCAGTGTCACCTGGGGCTGGAAGTGGGGGGTGGAATTGATTATGGAGGGACATGAGGGAGCGTCGTTGGTAACAGAACTGTCAGGCATGTGACAGCACTCAGCACCATACACCTCCGAGCATGTATTTTATTGCGTGTAAATTATACCTCAATAAAGTTGATTTAAACATGTTCAAAAGCACCATAAAGGGACGTTCCTGTGCTGATACTGTGGGAACAGTGACTAGAGAGGGGATCGCTTTGGCACATAGGTGGGACTTGGTGCGGGGATTGTCCTGTGAGGCGACTGTCCACCAATGGGAAGGTAGGGGATGGGGACACTGCCCCGTGGCATTTCCTGGAGAGTTGTGTGAGCGCCTGTGAACTTGGTGACCCTGTTACAGATGTGGGCTGCGGTTCTACCGAGAAGGTATTATAATTTCCTTCTCTGTGAATATACTTTTCTTCAAGATTACTGTGCAATTGACCTTCTGTGCTGTGTCGTGCAGACCCCGTTAGGGCTCGCCGATGAGCCCCCGTTTTCACTCCCGTTGTTTGTGGTAGCAGAAGGCAGGTGTTTCTTCCCTCAGGGCTGCCTTTCCCTTCTGGGGATCCCATGTGCCTTTGTTTCCAGCAGGAGGAGCCGTGAGCTGTGCTTCCAGCAGAAAGGGAAGGAAAACTCAGTACTGGTGAGATCACAGCTTTAAACTCTTTCAAGGCACTTACATTTATAGTATAGACGATTTCAGTAGTGTAATAAGTTTCCTGATGTAACTTTATACTGAGGAAATTTTGCATTTTTCCTCCAAATAGTTTTATCCTCTAAGGTGGGAGAAATTATTATATATTAAACGATAGAAAACTGTAGACAGTTTTGTTTTGAAAAGCCCAAATCGTTCACTTTTTGAAAATTCGTTGATCTATACACGTAAGACTTGTGCATATTAATAGATATACGTTATCCTTTAAGTCAGAAGTTTTTTAAAGAAAAGCCACAGTAGTTTTAAAGACGAATCTTTACCTCAATTTTTAAATATACTATATCTCCAGGGGTGTGCTGGAGCGACCTCTACCAGCTTCCAAGGGTCAGTTGTTAAATACTCAGAAATTTGTGAGAATTTGTTAAGCTCTTGGTAGCCTAGAGTCAGCCATGGTTGAGTATTTATACCAAGGAAATCGGCGAATGTACAAATCAGGGCTTTACGCTCTGCTTCCCCCTTCTCTCTCCCCCCAGTCAATCTACCAGCAAACCAAGGTGTTTACCCATTTGTGACAATTTGGGAAGAGATATCCAATAAAGTTCTCATAATGTTATGGAAAAATTAGAATGAAAATAGTCATTTTTCTAGCATCTGTTTTTTAATTGATGTACTTTTTTGGCTTTAAAATCGTGAGATTTATTACTCCATGTGTTTCTTTATAAAAATAGTTTTAGGTTTTCATATTAATGTACATGTTTCTGTCTTTTGGTATCTTACTGTGTGCTTGTTTCCAGTTTTTGACATATTTTTGTCAGTTCTAATATGGTTAGTCTTTAAGATTCGACTTAGCTTTGTCTTGAGTCTCCATCTTGTTACTTGTAGTGAGCTTTGCCTTTCTAATGAAAGTAAACAAAACTGTTTTTAGTTTTGTATGTTTTTGTATCCCTATATTTTGAGAATTATCTTCAGATTGTGGGTTTTTTCATTCTGTTTCATTCTTTACATCCCCAACTTAAGTTGCAGTGTCTGTTACATGGTAGGTGTTTAATAAATATCTGTGGAGTAAGTTAAAGAGCAGTCTTTCATTCCACATACTGATAAGGGATGACATTTTTATATTAAGCAAATAATACTGGTTTTGTTGTTAAAGAAATAATTCAAGCTGAAGTCAATGAAACAGAAAGTTATGAAGTCCCCTTTTATGTCTAGCCCCATCTGTTTTCTACAGATATATCAGCATATACTTTTTTCTTTTTCTTCCAAAGGTTTTTTTGTATATACATACCTATACATTTTTGTTTACTTTTTTAACAATACTATATATTCTGTTCTTCAGCTCGCTTTTTTCCTTACTCTGATCTGTCTTGTGCAGCTTTCCATTTATCACATGTATGTATATTCATCTCATTCTTTTTAATAGTTGAATAGTATTTCACTGTATAGATCCATCATATTTTTTTCACTTGTGTTCGATAGGTGGACATTGCAGTTGTTTCCACGTTTGCTTTTTGAAAAACTTTTATAAATAATGTTATGGTGAATATCCTTGTAAAAATATCTTTGCAATTTTGGACAAGTATATCTGGGATTATAAATTCCTGGAAGTTGAATTGCTGAGGCAGAGACTACATTTCTACATTTATTTAAAAATTTTAGAACTATTTCTAAATGATATACTTACTAATAGAGAACTAGAATGTGTGGCTCTACAACCTTCACTAATATGATTTAATTACCATTTCTCTTTAACTTTTTTTTTCAGGGGCCAATATGTTAATTTGTTTTTCATATTAGGTTACCTTTTAAAAATACATTTATTACTGAGCATTTTCAGAAAATTTATGTTTGTCATATATTTTAGAAACTTTTTTCTCTTAAGTTTTTGTTTTAATTTGATTTATGGTACTCTTAACATCTTAGAAGTTTCTTGTTTGTTTTTAATCTAGTTCAATTTTGTCCTTACAGCTTCTGAAATTTTTCACTTATTTAGTAAAACATTTTCAACTTTGGTTGTGGAAATACACACCTATATGTTCTAGTTCTTTCAACACATTGTCTGCATTTTTTATTAACCTAGAATTTATTTGTGAGTAAGGAATGAAGTATAGAGCCAAAAGAATTATTTATATCCTCTTACTATCCAAGATTATGTAATCTTTGGTGACTGCTTGGGCTTGAATCTTGATTTCTTCTATTTCGGGATGTGTGCTTTTGGAAATATTACTTGCCCTTTCTGTGCCCCAGTTTCTATAACGGTAAAATGAATTGTATTGTAATATAAGCATCTATTAATAGCCTGCTGACTGGTGAGTAGTTAATGTTCCCCAAATGTTAGCTATTAGTTGTTGCATCAGTGCCACTTAGTGAATAATTTCATCCTTTCCACTTAATACATATCATATATTAAATTCTGATGTATTTCTGCATTTCCCATGTTTTACACAGGGAACAAAAAAGATGAACAAATGGCCAGGAATTCAGAGCCACACATGTATATGCAATAAAAGGATGTGGAAGTGAACTTACAAACAGACACAAACATTGTGCACAGGCGATGATTAATTGCACTCCAGCCAGACACAAGCGATCTGCATTTCTGTGGACAAGAATCATTTGCATTATTATCATTTTTCTACAACTTACAATGTTGTAAAATAGCTGGGAGACACTAAAAGGCGAAGTCAACCCAGATGGAGGATCCTGACAGGAGACTACTCTTTTTGTTACCTCCTTTGCCCACTTCATAATCTTGTTCTTTGATTTGCCTATGTCTTTCTTTTTTAATCCCATAGTGCCTGATTTATTGAATATAGTGTTATAATACTTATAAATAGTAGAAGGGCATGTGACTCGTTATTCTTATGTTTTAAGAGAATAATGTTTCCTGGCTTTTGTTATTAATTTCCAGATGCTCATTAGATATAATTTATTCATAAAAGGATTCTAATGATTAAAATTGGGGATGTGTTAGGTAGAGATAGATTGTTTCTTTTGGGTTTCTTTTAGTTAATACCAGAATTTAGGAGTTGGAAGGAAACTTAGATCATCTCTTCCAGCCCCTTAGTATCTATTGATTACCAATCTCGTTTTGCCTACAATTCCACCTGTTTTTATGCCAGTTTCCCTGGCTTGAAATAGAGCACCAACGTATTTCATCAGTTAGTATTTTATATGTATCTCTAAAAGGTAAGGAATCTTCACACATAAGTAAAATATATGTAGCATATCTTAAAAATAACAATGAAATGTTAGTATCAAGTAAAACAGTATTCACATTATCCCCATTGTGTGATTTTTTTTTTTTTTTTTTAACTTTTTCTAAGTTTATTTCTTTGAATCAGGATACAGATAAGGGCCTTACATTGCGATTGTTTGGTATGTCTGAAATCTCCTTTAGTATAGTATGTAGGTTCCCTTTTCCTTCTCCTCTTTCTCTCCCCCCCCCCCTTTGCTAGTTATTTGTTATTGGGTTGTTTTACCTGTAGAGTTTTCTACAGCTTGGATTTTGATGAGTATATCTCCATGGTGGTACTTAACCTACTCTTCTTTTTCTCAAATTTCCTGTGAATGATAATTAGTTCCAGAGGCTTATTCAGATTCGAGTTAGTTTTTGTTTTCAATCATGTTTCATTGTTGGTGATACATACTTTCATCAAGAGACTCAGAATGTCTGTTGTCGCTTTTTGATGTTCGTGGGTGTTGATTATTACCTAGTTCCGTCCATTGTTTAGAGGTTGTGAAATGATGGTATTTTGATTCTGTCATTCGTTTTTTATTAGCTGCAATATTTTATAAAGAGAATCTTCCCCTAATTAACTGTTAAGTGATACAAGGTACATTTTGATGTCCCCCCCCCTTTGATTACCAATGTTCAAAGTAAGGAGTTGGTTTTGTGGTGTCATCCAAAGATGATGAGTGACTTGTTTGAATTATTATTTTGAAGTCATGGTTCAATTTGTTTTCAATCCGTTGCAGCTATTATACTTCCTAATGTTCTGCTGTGCCCTTGCTGGCCAGTGGGAGCCTCTCCAAGTGGCCTCTGATTTCTTCTGACCTGATCCTGATAGTCTCTGGGAGCGTCCTTGCGTCTGGTATGACGAGCTGTTCAGGAGCATCTCGTGTGTATTGCCCTGGACCTAGAATTAATCAGCCATTTCTTGAAGGAGAAATGGTATCAGGAGATGACATCTGGGCAGCTCTCCATTTAACAAAAGAGGGTGCTGACGCCATGCAGAGTTCATGGATTTGCTCAAGAGGCTTTTAAACATGGCACTCATTTCAGACTTCTTACCTAGATATTTGCCACTAACTTTTTAACTAGCAAGTGAAAGCTATTAAATAAAATTAAAGATACAAGGCATTAAAAGTGTGTGTTCTTTCTTGCTATTTATTTTGAGATTTCAGAATGCTATATTAAAATAGGACCTTTAAATATCCTAATTCGAGAATGATAAATACACATGTAGAATTAACAGAAGGCAGTATTTATTTTTCTTTTAAAGAATGTTATCTTTATAACCTAAATTTATAGCATCTACCACATTTTGTCAAATAATGTATATGTTAAAAATGAGGTTCAAAATCTGTACCGAAATTGCATGTTAAATTTAATTTTGACTAATGCCATGCAGTTGGTAGTTTCTTGATCACGTAGTCTATTTGATAGTAAATTACTTAGTAGTTATGCCAACTAACATTTTCAAGTAATATATTTTCCAGCCTACCAAGATACTGCATATAGGTTTATATTTATCCAGAAATAATGCAAGTTCTTGGAGCCAGAGTCCTTCCAACCACAGCATTTTACAGGATTCCTGTGGACAAGAAATGAATGTATTTCGTTGGGTATTCGTATCGTTAAAGTAGAACTTGTGTTGCTAGGAACACTTTAAAAGGAAAGTATTATATTTGCATAAATATGTGTGTAGCTAGTAATTTTGGAATTTATTCCACTGTTGGAGGTATTTTTGCTTGAGTAAGAACTTTTCTGATTCTTTGCTCCACGAAGACACAGGATGATGACACGTCGTCTTGTCCCTGATGGTGCTATCTGCCGTCAGTGCAAAGGGTCGGTCATTCATGTACAGGCTTAGCTTCTGGTTTCTTCTTGACACTGCTGTTTCTCTCTTTACAGGTGTTAGAAGCACTGACTCTTTGGTACTTACTGTAATATTTCATTCACTTACGGTATTTAGAGCAGTCAGATCATTTAGCTGGATGTAAAAACTTACATGTTTCCTTTTCCTTTTAGGAGGCACTGGTTATAATTAGGCTTCTGGATGTCCTGTGTGAAATGACTGCTAACAGTGACCTGCTCGGCTACTTACAGGTTTACCCTGCCTTGCTCGAGAGAGGGGTTGGTGAGTGAAATATCACACGTTACTATTTTTAACTGAGAAATCTTTGACTTGTGATACTGTCATAGAAGTCCAAACACAGATCCGTAATTTTCAGGGTATTGGTATATTTTTGAGATTTTTTGGAATATTTTTTCTTGAGAGGAATTATGGTGTTTTGGTAACAGCTCAGGCTTTTGTCATTACCTGCTGTTTAACTCAGGATGGCCTCATCAGTATGCGAGGGCACACCTGTTACACAGGTGTGCATGGTGGATGTTTCATCAGAGGTGGTTGTGATGACCATGATGGGGTATTTGTGATGATGGTGGGGGGTTGTTGATGGGGGAGGTTTCCATCATGATAATGGCAGTTTTTCTAGTACTATAGTTTTACCAAATTTGTGAGTAAATTTTTTCCTAATTACATTTATGGGGCATGACGAATAGTGCCTTACACATAATAATTGTGTATTCTATTCTTATAAGAATATTGTTTTTAAACCAGAAGACAGTGTTTGAAATTTTACCGTCTTTGCTGAAAAACTGTTGGCAAAATAATTCAAGCAGAGCCTGTTCCTGAGTTAGCTACACTTATGGTTGCTCTTCATTCTTTGCTATTTTTTTCTTTAAAAAAGATTATACTTATTCTGGAGACCCATATGCTAAGAAAGATGAATTTGTATCCAGATGGTAGCTAAGTTAGCAGTAAGCTATAGAAGACAGTTGGAACCTTATACGTGTTTTATTTTTGAACGCAGTGCTTTTAGTGATAATTAAAATACCACGAACATGGGAAACCGAATCATTGTGGGAAAAACATGTGTTTGGAGCCAGGGCAGACATGGGTGGCCATCCCAACTCTGTGAAACGACTAACTTCTACGATCCTGATTCCTTCATTATAAAATGGGCAAAGTGATAGGTGTCCTTAATACTGTGTTTCCCCGAAAATAAGACCGCGTCTTATGTTAAGTTTTGCTCCAAAAGACCATTAGAGCTTATGTTCAGGGGATGTCCTCCTGAAAAATCATGTGAGGCCTTATTTTCTGGTTAGGTCTTATTTTTGGGGATACACAGCAGATTTGCTGAGATGGTTCAAGGAGATACTTAACATTTAAATGCAGCTTCGGGGAGCTTGCTTATTTCCAGAGGCCGCTGAAGGGCATATCATAGAGTATAACAATTCTAAGGTGTTTCTTCTGAATGCGGCCAGAATAGATCTGTGGAGAGCACTTGCTGCTTTCTGATTATCTGGCCAATGAGAAAAGATCGATATGTTTCTTGGTTTCTGTCACATGGCGCATTACAGATCGGTGTTGTTTTTAGATTTCCTGACTGTTGTCATCACATCAGCTCTTTCGTAAAGAAGCTGGAATGGGAAACTGTTTTCTAAGAAAGATGGTGGAAAATTGTGAGCCAACTTTTCTTTGTGGTTAAGTAGAAAGTCTGAGTTGGGGTCATCATTCTGGCTTCTGTCCCCAAAACCAGAGTCCTGAAAAATTTTAAAGCAAAAGCAGAAGAGCCTTCTAATCATTATTTAAAGAAAGCTTTCAGGACTCGCTACCTTTAGTTTATTTTGTTAGGTTGGTGCAAAAGTAATTGCGTTTTAAAAGGTTAAATATAATTGCAAAAACCGTAGTAACTTTTGCACCAACCTAATAGTAATTCATTAAAATAAATTAGATTTACTTACGGAAAACTAGTGCAAAATCCTAAAAACTTTTCTATGAAAAATGAAGTTTTATCCTCCCTGGGATAGATCTCTTGCGACTGGTCCACGTGTCTGGCCTGGACAGCACAAGCGTCTTCAGTGCCTGTGGTTACATAAAGGCGGAAGGCAACGTCTCAAATGTGGCCGAGGGGTTCAAGTCTCATCTCATTCGTCTGATTGGAAATATGTGTTACAAGAATAAAGAGAACCAGGACAAGGTAAGGTTGTTTCTTATTATTATCATGCATATGGGACTTCATTTAGAGGGTAGTGTTTAGAATTAGAATATATTGACTCTTTTGGAGTGAAAGCTTTGAGGTGCTTGGACCATAGCTTGAGCTATGTACATGTATATGTGTCTGTTCCCACAGGTAAGCATAAGATGCCATAATTGTTAGTATTTTGGTCATTTGCGTTGTGTTTGTCCTTGGTGTGTTTGGGTCAGTCTCCTTTCTTAGAAATTGTCAGTGTTGGTGCTAAGCTTGTGCACTTAAGCACTCATATCACACAGAGGACAGTCAGTAAAAACAGGTATTTAAAAAGCCTAGACATTGTCAAACACATAAATATCTAGTAATTGGTAGTTATTATTGACATTATCATAAGGAAAAAATAAACCTTAACATATGTCTGTACCCTACATTTTGAATGATGACATCGTAAGCATTTCTTCTAGGTATTTTGAAATGGACATAATATTGAATCTTTGGACACTCAATAGACTGGATTAGAAACCTACTTTGTGCTGAATAGCTTAGAGGTTAATTATATAGATAATAAGAGAGGGTGATAAAAAAGATAGCAGGAGAATTACACCACGTGCTTCATTCACATCGCCTGCTTGCATCTTCTTAGAGTTTTACCTTAGGTGGCATTTATTTTGCTTCATCAAATATTGAATGTACATGTGGCAGATTACGTTTTTCCGAGATGGTCGTACAAATAATCTGTCATTCTACATGTATTCCTACAGTGTGACGTTACCACTCCCCCATCAAGGGTGGGCATTTATTTCTCCATCCTCTTGAATTTGGGTGACTATAGCCCTGTGACTACTTTGAACAATAAAATATGGTTGGAGTGATTCTGTACTGTTTCTGGTAAAGCTCCAGACTGGCCCGGCAGGTTCCATTGCTGGCCTCTTGGCAGCCAGTTGCCACGTGCAGATTCCCGGAGATCACCATGCTGTGAGTTGCCAGGTCCATATGGAAAAGCCCTGGAGGAGGAGATGTGATGAGGAGAGAGAAGGAGACTAGTCGAGGTACCAGACTTATGAGCGAGAAACCAGCTTGGAAGTGGCGCTAACCTCAGTTCCTTAGTTGCCTAGCAGGTGTCGCGTGAGTCGGGAATAATCTGCCCAGCAAGCCCTTCCTGAATTCATCACCCACAACATGGTGAGAAAAAAGTAAAAGTTGGGGGAAAATTAAGTTGTGTAGGTTCTGCTTCTGTTAATGGCCCTGTCAGCTACTATTGGACTTATCTTCCAACAAATAATAATTACACATTGGGCAGAAGACAGCTATGTGAAGACACTCAAATTTGACCCAAACAAGCAGATTCTAGAGTTGAATTAACACTTGGAAGAAGGGAAAAGCACAGTGTGTTATGCAGGGCAATTAAAACTCTGATAGAAAATCTACAAACCTTTTAGTGTAAAGAATTAAAGGACAGGTTGAAGCAACCACAGCCATTTGAAGGCAAAGGAGGTTATCCTGGAAAGGAAAAAGCAAGCCAGAAATTCTCTGTACCAATGACCCAAAACCCCCGATTCACACATGTGTGGGTCAGGGGCCAAGCAGTTAAACTAAGGGTAAACTCATTATATTGAGATTTGAGCAGTCGCTCTGAAGAGTTTACAGTTTAAGTCCAGCTAAGATAATTGCCTGCTAACACAAAAATAACATTCTTTAGAGAAATATAATAGAATGCAGAGTTTCCACAACAGAGCACTCACAGTGCCCAGGATGAAATCTGGACTTACTTGCCACACAGGAAAATTCTTAAGTGGGGAAAGAAAGATAACTAACCGAGACTGACTGTGTGATGACACAGATGTTAGATTTAGCAGACAAAGATTTTAAAGCAATTGTAACTGTGCTCAAGGATGTAAAGGAAAATATGCTTTTAATGAACGAAAAGAGAGTATGTTAAAGAAACAGGAAACTCCAAAAAAAAAAAGAACCAAATGGAAATACTAGAGCTGAAAAATACAATATCCAAAATAAAATTTAAAAAATTTTACTGGTTGAGCTTAACAACTCAATAGAGACGACATAGTAAAGACTTGGTGTGCTTGGAGATAGATCAATAGTAATCATCCAGCCTAAAAGACGGAGGAGAGAAAAGACAAAATAAAGTGGTCATCTTAACATGTTAAATTTGGGAGCAGTGTGTTATGCAGCATTTGACAAGTAGAATGATTCTTATGGGACATGGCACAGAACCAGTGCCAGGTAACCTGCTCTTTTATTATACGTGTGCACCATTTCGACTCCTCCTTATCTTCAAGCAGGTTTGAGTGGAAGACTCCTAATCTCCCCTTGGAAAATTACTGGACTGATCTTTGTAAGAGAAAGTTTCTAGAGAATAAAACACTTTACCTCTTTAATGACCAAAACTGCCTTTCTCGAGGAGCACAAAGGAGGTGTTTTTTCTTGTGTTTAACTATTCTTTTGTTGCTACTTTGGATTGGCCTCTTAGAGGAATAAAATGTAGTAACCCTTAAAAGGCTTATGAAATAGCTCACTGAAGTCAGGCTCAGATTGCACCGTAAGTAAATATGGAGTGTGTCCAAGTGCTGCTGTGGAGAGGTCGCCGGGGCGCCCAGGAAGACCACGCTGGGTGCCTTCACGTGTGCAGTTGCTAAGAGCACTGCTGATTTCTGAGCAAACACTCTCGAAGGTATGAAGGAGCTCGTTCTTTGAGTATAAGAATGCCTCTGTTTCTCCCACTTTCTTACCTGTGCCAACAAAAGGCCTTAACCTGAAAGCATTACCTCTGCAATTTTTTTCCTCCTTCCAAAGAATCTGACACAGCCTCACAATCTTGTTGTGAATGTGCTGGAAGCTTCTTTATTCTGGCAGCCACGTCCTGATTCCAGCCGGGTGTTACAGACGTTAACTTTGCTCACGGTTTCCTGGAGGGATGGTACTCACTAGCCCCTCAGGTGACTTCACTTCCAATTTTGGAGAAATGGGTGATTAGGAGCGTATGTAACAGGTCTGTCACCAGGCCATTAACTACCATTGAATTGTCTAGACGGGTCGTCCCACTTCTACCCAAATTGGGGCCTAAAGGGAAATTTAGTTCTGTCTCTGCCCTGAGACTGAAGATGCGTGTTAGGGGATTTTGTATCATGTAGCCTAACTTTGTTCCTCCTTCACCCAGAAGAAAACCGGACTGATGATTTGTTTAGTGTCTGCGATGTCCCAGCATTGTGTTTAGTGAATTATGGGTAGTACCAGTGTCATCTTTGCATTGGGTCCTGCAAAGCAGGTTCTGCCAAAGACAATTTAGGGAGAGGCCATCCAGTGAGTGAGTTGCAGAGCCCTGAGTAGCTCCTGGCCTCTGCTTCCTCCCCAGGCCATGGTGCCTCATTTGGGAGCATTCCAGGGGTTTGGAGGAGACGTTTGAAATAGACTTTGAAATAGACTTCCCGAAGGACTTCAAACAAGATGGGGGAGGCTGGTGAATCTGGTTCTCCTAGGCTAGCCAGGCCCCTGCAGCCCCTTCTCGGTGCGCGTCTGGCTGGGACGCACATCTCTGTCTCCATTCATCCGTTCACCAAATGTGAATGTTCCCAGCCTTGGGGGTCCTTCAATGCTTCCATCTCGGGGTATCTAGGCATCATCCTTGCCACTTTGAACCAGAATCCCCAATCATGAATGCACACATTTTCCCAGAATGTTTGTGTCCTACCTGATTACTCTGAGGTTTGATCAGAAGCCATTTAAGCCCAACTGGGTCTCTGTGCTTGTCTGTGTGCCGCTGTTCATTGCACTGAGCGTGGTACCCACCTGCAGGCTGGCACCCGGTGGACTTGTTACAGACAGAGTTGGTTCATTGGAGCCTTATGACACCTCTGGGGAAAAGACTGAAAAGGTGTAATTGTCACTGGTTTTTAAATGAAACACCAAGGCCGAGAGAGACAGTGATTTAATGTCAGGTAGCATCGATCGAAGGGAAGCCACTGTGTGCTGCAGGCTCTGGAGAAGACAGTCACCTTAACAGGTGATACCACGCACAAGCGCATGTAACTGGAACAGAAGGCCGTGTGGGGAGGCCTGTCACACAGGCGCCGTGTGCTCCTCTGGCTGGCTGTGCCCGGACAGGAGGGGACTGCCAGGAGCACCACGGTGATGGGAAGGCAGAGCCTTTTCCTTACCCCTCCCCGTGTCTGGGGCTGTACTTCAGAGCAGCGAGGAGCCTGGCTTAGCTGGCAGATCTGCTCAGAAATGGCTGTTACAGCCTTCCCGTGAGTCTGTACACAGCATGGACTGTAGTGTTCCCTGAACTGGAAAGGGGCTGCTGGGCTTCCCTTTACCAAGGCACGCTGGGGGGTTCCTAACACTTCCCGGCTTGTACTTGCCTTGTTTTTGCGCTCCGCTTACACAGTATTCCCTTGCCACATCTGCGCTGATTAGTTTACCTTTAAACCTTTGTGGACCTGAAATGGAGATTTCTGTTTTGGTTTCTGTTGTAAAAAGCACACGGTATTAATGCTGTAAACATGAAGAAAGCATTCTTTGGCTTCTTTGTTAGAATAAGGAATGTATGGTTTATTTTCTTCCTTCCCCATTCTTCTTTTCTTTGCTATTATCATAAATTCTTTAAGTGAACACTTTATTAGGGGAGGGAAAAAAACACTTTTTCTTTCCTCCATAAAGCTACATGCATTCTTTTTTTCAAAATGGACAGGCGGGTGACCTAGTTTATCTACCTTCTTTTTCCCCAAAGAAATTGTCTTGGCTGCGATGGGCCATCCACTGTTTTGGCTGTTGAATAAATTCTGCCAAAGGTTTTCTGGTTGTGCTGTTCGGTTTTTACTCTTCTTCCACCTCCTCCTCCGTGATGGAAAAGATTCCTAGCACGCACATGTATGTTTGACCCCATGTGCACAAGTATGTGCACACAGGAAGCTTTTATAACAGGCCTAAATTCATTTTAAAATAAGTTTGTGCTGTATGGAAAAGTTCACGTAAAGGTAACTATTTGACAAGTCCAATCCCAAATTACCTGTCGTGAAGGTAGGTTTTATTTATTAATATATGCATAAAAAAACCTTTGTGATACATTTTTCATTAAAATGTTTTGCCCGTTATGTTTTCCCCAAGCCCAAATTTTACCTGCCCCATAGTAGGCATACAGTAAATTTCTCTTGAATGAGAATTTATTTTTAAGATTTTATTGAGTCCACTACAAAGCAAGCACAGTTTTAGGTTCTGAAAATATAAAGCAAATAAGTCACAACCCTCCTTTTCAAGGAGTCTATATTTTACTCTGTAATATCCAGACTATATTTACAAGCAAAGACGTAGTAAAAATAAAATTTCACAGGAAAATTCTGGGTTCTGTAATTTTTTGAAAGTCATGTTTCGTGTATATTTGAATGTATTCTAACTTACTGTAATTTTCCTTATTGGTATTTGACTT
Organism: Rhinolophus sinicus; assembly: GCF_036562045.2. Lineage (NCBI taxonomy): Eukaryota > Metazoa > Chordata > Mammalia > Chiroptera > Rhinolophidae > Rhinolophus > Rhinolophus sinicus. The sequence continues at coordinate 197,440,491 of NC_133752.1, forward strand.
ATCCATATCTATACTTTAGACTGTAAGAGCATCTACATAGTACAGTATTTGCGAGCAATCGAAAATACATTTTTTAATCTGGGTTTAGGCTTTATAGATGAGTGTACTTTTTTCATTAATGTTAAAGTTTTAGACTACATTTTCAGTTTTTAAGCATTCATGCCTTGATCATTTTTCTTTTTTAGTGGCTTTTTTGTTGGAAGGGGGTGGTACCTTTCAGCTTTTCATATCCAGACATGAGCCAAGAGCTGGGAAACTATTAAACCCTTTTTTATGGTTTCTTCCTATCTGGAAATATCCTCAAGCAACTTATTTGCCCATTAAATCATGAACCTTAGAAAAGTCTGTTGTGATTCCTAATGATTTTCGGTAGGTTGTTGCTCTCAGGAGGGTTGGTGCTTGTTCTGGACGTCAGGACCGGCTGACATGTCAGTTCCCAATGTCTGAGTGACTGTCCTGCAGAGAAGTGGTTGTTGACTGGTGTGCGTCAGTGTTTCCTTTGCGCCGCCGTCACATGGGCCGGGGTAGCACGGCCTGTGCTGCCGTCCTCACAGCTGCCCGCACCTGTTGCATCCTTGGCCTAGCCTACAACGGTGTGGACTGCCCAGCCTGCGTCCTTTACCATGTGACCTTACCTTGGCCTTTAGAACTCACGGTGACAAGGTGCCTTCTCTGGGAAACCTCAGGTGGATGCAGAAACGCTTTCTACCCCCGACTCCTCTCCACACCGCTTGTTCTTTACCCCTTCATTATTCGCCCCCTGTGCCTTCAGTGTTTGTATGCAAGTGTGTCATCGGTTGTTAATTCTGGTGCATTTCAGTAGACGCCTGCTGCTGTTTTTAGTGTGACACTCGCCGATGAACCGCCACCAGCAAGACCATGACACACACACAGTTGGACTTGTGTATCGCTCACTTGTACTTAGAAGCCCCTTTCTTCTCCCTTCATGTTTAGTCTCTGGGTCTTCCTGGATGACAATGGCTCAATCTGCCTTCTCTCCCAAGTTCTTATTTTTCTACCTTCATGGGAAGTGTCAGTCCCATACCTGGGCCTGACTAATTGGGGAATTACGGGACGGCTGCTGAAAATGTGCAGACAGTGGGCTCTCCTTCACTGGCCCCTCTGCCTTTGCTCGGCTTGTAGCATTTGGAGCCATAAATATGCCTGATGCTCACGGAGGGAGCTCACAACAGACAGAAAGCTTGGTCTAGAACAAAAATAGGACTTTAGAGTTAGATCAACCTCGATTTGCCTGTTTTACCATTTTTAGCTGTGTAGATTCGGACAAGTGACTTACCCTCTCTGAATCTCACCTTCTTTGTGTGTCAAATGGAGACTGTTGTAGCTGCCTTATGGGGTTGGAAGAATTAGATGTAATCACATATATAAAGTGTCTAACAGATTGTCTGGTGCCTCTTACCACCTCCTCCTCTCTCACCCTCCCTTCTCCACCAGTCTCGCTGTAAATGATTAGGTCTAACTCGTTTCAGTGCCTCCCCATTGTATATACTTGAATAGAAAGTTGTAGACAGTATTTCACAGGTACTTACGAAGTTTAAAGTAATCCTCATATTCCTTATTTTGTGTACATTTCTTTTCTAATAGAGGGGGCTTTTTGGAGGAAGTAAAGTGAAAGCAAATATGGGCACTCTCTTTATGACAAGAATCATTTTTTTTCTTGTCAGTTTGACCACAAATGCTTTCTGAGTTGAATTTTTCTTTTGTTACTACCTAGTAAAGTGTTTTCTGTGTGGATACCAAAACTGTTCTAGCTCGATTCTGAGAGCGTGTTAAGGAACTTCATTTAAATTACAGGTACATGGCCTGTCTCAGTTAGACTGTGTGTTTTTCCTCCGTCAGAAACAAGTTGCATAGAATCCCAGCTTATTGATTTGAAGATTGAATGTATAGGCAAGATCGGACTTGCTTAGAATTCCACTTTCTTTGTAATGTAATCCCAGTTCAAGAAATATGTCAAAATTCATAAATCAAGCTGTCACCATTAGTTTCCTGAACTTACAGTTCCTGTTACAGTAAATGAAATTAAAATTCCTATCTAGAGGACATATATCGTGGTTTAGTTTGTTGCAGCTGTAAATTTTTTTTTAAAGAACCAAAACCCCCTTTTTTTCTGTGTCTTGTTGTGAAGTGATCAACTTGTTCTTTTGCAGAAAAGGTGTAACATTATTTAAAAGGAAGGCTCATCGTGCTCAATATACAAATAAAATGTAACAGTTGACTACTGTCTGTACTATTACTACTGCATACTAACTAGGCTCCAGGCCCAGTGCTGTGGTCCCCACCACCAGCTCTTCCTCACCATCCTGTAAGCTCCTAGAAGGTGGAACACGCTCTGGGTTAACACCTGCCACAACACCCGGTATGTAGTGGAAAGAATTAATGGACGGTGCATGAGCATCCCATTTTTCTGATACACCAAAGTGTAGAGCGGTTCCGTTACTTGCTCGGAGCGATAACAAGCTGGATTCTGACTGCAGAGCCCGAGGCATTCCTTCCCACGGTACCCCACTGCTTCCGTGTTCACTGGAAAAAGACATTGGAGGCTCGTCCTTTGAAATCTTTGGCCAACTTGGTGGGTTCTGAGAGTGGACACCTTTTGTAAAACAGTGCAGTGCATGTGAGACAGACTGGAAAGTCGTTCTTGACAGTGATTGCACTCATCAATGCTTGCCGAACTGTTTTCTTTATGGCCTGATGTGTCCTGGTAGGATCTGACTTCCCTGAGAGGCGTGTGGAGAGCTCCCTTTCAGGGACATGCAGATTTCTCAGGAGCGTAATTGACCCGCGTCCTAGATACACAAGGGAGACATTGTGGATGTCATTTGCCCGTGGTGACTCAGCAGTTTGTACAAGCCTGGAATCTAGTTCTCTTAACTGCCACTCAGTTCTTCACTGTGTCACAGGAGCCAGTCTGGACAGCAGGGATTTTCAGTGGATTTTGTGTAACAGTAAAAATGATAATTTTACAGATTCCACAACAGGAAATAATCTGCGACTTAGGTGAGGGGAAAACATCAACTGAGATGTGCCTTGTTTCTGGGTGGAAATACGGAATATTATGAAGATGTTAGTTGTTTTTTAAACTCACTTACTTGTTTATTGCTAGGCCAATTAAAATCCCACGGGCAGGGGCAGCGATAAAATTTTGAAGAAAAAAACATTAGGGAATTGTTTTAACAATATTAAAATATATTTTAAAGCTAAATAGTGGCAGTGTTCAGAAGTATATAGGTTAGTGGAAGAAAAACAGTTTCACTCCCCTGAGAAGTTACAAGAAGCTAACATGTGATAAGGATAGTACAACAATCCAGAGAGAAAAGGAACGTTTGTTTTAAAGACAAACGAGGAGTAAGTGGCTAACTCTTGGGGAAAAGTTAACCTCGCCTGTGACAAACACCGAAATAAATTTGAGATTAATTAAAGAGTAAAATGTTAAAAATGGAACCATGGAAATCTACAATATAGTTAACCGATTTTTCAGAATAAGCAGGATGTTTTATGGGTTAGAAGTAATGAGGATTACCACAGGTGGATTATAAATAAGTAAATGAGGCTTGAAGGAGCCCAAGAGGTTTAAACCTGGGCTCTGTTAAATAATAGTTGGGGGGACCTTGAGCCTCTCTGTGACTCAGTTTACTCCACCAAAGACAGAGTCATATTAGTAGTCACGGCAAACGGTCGTTGTGAGAAGTAAATTAGATAATCCGTGTAAGATGTATGCTAAGTGCTCAGTCACAGTCAGCTGTATTTATGCTTAGGCTTATTTCAGCATTATTGACAATATTAGGGACAATCTACTTTTCCATCAATTGGAAATGTTTAGGTAAATTACAGTAATATGATATGCATCCAATAAAAACCATGTTTTCCAAGAATGTTAACTGTCTTGATACACAATACATACGACACCATGGTCAGTGGGAATTCAAAGCAAGACACACACTGCATCTATAAGCCCCGACTTTTATATACTTTATAGTGATGTTACATTTATATTTAAGGTCCACACATACATAGGTGCATGAGAAAATGACCAAAAAGAAATACGCTACAACAGTACCATGTTTCCCCGAAAATAAGCCCCAGTTAAGATTATCAGCCAGATGGACGCATTTAGTACGTTATGACACTGTTCCAGAAGATGACATGACTGTATTTGAATAAATGTAGATTGCTGTACATGAAAAAAATAAGACATCCCCTGAAAATACCCCCTAATGCGTCTTTTGGAGCAAAAAATTAATATAAGACCTGGTCTTATTTTCATGGAAATACGGTATAAGACCCGGTCTTATTTGGTCTTATTTTCAGGGGAAACACGTTAATAGCAATTACCGTATTTTGCTGTGTATAATGCTTACTTTTTTGCTCAAATTTATGAGGGAGAAGTAAGGATGTGCATTATACATGGGTAGTACTAATTCCATATCTATGTAAGTGTTTTTAATTCTTTTATTTATGCTGATGAGTTAAAAGTGTAACTTTAGAAATCAGTAACAATATCCGTATGCAAAATACCCTGGAATACGGTAATTGATTTTGTTGAATTTACGACCTTGGCCTTCCATGATGTGTAAATATCATAAATTTGTTATTGGTACATAAAATTTCTTGTACCATAACATGTTAAAAAATAAATGTTAAAGTTCTTTATAATACAAAAAAACAAGTACCTATGTAAACATTTAAAAATTTGAATTAAAAAATTAAAGCAAAAGATTTTTATCCCCTGAAAATTTGGGCCAAAAACATGGGTACACATAATACATGGGAGTGCAGTGTACATGGCAAAATATGGTATCTCCAGGTGGTAAAATAAAGGATTGGTTATTTTTTTTTCCGTAGTCTTTACAGTGAACATGAACTGCTTTAATATGACAAGGAGATACTATTAAAAAAGAAGAGACACGTGTGTAGAATTCCTGTTTTTCTCTGTGATCAGAAGAGAATATGTTTAGGGCACAAGTGACTGAAATACTTTCTTCCTTCTACTTCTATAGCAGCGCACCATCTCAACCCTTCCTTGGCCAAGAACTGGGGGCTTTAACAGTTACAATTTCAATTCTATTTTTAATTGAAAAATTTTAAAAAGTAAAGCATTAGCATAGGATCTGAGTAATTTGCTAACAAATAATTAGCTGAAATAGGGGTGGTGGAGAAAAAGAGGGAGGGAGACAGAGAGAGAGTGTGTGTGGTGGCGGGGAGAAAATAATAAAGGTTATTCTTCCCATGTGTTAAACATCGTTTTCCCCTTCGAAGGAATCGGAGTTTGAATTCAGCCTTCGTTGTCGGGTGTTCTCCTTCGAGTACATTCGCTTTTGCTGAGTGTGTGAGTGTTGAAGATTTCAGTTACTTATCTCAACCTAATGTCAATCTGTGACATTTCTCTCCCCAGGCTTCATTTCTGTGGTGAAATGAAAAAAGTGCTGTTATTTCAAATGTTGGAGAGTTCGCTCCTGTTCTAAAAAAATAAAATGGAACTGTCTGTCACACATCTAAGACAGTTTTGATCTTTAGCATTTTTAGTTGTTTTTTTTTCTTTCCTGGCAGCAACTGAAAATTAAGAGGATCAAAGTCACGTTCCTGTAAGAGTTTTTTTCATCAGCACTATCAGACCCCCCCCCCCCCCACGCTTGTTCTGAGAGAGCTGAGTTTCATACCCATCACATTCTAATGGACCAAGAGTAAGGTTTAGTCTCGAGCTGTGGGTTTTCGTTTGACTGTAAATGTGCTGCTGTGTCACAGTTAAGAGTAAACTCAGGAACAATTTGGAGTCAGGTGGGAACGAACACGATGTTGGGCATCGTGCTAAGAGCTTTTAGTGCCTGCCGTATGCTGTGTACCAGCCCGGACTCCAGACACTGGGGTGCCAGAGAGGAGTTGGCCTAAGCTTACTCTCAAGGGATTCAGGGTGCAAGGGGGAGACAGGTGTAAGCACGGGTCATTTCAACAGAGTGGAGTAAGTAGTGTGTGTGAAAAGTACTCAGAGTAGTAGAACCTTTCTAAATGCTTCGCATAAATGGCTCACCTGGGAGCTTCAGGAAGAACCTCTAGGATCTAGGCTTTAAAAGAGGAATGAGAAGGAGGCATGCCGGTTGGAGGAGAGGGTCTGCCTTACAGGCGAGTGTGGGACCACCTGCTGTGTGCTGGACTTACCTGGGACCCCAGGGGTAGGAAGTGGGGGGCAGGGGCGGGGGACTGGGCTGGAGAGCAGGGCAGGGCAGCTGGGCCACGGGCTTTGTTGGCCATGCTGATGAGCTCTGAACTCCACTGGAGGAGTTGCAAGTCGTAGGAGCTTCAGTAAAATAGATGTCTTTCATCTCTGAAAATGCTCTTGAGTTGCTTCTCCGATCCACTTCTCTCACTGTGTTATCTCTGTGTAGTTTGACTTTAGCCATACTTATTCTCTTTCAGTTTGCTTCTATTATTTCTAGTCCTTGGGGTGTAATTTTTCTCCTTTGTCTCCCCACCCCCATCCTCTCCCCTCCTTTTCCTTTGCTGTGTCTGTGGTTCTTTTCTCCCAGTGATTTTTTTTTATTTTTAAATGCACCCTCATCTTGCGTGGGGATAACTTTCCTGCAGCAGACCCGTGCACCCTGGGCTGTGGACTGGTTTTCACAGAGTGGTTTGCTTTTGCTTCCATCTCCGGGGTTCCTGCGAGTCCCAGTTTTTATATTAATGTGATTTCTTGAGCAGGGAGTCTGGTACCACACTGCCGGTGAACATGTGGACCCAGCACCTGCTTGTGGTGGGGGTCCCCTCCCGCCCCCACTTGGATCTCTGGGTGAACCACAGGCCTTGGTAAACCAGAGCAGAGTTTTTCCTGAAGTGGCCGCCTGTGGTGTGGCCTCATTCTAGACTGATGTTTCCATTCCTTGTCTCTGCCTTTTGTCGGCTGAAGGCCACCTTGCTTGCCGGGGCCTTCCTCCTGGTTGGATCCCCACGGCCTCTCCTCTTGTCTACCACTCTGGCTTTTCATTTGTGGCATCTTGGGTGATGCAAAGGCTGCCCAGTGGCAGGGTGAGACCCAGGTCCCTTGAGCCCTATAGGGGTCAGGCACAAAAGTGCGTCCTGTCATCCAAGCAGAGCTGCGGCGAGCCTTCCCCCGACTGCCTGCTTCTAAAATCTTCACACTCTTACCTTCAGCGGAGTGTATGGGAAAACTTGGATTTGAGGGAAAAGACGGTTTAAATTCCAGTTTTATTAACAAGGTGACCTTGAACAGCGATCATTCTCAGTGGTGCGGCTCTCCGTGCGGCTCTTGGAGCAGGCCCCGGGCCCTTTGGCCGGCAGCATCCATGAATGGGAGCCAAGAGGGCAAAGGCTGGGGTCCTTTGACACTTGAGCTGCCAGCAGGTCACTGGCCCTCCCTCTACACAAGGACTGGCTGGCTCTCTTGCCAGGCAGCCTCCTGGAGCTCAGGAATGCTGGGTGCCAGGGCCCTAGAAAGGAAAACCACATGTGGCCCCCAGCTGGTCACCTTAGCCCTCAGAGCAGATGGCCTCCACGTCTGCTTCAGGGATTCTTGTGCATGCGCGGTGCTTATAACACCTGCAGAGCTGCCCTCCGAGTGGGCAGAGGGGCCGGATTCTTCTCCATGACCTGTATTTTTCATCATGCTAAGATACTAACCTTTCATTTTCTTTAGTCCAGATTTATGTTAAAGTGTAAATACATCCTAGAGGCGAGCATGGTAAGCTTTTATCATCTTTTACGTATTTGTGTGATATGTGTCTGTCTTTTCCTGAGAGCAAACTTGGTAAGACGCTTAGGAGAGACCAAGCCTCCCTCCTACCGAAGCCTAAATGCTGTGATCAGTCATTGTGGTCATTTCTTCACTGACACTCCTTCTGTTGCTAATAATAATTTGTCAACATTGCAAATACCTGCATCTTTTGGAGAAAAGACAGCGGTTACCTTCGCCACTTACTTAGATTGAAAAAATAAAATTTTTAACCTTGTTTGAGACTCTAGAAAAGTAAATTACATCTACAATGAAGAACAAAATAGAGGCAAGCATTATATAGTGCTTCCTGTGTGATAGACAGCTAAGCCCTCTCTGGACATCTATGTTTCCTGGAGTAGGTAATATTGTTATCCCTATCTTATAAGTGTGTAAACTGAGGCCCATCACAGTTAAATAACGTGCCCAGGATCACCTAGTGGGCCAGTGGCAGAGTCCTGTAAGAACCCAGGTGGACTGGCTGCAGACCCACGCTCGTGACCAGGCTCCGTGGCCTTCAAGCCTCTGGCCCCTTTATCCATGTGTGGCCCTCACTCCGTGTCAGCCAAGTCTGCGATAGCTGTCCGCTGGAAACACCGTCAGCCAGAGACACGATTCTTCCAGCTTTCCATTTACATCACAGATTCGGTTTCTGTTTATAAGTAAATGCGTACGGAATATCCAGGATCAATCTTTCAGGTGTAGAAGATGATTTTTGTAAATTAGATTTAAAATCGGATTCTCTTTGCTCATCCAGAGTAACTTTAAGTAACTAATATTCCAAGTGCATTGGACATTTCCTGAAGGCACCTTTATTAAAGGTAGTTTTGTCTGCTAATAATATGTGCTGTATACAGAAGGTGCCAAAACAATATATACACATTTTAAGAAAGGAAAATGAATGACGCCAGCATTCATTTGACTAACGCCATCTTTTGAGTGAACATCATACGACACATTGCTACCGTAATTCAATTTAACTTCGAAAAGTAATAGATAACATCTCTTAAAATGTTATTTTTGGGGGGCACCCCCCCGGTATATGTATGTACATACACAATCAGAAAATATGTTCTTTAAGCATTTAAAGAAAAATAATAAACTTATTGGCATCAAAAGAAGATAGCGAATGAAGTAGCTGTTATGCACTTCACGGATATTTCTGAAGCCAGTGGCAGCGCCTCAGGCCCCTCTGCCGAGAACGCAGGACGCCCGGCTCCCCTGCTGCTGAGAGCTGAGCCGGCCTGTGCGAGGTGCCTGTGGGGGGCGGGGGTGTGCCGCGATTGTCCTTTTGAGCTTGAACTGTTTGTCTTGTTGTACGTCTTACGTTACAAATCCTTCCCCGAGCGGCTCTTAGCTCATGTTACTCTCTGGCATTTGAATCACTGGTTTAACGTGAGACTGATTTCTGGGAATGATTCATCGTTATTTACTTGGTATGATTTAATGACAATGTTGAATGTATGTACCCACTGGAAAAACCCAACAGGTAGCTTTAAACATAAGTCATTTCTGTGGCAGAGTCGGGGAGGGGGTTGGCGTTGAGTTCTCCTGTAATCCTGTCGGTCAGTGCCCGAGATGGAGGAAGGGGGCGCCAACCTGAGGGTCGAGAAATACAGTTTCAGCTGTTTTCTAAAGCACATCTCGCCCTCCTCCTTTTCGTGGCCAGGAATGACTTTGGTCTGCACCTGCAGCTCCAGAACAGACAGCCTGGGGGCTGGGGGTGTGGAGGAGGGGGCTGGGGAAGTGGGAGCAGGGCGGTGGGTGGTGGGGGTGTTGACAGGAAAAATCCGGCAGGCAGGCCTGGGAGCAGGGAGGGAGAGGGCGTGTCTTGCCTGCTGGAATTTCAACCCTGGCAACTTCCAGCTACATCCTCCTCCTCCCCCAGCCCCAAACACAACAAAACAACATCTCAGGGCCTCCATGCCCAGAGGGGCCCTGCCAGCTGATTTTTACATTGCCACGAAGGAGCAGTGGTGAACCCGCCACCCCCTGGCTGAGGAGCTGCCTCTGTTTCCCCCTCAGCTGCAGCGGCAGCGCCAGGAAAGGCCCTGGGGACCGAAGGCTCCAAGCTGGGCACCTTGGCCGGGGGCTGGGGTGGCCGAGCTCTCCCTTCACTGAGCCTCACCGTGGGGGGCCCAGAAAAAGGCTCCAAAAGGGAGGAGTGGATGCTTCACGCAGCACTTTGCAGAGAACAGAAGTGTGTCCTTTCTGTGTCTTTTTCAGACAGATTTGTGTTTAGTCTTGAAAACCCCATTTCTAGCAGTTTTAGAAGAAAACAGTAGGAATGCACCGGGAAATATGGATAGGATAAAAAGCTCTTTTTCACATACACAGGATTCAAGGAATTTTTAATCTACCGACCTTGTAAGTCACATTGTTTTGAAATTTTAGTGATTAAGTCAAAATTTTGATTAGAATTCTTGTGTAAATTAATCGATAATTTATTCTCTTTTAAGTATTATCCTCGCAGTAGTTTTTATAAACAATTCATCATGGCCTTATTAGAAAATGGAGCACTGATACACTTTCTCCAATCAGTCATACTCACTGAGGCTACATTTATTAAATTGGCATTTATTAGATGTCAGTATACATGCACTGTTTGGTAATTTTATTTAAATTGATAAACGATGAAAACACAAGTGATGAGATATATGAATTTGAACTAAAGTTGATGTTTCAAAGTATCCACAGAGGGACACTCACTTAGCTTTGTGACTAGGAGTGGCAGCAGGAGGGCCCTGTGCCCTGCTCAGTGGTCCCCTGGTGCAATCTTTATACCCAACATCAGCCCTCTTCCTGAACTCCCAGTGTTCCTGCCAGACCTCTGGCTCTGAGTTGTCCACCCTGCCCACCTCCCTTATCAGCAGAGTAGGTCCTCAATCCCCCAGTAGGTCCTCCATCCCCCGGTAGGTCCTCCATCCCCCTGTAGGTCCTCCATCCCCCGGTAGGTCCTCCATCCCCCAGTAGGTCCTCCATCCCCCCGTAGGTCCTCCATCCCCCTGGTAGGTCCTCCATCCCCCCGTAGGTCCTCCATCCCCCCGGTAGGTCCTCCATCCCCGTAGGTCCTCCATCCCCAGAGGTCCTCCATCCCCGTGAGGTCCTCCTCCATCCCCCATAGGTCCTCCATCCCGCTTATAGGTCCTCCATCCCCCTGGTAGGTCCTCCATCCCCCCGTAGGTCCTCCATCCCCCGGTAGGTCCTCCATCCCCCCGTAGGTCCTCCATCCCCCTGTAGGTCCTCCATCCCCCGTAGGTCCTCCATCCCCCGGTAGGTCCTCCATCCCCGTAGGTCCTCCATCCCCGTAGGTCCTCCATCCCCCGGTAGGTCCTCCATCCCCGGTAGGTCCTCCATCCCCGTGAGGTCCTCCTCCATCCCCGGTAGGTCCTCCATCCCCAGAGGTCCTCCATCCCCGGTAGGTCCTCCATCCCCGTAGGTCCTCCATCCCCAGTAGGTCCTCCATCCCCGGTAGGTCCTCCATCCCCGGTAGGTCCTCCATCCCCCAGAGGTCCTCCATCCCCGGTAGGTCCTCCATCCCCCGGTAGGTCCTCCATCCCCGTGAGGTCCTCCATCCCCCGGTAGGTCCTCCATCCCCGGTAGGTCCTCCATCCCCCAGAGGTCCTCCATCCCCGGTAGGTCCTCCATCCCCGGTAGGTCCTCCATCCCCGTAGGTCCTCCATCCCCTGGTAGGTCCTCCATCCCCGGTAGGTCCTCCATCCCCGTGAGGTCCTCCATCCCCGTAGGTCCTCCATCCCCGGTAGGTCCTCCATCCCCCGGTAGGTCCTCCATCCCCCAGAGGTCCTCCATCCCCGTAGGTCCTCCATCCCCGGTAGGTCCTCCATCCCCAGTAGGTCCTCCATCCCCCGTAGGTCCTCCATCCCCGTAGGTCCTCCATCCCCCTGGTAGGTCCTCTATCCCCACGCAGGTCCTCCATCCCCCCGGTAGGTCCTCCATCCCCTTGTAGGTCCTCCATCCCCCTGGTAGGTCCTCCATCCTCCTGGTAGATCCTCCACCCCCTAGAAAGGTTGTTGCCGGAGGCCCCTGAAAGCACTGAGCGTGTATCACAGACATATGGGCCACCAGCGTCTCCATGTAGTATTGCAGGCTTTCCAACATTTCAAATCCATGTACGAGCTCGAAAACCAGTCTTACTTTAATGAAATTACATATTCATGACTGGAGAGATCTCCATACTTAGTGTTGGACGTCGTTATTTCTGGTTCAGACATTAGGTTCAGTTTCTTGATCTTGAAAAACTGAGGTTTCCTATGGAATAGCACGCCTACTTGTAGATCGCTTCTGATGTGCGCTGTGCCAGTCCGCAGCCTTGGGAATCCTGGTGGGTGCAGCGTTCCATGCTCTGCAAGTTCTCTTAGAGATGTTGTTTTCAGGTTGCTAGGTGTTGATTTAAACATACACTGGCCTGTGTGCTTCCACGGGCACACACACCCACACCCTCGCAGCAGAGGCCAGGAGCTGCAATGACAAGTGCACCCGACAGACAGAGGGCGATGTTTCAGTTAGAGCAGGCGCTTGAGGGACAGCGTCATGTGGCGTCTCGTTTTGTGACCGCCTGAGGCCTCAGGAATCTTTAGTGCAGGAATTCTAGTGCTGTCTTCTGCATTCCAGGCTTGCTGTCTCTTCTGCCCAGTAAATATATCGGGTTTTTTTTAATTTATAAATCATGACGGTAGGATTTGTACATCTCCAAAAAAGAAGAGATTTAAGTCTTTACAGAGTTCCTAAGATTTAATAATATTTAGACATTATTCTTACTAAGAAGCAACATTCTTATCTAAAGGCAGCGTATTTCATATCTGAGATAACTTTAAAAACATATTGTCGGAGAAACAAATATTCATTAAGAGCATACTGTGTGCCAAGCGTAGTGCTAAGTGCTGGAGAGAAGGAAGTGAGGGAAATGGTCGCAACCCTTAAGTAACGCAAAGCCAAGAGGAGGGTGCCACCTGGAAAGCTGTGTTTTCATGATGGCAGCACTGTGACAGGCGGGGGGGGGGTAAGGGGAAGGGCACAGGAGTCCCACTCTTCCTGTGGCTGTTACGAAGCTTGAGGGAAGGCTTTCCACGGGAGCTCGCACTGCAGACTTGCAGGTAAGTAATGTGTAATAATGTCGCGAGCAGAGGCCAGGTTCACCTACCTGCGCAGTTTTTCCCTCCTTCCTTCCCTTCTTGCCTTCATAAGGCTCTAGTTTTGGGGGACGCTGGGAGCTAAGGGAAACAAAAGTTGTACAGAACATTTGGTAGCGTCTGTGGCTTGCTCCCCCCATTTATATACACTAAAATGCACAGGTTTTTAGTGAGTGTTGCGGTAAGTTTTGACATGTGCCTGTGCCTGTGTAACTATCGCCCTGGTCAAGATGCATAGAACATTCTCACCCCCTCAGAAAGCTACGCCATGTCCAGGCTGCTTGTCGGTGCGCGGGGACAGTGGCCCTAAGTAAGGAACGGGGGACAGAGTGGAAAGGAGATGGACATGGAAAGGAGATGGACATGGCCCTTGGCTTAGATGATCCTGGGAGCAGCCGGCCAAGTCCTGGTGGCCCTGCCCGCACTGTGGCCTGAGCAGGGCTCCACAGCAGCCAGTCTTGCCGTCTCCAGACCCTTGTCCTGTGCTTTCAGTCAGCTTGCTCACAGACCAGACGCCTCTGTGAGCGTGTCTGCATTCACACCGTCCTCAGTGCGACAACTCAGCATGAGCGGGTTTATTCAGGCAGCAGGGATGGTGGCTATTCCACATTATCGCCTTTGGTTTGGCGGAGAGGTACGTCTGCCATGTGCCAGACTCTCTTAAGCTCTGGGGTTCAAAAGTGACATCAGATGCAATCCTTTTCCTCAGGTAGCTTCTGACCTCCTGGGGGCATTGATGGTTAAACAGCGACAGTGCGGCACGGTCAGAGCTGGGACGGGGAGGAAGTACCAAAGCTTCTCTTCAAGACTTGGGATGTCAGCAGAAGCTTCCTAGGAATAACAGCAACAACAATGATAGTACCACTTACTGAGTGCTTACCAAGTGCCAGGCATGGTACTTCTCTCTCGACTCATTGAATCATCTTATTTCCCCTTTTTGCAGAGGAGGAGACTGAGGGCCAGAGACGTTAAGTAACGTGTCCAAGACCGCTCTGCTATTAAATGCCATGAGCGAGAAATAAACTTTATGTTAAGCTGCTTAGATTTTGCTGGGTTGTTACTGCAGCACAAACGATCCTATCCTGACTCAGACGAGCGTCCCTGTGGAAGCTTGGAGAAGAGCCACCCCCAGGGGGAACCAGTCAGAGGTTGTCTCAGGTATCAAGCCCGAGGAGGGCGGCCTGATGGGCTGTGGGGCGAGCCTGCAGGTGAGAGGACAGGTTAGAGGGGAGAGCATCTCAGAAAGATGGGACTGCAAGAGGACTTTTTCCTTTTTCTGTTCTTTTATTTTTTCTGGCAGGGGGATGGGCCCGTTGTATTTGATTATCGTTATCCTTTTGGGAAAGAAGTTAGCTTTTTATTGTTGCCTTACAGCTTCAGGGACCACCTCACAATTTGAGCGTGTTTATGTTGGTGATTTTGAGCAGAGATGGAAACACCACCTAAAATAGCGCAAGGCTGCCTACTCCATGCCTTCTTTTGCCCGTCCCTCTCCCTGGCCCCCAGCACAGCGCCTCGTCCAGCGTGAGTGCTCTGTACACTTTCACGAAGAACAAAGGAATATTCTTCAGTGCAATTATGTTTCTCACTTCTCTTAAGTTCTTATGGAATGCTATTTTGCTTAGTTTTCATTTTCTCTAACATTTATAGGAAGACTAGATACACAAATGATCATTGATAAAATTGTTAACAGTGTGACAGGTAGAAATTCCTTTAAAAAGGTGAAAGTTAAATGTAATGTAGCATTATACTCATAATACATTCGTGCTAGAAAATATCTATTTTCCTTTTTGTGAGCCATTTGAACCCAGTGAATAGAATATTTTGTACAGCCCTTTGCTGTCTATTTTTTTGATCGTACGTCTCTTCCCTGCTTTTGCCAAGTCGTTATTAGTAATTACATAAAAATCTGTTTTAAGCTACACCCCAGGGAATAGCAAAAGTTGGTGGTTTGTCTAAATGGTCTTTAATTAAAGTTGAAAAAAAAAAATGAGGTTGTCATGAAGGAGATATTTTTTAAATGTTGTCTAAAACAGAAGAGGCTGATTTAAGTTCAATCGTGTTGAAACTGTACTTTAAATGGATTAAAGTATAATCTGGCTTTTTAAAAAAACCACATCTGTCTGGGAAATTTTAGGTGTGGTCCTAATTTTAAGTAGGTGTATGGACCAGGTAAGCCTTTAAAAGTCTTCTGAGTCCCAGGTTTTTCTCAATTTTTAAAAATTTCCTATTTAAACGTAGGTTTTTACTTTATGGTTTAAGTGAGCTGAACAACAAAAATTACTCATAAAAGATAATATTATGCTCATAACAACTACAGAAGCGAAAGGCTTAAAATTATAGGTAAAAAGTAAGTTAATTTCCTCTGTACTGGCTTTTGTCATGGTTTTTGTGAAGCTCTTTCTGTAGTATTTTCCCTTTGAGTGTCTCCCTTGACTGCTCTGTATTTCTTTTTTGAGGGGCACGTATCTTGGCTTACTTTTCTCTGGGTGTAATTGCCTAACAGAGCCTGACCCAGGTCCTCAAATATTTATGAATATTTTCCCTGCTAGAGGGAAGGGATGACTGTTTCTTATTTATCTTTGTAGCAATGGTAGGTAACAAAAAAAGTAGACTATTTCCAGCAGAAGCAAATGGACGCAGTAGACTCTTTGGGCCTATTGTATGTTCTTTCCTGAATATTGTTAAGACACACGTGTTTTGAATGTGGCATCTTTGAATGTGTCTTCACACTATACTAGTTTCTTAATAAAGATTCTCATCTTGACTGGCTCAACTGGAATCGAATGTCGGGCCTTCCTGGGGAACCCCCAGGCCTGGTGTGGTCGGGGCCCTTCCTTCTAGTTGTTCTCAAGCTGGCTGAAGAAAAGCTGGACCAGAGTGTGTGTTTTAGAGAGACGGCAGGTCCTCAAATAATGTTGTTTTGTTAAAAGTTGATGAGATTCTGTAGGAACTTAATTCTTGTTTATATCAATTATCTGTGGTAAATTTGGTTTCGCTTCAAATCCCAGAACCTATGGACGACGTGAATTGAAGACGTAACAGTGAGAACATGGAATGCTAGAGCAGGAACTGACGGGCCTCCAGGGCCTCAGGGAACACGAAAGCCATCAGGAGCCAGAGCTGTCCCCATGGTCCTCCAGAGGCCACCTGGCCTCGTACTCTGCCCTCGCACTCATCCAGCCCAGTCTCCCATCTCTCCAGACTTGCTTCTGGTGTTGCATATCAGGCCAAGCGGCCAGCAGCCTGACTCTTCCTGCAGCCTTAGCTCTCCACTCTGGAGCCTGCCATTGGCCTATGTCCCTCTGTGTCTTGGTTCCAAATTCTAAGTGAGAATACTTGCGTGGCTCCTTGGGTCTGTTTCCATCCTTGCAGGCCCCTGTGGGCCCTGGGCCACCCACAGAGGCATCCCCTGGGAACTTGTCTGAAATGTAGATGCTCAGACTCCACCTCAGACTGGCTGAATCACAAACGCCCGGTGACCTGAACGCACGGTCAAGTTTAAGAAGCACTTGTGGAGGCCATGACCAGTCCTGCACGGAGAACTGCACGGCACTGTTTCCTGGAGTAGAAGGATGTCACCACAGCACTTTAATCTGGGAGGAAGCCTAGAAAATGACCTTGCCTGTGGCCTCCCCTCCCGCTCCCCCATCCTGGTTACTGTCAGGGCAGGGGTGGGGGTGACTGAGCACTGGGTGGGAGGCGGGCAGGAAGATGGTGGACGAGCATGTTCACGCTAGCGTGCTCAGTGCAGAGTATGGTGGGAAAAGGGCTTTTTGTGTCTGTTTTTGTTTTTTTGAGGGCTCCTAAGAGATAGGGCAGCTTAGTCAAGATCATGGGAGGCCTGTGCTATCAGCTGAGGAATTTGGACTTTGTCTCTCTCGCCCACTTTGCTCGAGCATCCAGGCAGCCCTGCCGCCCTTCCTGTGCTAGCCTGGCTCCCCTGGCGTCTTTCATGCTCTGCTCCCTGTCGGATTCGCCAGAGTTGCTTGGCTCACGCCCTCATTTCCTTCAGCTTTTTGTTTATCAGAGACCCTTCCTGCCCCTCCTCCCTTAAAATCGTACCCCCTCCCACATCCCTACCCCTTCCCATCCCTTTGGCACTCACTTCCCTTTTCTCTGTCTGATTCCTAAGTGCCATCTGTCATACTCTATGTGTATGGTGTGTTTGTGGTTTTGTCTACTCCCATCCCCGCTTACACTCCTGGACTGCAGGTACGATGAGGGCAGGCTGGGACCATGTTTCTCTTCACCATGCCCGTCCTGAATGAAGGGCGTGATGTCAGCTGCGTCCTTTCCTCCCCCAGCCTCCTCTAGGCCCCCTCTGCTGCTTCTCTCAGGCTGCTGCCCAGTGGTACTGGAGAAAACTGCGACACCTGGTTAGTGCGCTCCTTCTAGACACGGCAGCCCATCTTCCCCGGGCCTTTCCGGCTGCGACCGCCTCACTCTGCAGAGCACGTTCTACAGGCAGCACTGGGCGGCTCACGGAACTGCAGGTGTTTGCTTGCTCAAGCCAGACCCCTCCCCTCCTTCAGGAGGGGGCCTTCTCTTCAGGGCCCAAACTGCCACCACCCTTGCCCCCAGCGCCAGGGCCTCAGTCACTGCGAATGCGTGGGGGCATCTGAGCTCGCAGCAGACATCATCTCTGCATCTGGTGAACCAGGTTTGTTCTGCCGTGTCTCCTCAGACCAGAATCTGACTCGCTGGTTGTTATCCTTTGTCTCTCACCAGTGGCAGTTTGGTTTACTTTTCCCCCTATCCTTTGTGGGCAGATTCCAGCTAAGATAGAGATTTCTCTTTTTTGGTATCCAACCCTTGCATGCTTTGGTGAAGAAGAGCTAAACAAGCTTTTAAGCAAGCGAAGAATTTATTCAAAACTGTGTTAAAATGAGACTGTCTGGATGGAACAAATAACAAAAGTCCCAAACCACACATATATTTAGTAAGCTCTGCAGTTATTGAAATTCAGACACTTCTCCTCACACATTCTGTTGCGTCCTTGGTGTCAAACAGCGAGAATGGAAGCCCCATCTAGCTGGCGACCAGCGGGGTGCTGGGCCATTTTCACCTGGATTGCACATGGCCTCACAGCCGTAGTGCGTGCGCTTCATTTATCAGTCAGTTCATTCTCAGCAACTATTGGTTCTAGTGTCCCGTGTTTTACATTGTGTGTGATCGTATGATAAATGTTCTGTTATCATCTAAATGGTACTATCCCTTTGAGGAATTGAAACAGCCTGGGGGATAGGAAAGCAACATGAAGGAAAGTACGTCTTCACAGAAAGAGGACCGGGTCAGAGGAAATGACCGTCCCAACACTGGTTCGGCTCTGGCACGCACGCAGTTCTTCCGCAAGCAGTGGAAAGTGAAATGTTTGACTTAGTGCAGGGATGGTAACAGCAGCTGTCGGTCAGAGTAACACCCAGACACGCACAGAGGGAAGACAGGTCTGAGAGCCAGCGGCGGGAGACTGAGAGCTGGGAGACCTGGCCGGCTTTGCAGGAAGGCCAGACTCTGTCAGGAGCTGCGGAGCGAGGATAATTCATCCATACACGAGTTTGTCTTTGGGGATGTGGGGCGCTCTCTGAGTCGGAAGGGCAGGAGGCCGCAAAACCTCAGTTCAGGGAAAGGAGGATCTTGCTCTGTGGTAGGGTGGGTGACTAGCTGTGTGGCAATGCAGAGAATGTGCCGGAGGAACGAGTTACACCACAAAGGTACAGAGGAAGGAAAGAGGGAGTGCAGCCTGGCCGAAGCCAGATGACTCTGGAAGAAACTTGGTCAACATGAAACGGATGGAGGCCAGATTCCACAGGACTTTGAGTCAGTCAGCTAGAGGACCTCCTGGCCAGGGCCATGCCTCTGTCATTCTGTTTTCCCCGTACAGTGCCTGCTCGGTGCTCAGAAAATATTTGATGAAGCAATTTACTCTGTGCACAGTAAGGGAGCCTGATCTGAATAAAGACTTGTGAGAGTGTCAGGAAGTTTAAAAAATAGGAAGAAATGTTCGGATGGAACACCAGATAGAGATACATTGGTTGAATAGAAATGAAACTTTGCCATAAGTATAGTGCGACTCTATAAATACATTTCTAAATAAGGAGTCACGGGTGCAGTTCCACAGAGCAGACTGTGTCCCAGATGGTAAGACCAAGAGCCGATGGAGCGATCTCAGAGTTTCTGCACCGATAATGCTACAATTTCTTGAGATCTTACGACGTGTCAGACCCTGTGTTTTATGCCTGTCATTTACCTATGAGAGATGTTACCCGTGTTTCACAGATGAGGAAACAAAGTCACAGTAATTTGCTCAAACCAGTTATAGTCAAGTGTGATTGAAACCTGGATCTGTTTGAATTTCACCTTGAGCGGTTTTTTTAAAATGTGGATTGCAACCCATTGATGGGATGTGAAACCAATCGAATGGATTGTAGCTAGGATTTTTTTAAAAATGAGGTAAAATGGAATAGATTATAATAAAGATGGTGGCCAATTGAGATAAATGATGGGAGAAAGATAGGGGACTGTGTGTGACGATTACGTGCGTTTACTGGACATGCTCACACGTGTATGTTTCTGTATGAGTTTGTGTATATTAGGTTCAATACAAAGTATATTTCTTACTGTGGGACAGAGTCACACATTGAAATAACACTGCAGCGGCTGTCTGAATGGGCTGGAGGGGAGCCAGACTGGGTTCTGAAGTGTCCTAGAATGAACCAGATAGAAGGGCGCCCCACCGAGCACATGGCCACCGTGGGGGAGACACACCTGCTGAAGCTTGGTCCGTCGTGGGATGACAGCTGTGCGAACATGCGAGCTCACTGCTGCCAGCACCGGCCCGGGACCAAGAGAGGGCTTCCCGCGGAGAAGGAATCCAAGGTCCGGGGTCCAGCAAGCGCCAGTCTGCATCCGCTGCCTCGACTCTCTAGCCGGTGAGCTGTTTTCACTGGATCGCGTGGCCTTGGAATGACCCCTGCTTCCCTCACCACTCCCTGTGCGGCTTCCAGAAACTGTCACTTGGAAACAGAGGACGACAACCTCCCCATACAGAAGGGCTTTCACCAGTCCTGGGCAAACGCTGGCTCAGCTCTTTGGCCTCCCAGGGCTGCCTTTTCCTGTTCATTCCTTGGCACGGAGTTGAACCACCTCTAGGAGACCACAGTCTCTGAGGCCCTCTCCTCTGCAGGCAGTCCTCGCAGCAGCCCTCAGGGCTGTCACCGTTTCCTACTCGAAGACTGGCCCTGCAGCCACTCTGGCAGCTCTCCTCAGACGGGCGTCTGCATCCAGGGGACCACAGACTTTGCCTGCTTCCGCAGGGCTTCCCCAGGGCTGCTTGCTTTTTCCATTTCTTCCTTCATACCAGAGTTAGAGGAGAAGTTTCTCGAGCACACAGATACGTTGGCTTGTCTGCCTCTTTCTGCGTGAGGCACAGGGGCCCTTTCTTGCAGAATGCACAGTGCACAGGCTGTGCTGGAGGGAGAGCACCTACTCAGAAAGTTCCAGAAGACCCGGTGGTGACTTCCTCCTGCAGATGGACTTTTCCCCTCTGACTGCCCCAAAATATCCTGGGAACTAGCAGACTAAGGAAAGCATGGGTGCCTTCTTCCTTCATCTCCTTAGAGCTCTATATCTTCTGAACCTCTTTTTTTGCTTATCGTACAGTAAAGTTGACTTTGGGGGCGGCGGCGCTATACAGTTCTTTGAATTTTTAAGTATATATGTCGAGTCATGTAACCACCACTACATAATCAGGATACAGAACAGCTCCGTCGCCCAGAGATCTCCCTTGTGCTGTCTCTGTGGTTGCAGCCTTTCCCCACCCGCAACCCCTGCCAGCCGGGACCTCTTTAAACGAGTAGTTTGACCCACTCAGAGGAAGGTTTCACATGGGTGGAATCACACAGTACGTAACATTTGAGAATTGCCCTCACTCATCCGTGTCTTTGACAGTCACCCACGTTCTCCGAAGTTCCTTCTGTTTTAGTGCTGAGGAGTATTCCATTGTGTGGGGGCACCACCACACTTCAGCCACTCACCCTCTGAAGGACTCTTGGGTTGTTTCCAGCATTGGGCGATCACAGATAAAGCTGCTATGAACATTCGTATAAAGACTTAGTTCTCATTTCTCTAAGGTAAATACCCGGGAGTGGGACTGCTAGATTGCAGGATAATGTATGTTTCATTTTATAAGAAACAACTAAAGCATTTTCCAGAGTAGCTTTCCCATTTCGCGTTTCCACCAGCCACATATTTATAGAATCGTCATTAGCACATGGTCAGTGGTTTTTATTTTAGCCATTCTGATAGGTGTGTGGTAATATCTCATTTTGTTTTAGTCTGTATTTACCTAATGGCTAACAATGTTGAACATTTTTTCATGGGCTTAGTTTGCCATCTTTGTATCTTCTTTGGTGAGGTGTCACTTTTTAATTGCGTTGTTTTCTTGTTGGGTTTTGAGAGTTCTTGATATATTTTGGATACAATTTCTTTGTCAGCTATGTGATCCACAATATTTTCTCTAGTCTGGAGTTTGCCTTTTCATTTTCTTAACACGGTTTTTGGCAGAGCAAGAGTTTTATAATTGTGACGAAGTTCAATTTATCAGTTTTTTCTTTTATGGATCGTGCCTTTTGTGTCATCGTAAGCACTCTGTGCCTAATTCAGGATCATGTTTTTTCCTGAAAGTTGTATAGTTCTGTGTTTTACATTTACAGCTATGTTCCATCTGAGTTTGTCTTTGTAGAAGATGTGAAGTTTAGGTCTTTTCTCTTTTGCATGTGGATGACCAGTTATTCCAGCATCATTTGTTAAAAGTATGATATTTTGTCCATCGAATTGCTTTTGCATCTTTGTCAAAAACCACACGGCCCTATTTGTGTAGGTCTGTTTCTTGGACACTTTATTCTGTTCTATTGATCTTTGTGTCCCTCTCTTACCAATACCACCTTGTCTTGATTACTGTACACTTACATTAAGTCTTATAATCAGGTCGTGTGATTCCTCCAACTTTATGTTAGCTGTTCTACCTTCTTTGCCCTCCATGTATATTTTAGGGTAGCTTGTCTATAACTGTGCAGAACCCTGCTGTAGTTGTGGTTGGAATTGCATTAAACCTGCAGCTCACTTTGGGGGAGAATTAATACCTTTACTACATTGAGTCTTCCAATCCATGAACAAGGAGCATCTTTCTATATTTAGATCTCCCTTGGTTTCTTTTATTGGTGTTTCGTAGTTTTTGGCATACAGATCCTGCATGTTCCTGGACATTTCACTTTTTGAGGGGATTTATTATGAATGGTATTTTTTCTTTAAAAAAAATTCAGATATCCTGGTTGTTGATTGCATATGTGTAGAAATACAATTGATTTCTGCGTGTTAACCTACGATCTGGTGGCCTTCCTAAACTCGTATTCTAAGAGTTTTTAAAAACAGATCCCCTGGAATCCTTTACATAGATAATGGCATCCTCCGTGAGTAAGGATGCAGGTGTGTTTCTTCCTTTGCAATCTGTGTGCCTTCTGTTGCCACTTCTTGTTTTACGGCACCACCGAGGAGCCTTTTCTGGTTATGCTGTGATGGCTCTCTCTTCCCTCTTCCCTGGGTTGCTGAATGGGAACAGAAATCACTTTTTACTGAATAGAGAAGCATTAAAACGGAAGAGAAGAATCACAAACAAAACAAGACCAGAAGAATAAGAGAAAACAGACTTATGTTTTTTTTAAATGAGCCAACTATTGAAAGAATAAAAGAAAAGTAGTTATGTTTACACATAGGCATATTTGAATGTGAAGGTTTCCTACTCCGGAATTAACTTTGGAGAGTTATTATTTTCGTCATTTCTGGGTAGAGAATGGCCGGTAGAACTGAACTGGAAAGCAATGCAAAACCATAGCGATGGAGCATGTTCTGGTCCTTTAGAGCAGAACAAACCATTCGTACTAAGTGCAGCGGCTACACCAGTGCAATGCATGTGTGCTTGCATACCCTCCGGGAAGCCCTGTGACAGGCCACTAGTGTCGGGTGGGCCTCAGAAACGCAGGGAGTCACCGCCTCCTGGTGACATTTCGCCAGGGGTGTCTTCGGCCACTGTGACTCTGTTACTGTTTCTCATGGCCACTTGTCCCGTGGAGGGAGAGACAGATGCTGCCTGCCTGTCTCTTCCAGTGTATCAGAGTTTTAGAGTTACGACAGTCTGGAGACAGTGCGTCAGCAGGCGGCTCAGTGGAGACCTTGGCCTCCCACCCCTTCTTTGTGAAAACCCAAGCTGCCTTGGAGGAAAAGAGGAGCAACTGCTTTGTTGAAAGAGACCAGTATTGTTGGATTCTTCCCACAATGTCCTCCTGTCACATCTCTGCCTTCCCAGATCCCACCAGTGTTGTCCAGCAAAGAATCCACCTTCAGCAAATCGTCCAAGTTGAGTTCCCAAAAAGGAATTTTAAATGGCTTTTACACAACGGAGGTGGGGCTGGGGGGTCACATTTCACTAAAGTATGGTTCCTGCTTTTTTCCTTCCCTACTCCCCACTCCTGGTAATTACAAAACGCGAATGTCCTTTGATAAGAAGCACTTATCAAAGTCAGTGACCATGCAGACCTTAAGATCCCCCCATTTCCAGAGGTTCTGAGTTTGGCCTTTAGAAACACTGCCCCTGGGTCCTTAGAAAAGGAGGGGTGGGGCAGGCAGGAGAAAGAGGATCGGTGTTTGCTCACAAAGAATGTGAGGTCTGCCACACATCCCGATGCCGCCATGTTTAACCGGCAGCGGGACCCGTAGCTCACGGTTCTGAGATGGTCTCTATGTCCCTGTGCTTACGCGCTGGGCCTCAGCAGAGGGACCATTAGCTAAGGGCTCCCCCGTGAAGTGGCTTAGTTGAGATTTTATTAGAAATCAAGACTAAAGTTGGAAAACACAACCATGGTGAAGGGTTTATAGGAAGGGAGTTCACGTGCTGAAATGAAAGCTTGTATTTAGTCCATATTTAGCTGTCTATATTTCGTTCATTTACTTATTTGCTTGTTGAATCATATTCAGGAATAATTATTCTGTAGTGTGTCAATTTTGTTAAAATACAGTTAATACTGAAAAATCCAGTTAGAAGTAGGTGACTGCCACCGATGACTTTGGGCAATTTCAGTCTGTGTAACAACGCCTTTTTGCTTAGTGTGATTATTTATAACGCGAATACAACTAAGAGTGTTGTTATTGAGGGGAGTGTAGCGAAACACAGCATCTGAGTAGTTTCATGCTGAAAGATTTTACCTCTTTAGTGCCTTATGTGGTGAACATGGACTTCAACTTACTTAAGATAGTAATTCTAACGGTAAACATTTACAGTGTACCGTTGGGCCCTGCACAGCACACCTGGGAGATAAGCGTGGCGTCCCTTGTTGTTGATGAGAATGTGGAACTCGGGAAGTTGGGTGGCACTGCTGTGGGCACTGGCATCCGGCCACTCCGTAACCTTCTGTCACCTGACTGCTTGGGGATGGCCTGATGCGTCAGCCAGGGCTGCAGTCAGTGCCCTGGAGCATGTCACGTGCTCTTTCAGGACTCTAGTTTTCGTGTCCTTAAAATCAAGATGAGGACACGCTCGGATCTGTGGTCAGACAGGAAGCGTTCCGCAGCACTGCAAACCCCCACCGCATAAGGCCTGCGGTGACTTTCCCTTTCTCCATCAAAAACTCAAGAAACGTGGGCCATGTCTTACCGTAACCTTAAGTCACCCACTGGTTTGTTAATAATAACTCATCTTTTTATAGCAAAGCACTTTCACATGCACATCACTGAAGGAGGTTTGCAAAATAAATCGTCTTTGCTGGAAACACTCTTTCAGGGGTCTTGGTGCGTCAGGAAATCAGTGTGTGACGAGCGTGGTCAGTGGCTCATGGGCATCTCAATGCACAGCGATGGCCCCTCCACATAAACTCCCAGAGGACTGTAGAATGAATCTTCCTGTTTCTAGAAAAGCAAATGGTGTGCAGTTAGTTGAATTTTTTGCAGTGGTGTTTGTCGTGGGACTTGTAACTCTGGCCTGGATGTTGTATATTTCTCAAGGTGAACGTGAGGGTGGATAGTTCCTGCCGTTCAGTGAAAGACCTGAGCCGGACTGGTTGGCTTGTACCTCGCACTTCTGTCCTTAGGCCAGAGAAGAGAGAACGAGTCATTCTTTGTTTCAGAATTGCGTGAACAGATGGGAGCAGCAGGTTTTGGAAAGGGCTGCACAAGGCACTGAGAACATCTTGCGAGTGTGATACATGCTACATGCGTTTCGTCTGACCCTCTGTCCCTTTTTTCTCCTTTAAAAAGTTTCCCTTTCAGCAAAGCTCGCACACCATAATCATACAAAGTTTTTCATCCAGTTAGCAGCGGCCTGTCAGGTCCCTGAAACCTACATTGGGACGTCCGAGTTCAAACCCTGCTTTTAAACTAAGCCAGGGAAGGAGTTTGGACTGGGTGCCCAGGCGGACCTGCTGCTACGTCCTGCAGGTGCCCACATGCCGGGCTCAGGGGCTCACTTAGCTGTGTGGTTTGGGACAAGAATAACTGAACCCCAGTTGTCTCAATAGAGAAAAATAATGCACGCGTTGTATCTTGCAGGATTGCTGTAAGTGTGAATGTAAAGTATATCAAATGATGCTCAATATGACAAGTCACCCCGAAATACTAACTGCTGCTGCTACTGGTGTTTTAAGCATTTATATGCCAATTAGTTTTTGTACCAGTGAGTCTGAGACAGATGTGAACTTTTTATTTTCCCGTATCATTTTGTAAATAATTTCTCAGTAAATGTATTGAGTTGAACTTTTTAAGCCAAGTAATATTTATGTCAGTCCAAATAATGGACACCATTGAAATTGAATGATTTTTTTTATATATGAACAGTAATCTTAAACCAAAATATAAAGCTTTTATATTTTGAAGTATAATTGACTTGAAGTTTTCTATTTAAATTTTAGCATGTTACTCCTAAGTTACTTACCAAGATCTGCCAGCTTTAAGGAGAAGTTTGTCACACTTAGTTACATACTAAATAGCTTAAAAATTATCAAGATTGTCCAGTTAGCATAAAGTGCAGTTTAGTTTTTGTTATGTCGTTGTTACCATAGCTGGAGTTGGGTGGGTGTTTAAACCTTTGTGAACTCAAAATTCTTTTATGATGACGGAATATTTCACATTTAATACTCTTGGTACAGAGTATGTGTTCAAATATTTTACCAGGTATGTGTTTTTTACAGGTTCATGTAATATATAAAATGCATTTCTGTTCCAAGAAAAATATAAGTGGTAAACAGTTGGGAGAGAGCTTGCATATTTTCCTTTATTGTCCTGTCTGATGAGTAATGCATTCAGCTATGCTCAGCCTCACGCTTAACCAGGTTAGTGTTTAGTTTTGGTTAGGCTGTTTTCCTTCTGAGAACAGAAACAGCCAATCCTGTGCCCTGCCTGTCTTCCAGATGGAGTCTTTGCTTTGTTTCCAGATCACAGTACTTAATGTAAGGTCAGATTTTCCTGTGAAAACAGATTTTGGATTAACTGTGTCTGTGCACTTGCACACACCCCTTCACACCTGCCTGTGCACTTAAGCTCCAGCCACCTGCTGAGGTCATGGTTCTGATTTCAAGATGCAAAAGAGAGCTGAGACCCGACTTTGCAGCAGAAATGCAAAATCACATTCTGAGTGCATGACAGGCTGCAGGGCTCCCTCTCACATGGGGCTTGGGGTTTAGTGGGAAAAGCATGTGTAATCTTGGATGAAGCCCTTACTAGCTGAGTCTCTGGTTCTCATTAATCAACCTTGTTTGAGTAGTGTGAGGATTTAATGCAGGGGCTGGCAGACTAGAGCCAGTGGACTTGTTTTTGTAAATAAAGTTTTATTGAGACATAGTCACGTTCATTCCTTTAATATTGGCTGTGGCTGTGCACATGCTACACCAACACAGTTGGGTCGTTGTGACAGACACGACCATATGATTTGTAAAACCTAACGAGTTTATTTTCTGTCCCTTTGCAGGAGAAGTTTGCTGACCCCAATACAATGCAATAAAAAAACACTGGTTGAGTCTTAGCCCTGCCCCTCAGTAACTGTGTGACCTTGACCATGTTTCGTAACCTCTCTGTACCTTGATTTCTCCTCCACAAATGTCATTTATCCATTTCAATGAACTTTGTGTTTACCATGTGGCAAAGCATTGTTCTAGGTTCAGGAAATGTAACAGTGAACAGAATAGACACAAATACCTGCCCTCGTGGGGCTTACATTCCAGTGGAGCCTATTCAGTGAGGATAATCGTGCTTCCCTCCGAGGGAGGGTTGGGGAAGTAATACTGGAAAGCACACTTAGAGCATTTCTTGGCACCAGCGGTCGTAAGTGGATTGCATGCTCAGTGATGTTAGCTTATTACTGTTATGCTCAGTGTAGGGTGGTTCATGTACAAAACAAAGCAGAACCTCCATTCAGGATCGAAACGCTTCTAATTCCATGTGTCCTGTCTGGAAGGTTTTTACTGAAAGAACGAATAACTCGAAGTAACCAGACGTGTACCTGGTGCAGTTAGCCTGACAGAGACAAGAACTCCTGTGAAACGATGTGTGGTCTCCACTAAGTGAGAATTGTGTCACTGCGTCCCGGTTCAGAGCAGTGTGAATCAGTTCACAGGTCGTTCCTGGTACACAGGACTCCAGATGGAGAAGATAAGGACAGAAAAACTGAAAATCTGCTGCCTCCAATCTCTTACTATTCATTCATAGAACTCGGCGTTAACTCTTGGAATTTTCTGCTCAGTCCATATTTTCAAATTCTCCTTAGACGTTAGATCCCTTGGACTCGGCAGTTCTTTGGATCCGTGTAGGAGTAGGGAGAAGTACTCAGGAGACGGCTCGGCTTAGGTGATGTCCTTTGGCGTGGTGATCGTTTGAACACTGAAGTTTACTACCTGAAAATACGAAATTGATACTAGTGTCTTCATGTACGTTAAATGTTGATGATCTAATGGGTGTTTGTACACAAGGTCCTTCGACCTGAGTGTTTCATATCTCGGTACTCGGGCATGTATGGTGGGTGGGGCAGTTAATTGGTGAGTGGACAGAGGACCTCGATGTGACTTGGGGAAAATCACTTTGTTAATTTACTCATTTGTAAAGTAAGGAGATTGGACCAAGTTCTTCCAGGTACTTTTCAGCTCTAATTATGTGATTGTGAATTTTCTCCTTGACCAGATTCCCCAAAGTAGAAAGTCTTGCCTGTTTTTCCCTCCTGCTGGAAACTGCCGCTGTTTCCTTCTCAACATGGCGTGACACCCGGGCTCTTCCTGTTTCTGAGTACAGAACGCATGGTACTGGGGTAACAGCCCCGCGCTCCCTGAGAAGTCCCCCGTTTCCTCCTCCTCGTAATCAGGGTACTTTCACAGTCCGCAGCCGTAGGCAGGGGTGCAGTTCTCATGGACCACTAGGGGCACTTTCCAGTTCTGCCATTCGAAGGTTCCAGAGTAAAATTCTGAAAATTAAAGGTGGGCTGGAAGGGAGAGGGCTTTGTTTTGTCTCTTGTTTTGTTTTTAAGGTGGAGAAAGGGGGAAACCTCCAGAGCTGGGAGTTTTCAAAGACCAGAGTGGCTGTGACCCTGGCAGTGACGTCAGGGTTTCAGTGGCATCTGTCATGTCCTGTGGTGTTGGTGCAGTGTCCTTTTTCCTGTCAAGCTTGCCCTTTGGCAGACAACTCCGTAGGAAATGTTTATGCCTAAAAGCATATATGATGTGAAATGACCAATTCAAAATTGCCTCGTATAATTAGAGCTGTAAAAACTAAAAGTTGAAATCTATAGTTTGTGATCTGGCAGAGGTTAAATAAAATTCACATATCCTTTTTGAAAATACAAAGGAAAAATCATTTGTACTTTGTTTGAAAACATGTCATTCTTCTGGAACCTTCATTTTTGGGATATTTACTAATTAGCAGTGTGTTTTTGAAAAATCACTGGCTGACGAAGTAAAGTGGGAAAATATACTTCAGTGATTTTATCAATCAGGAGTCAGTAAAATATAAGGTTAATGTTATCTATGACTTTTAATGTCTATAGTATTCCAAATTCAGGAAATTCCAACTAAAAAGGCTTTAATAGACCAAAGGGCAGACGGTCATTTGAAGCGGCTGATTATTCGCCTGTGTTGGGTCATATGTTTGGAAGACAGAGCAAAGTGTGAGTAAAGGTCTCTTACTGCCCATTTTGGAGTGTGGCATGTGGTGTAGACATTCATGCAATGTGGTGGTTAGGAGCTCTGGTCAGATGAATCGAGGTCCAAGCCCTGGACTGCTGTGGACCCGGGCATGACCCCGTGTGAGCCTGTTTCCTTCCCCCTCTGAAAAATGGAGCGATGGGAAGTCCTACCCCAGAGGACTTTGTGGAGGAGGGTCAGATAGCTCATGTCATGTGACGTGTGCTGGGCAAAGCCTTAGTAACTACTAACTGCAGTCATTTTTATTTGCACAAGTGCATTCTGATCTTTCTTGTGAAATATAAGCCTGGATCATCGACTTCCTCCTTTATCTCCTAATGGAAGTCCTTTGGCATCTTAAAAACAAAATGTCAGGAATGGCACGTGTGGGTCTGGATGGCGATGGTGTAGGTGTATTTCTCCCACAGCTAAACACCCTGGACAGCATATGTCAAACAAACGTAGTAAGACTCAGAAAGATGGAGAGGAGAAGGCGGCCTGCCTGGGGACCTCGGGACTCAAGGCGCAGCCTGAGGGTGAGTCCCCGGAGTTTCCTTTTCTCTTGCATATCTAAGACCAGATGTTAGAGAAGCTGTCAGCCCAGAACCACCAGTGGGTGCAGACAGAAAAAGCCCCCAACAGAAGCTTGCCAAAGGACCGAGAAAGACGCAACTTTTAGACAGTCAGTGCCCTACTTCAGACAAACACTGTGGGGAAAAGGGGGTGCTACCCTCATCCGCCAAGGCCAAATGGGAAGCCTAGACCAAAACCTTCACCTGGATATGTGAGGGACCCCTTGCCCCACTGGGTGGTGTCTGAGAAGACTAGGAGGGAGTCAGGACTTCCATCTCGCTCTCAGTAACAAGGTGTCCTCCCCACCCCTGCACAGCCTCGCTGTTGGTAGAGACCATGTGGGAAACCGGAAGTCCCACCTGTTTGAAGGCGATAGGTATAAAACTGGTCTGACCTTGTGCTGGCAGTAAGGAACCGCCCACCCCCATGCTGCACTTTCACTCCATGTGGCAGTAGCAAGACACTGCCCCCCAACCCGTCGTGGTGTTAGAGGAGACCAGCTAAAAGACTTGATTAAGTTAAGATCCACAATCTCTTACCATCCATAGCATCATACTCCAAATGTTTTGAGTACAATTAAAAATCATGTGTTATACCAAGAACCAGGAAATGTTCAACTTGAATGATAAAAGGCCATCAACAGAGCCAACCCCGAGACAACACAGATGCTGGAATTATCTGACAAGGGTTTCAAAGCAGCGTCATGAAAGTGCTGTGAGCAATGAACACTTGAAGCAAATAGAAAATCGCAGCAAAGAAATAGAAGATGTGAAGAAAAGCCAAATGCAAATTTTAAGGCTGGAAAACCCAATAACCCGAAATAAAATTCTAAAACTCAGTTGGTGGGCTCAGTGGCATAGCAGAGAGGATCCAGGAAACCGTCAGTGAACTTGAGGATAGAATAAAAAATTGTCCAATCTGAACAACAGAAAGCAAACTGACTGGGGGAAAAATTGACAGCCTCGGGGTCATGTAGGACTCTGATAAATGGTCTGTCATTCTGTCATCAAAGTCCCAGAAGGAGATAAGAAAGGATGGGGTCAAAAAAGTGTTCAAAGAAGCAGTTTCCCAAATTTGGCAAAAAAAAGAAACCTTCAGATTCAGGAGGGTCGAGACTGGGTCATTCCTTGGTTTAGCTTCCGGATAATAAATGACCCACCTCTCTGGAAATTTTTATGATCCCATTAACCCATCCATCCTGTTGAAACAAAGGGTCTTGCTTTCAGTCTTTTATTCTTAATGACTAAGATCCATTATCTTAGTCCAGGTTATAACAACCAGCATTTTCAATAAAAACATAACAAAATAGTCTTTTTTGCTACATATCTTTTCCTGAAAACAACAGTTACCTGGTTTACCCAGTAGAAATGAATCCTGTGTCCACCGAAAGTCATGTACATAGACGTTCGTAGCACAGTATTCTCAATAGCTAACAACTGGAGACCCCCCAGATGTCTGTCATTATGGAATGTGGGTGGACACCACCCTGTGTGCTTGGTGGGACAGTACACCGCAGTGAAAAAGACAAGCTGCCATGATAATGCAGCAATGGGTGTGTTTAGCGCAGGAAACCAGCCAGGAGAGAGGACATACTGTATGACTCCATTTACCCAAAATTCCAGAAGAGGCAGAAGAAATCTAAGATGATAGGGGCTAGAGCACTGGCTACCGTGAAGGGTTACCAGCTGGTGGGGGACACAAGGGAGCTCCTGGGTGCGGGGGTGTTCTCTGTCTTGATCTGGGTGGTGGGTGCCCATATATACGTATATAAAACTTCTGCAAGCTGTACGCTTAAGATGCGTGCACTTTACTGTGTAAATTAAATTTAAAAATAAAATCTGTATGTGATCTGAAACAGATCTCTCTAAACTCTTCCTACTGCCATCAGGATAGACTGGAAACTCATGAGCTTGGCCTTGCAGGCCCCCCGTGACTGGCCCCACTCAGGCTGGGTTAGGTGTGTGGCTCGTCTGTTCCCGTGGTACCCCCATGGCACGTCACGTGTCCTCCGGCCCCAGACAGCCATGGTGGTTTTTGCTTGTATCTACGGCCTTTTCTCTCTTCCTGATCACCACCCTCATCCTGACTTTTGCAAGCAGTAAATGTGTCTGATAACCCCCTTTGGTCCCCAGCATGGGATCTGTCGCAAAGAAGCTTTTACATTTTTGTCAAATAAATACATAGTTGTAGAGTCAAACATTTTCAGGTGTTCAGGTGTTAGCCAACAGAGAAATCAGCCATGGAGAAAGGACCTGGAAATGACGCTGTAATTCTCACGTCATGCTAACTGAGATTCCTGAGGGCTCTGGAGACATGGCCAGAGTCCGTTCCTGCCCACCGGTGGTCGGGGCTGCAAAGGGTTTGGTGCTAGAGGCCTCCCTGGGTTGCTGAGGCTGACCATGCACTGTCCCCATGGTTCTTGGCAGCTTCCGGGGCCGGGGGCCATCCTGTCCCCCTCCAGGCCTGTCTCATTGGCCCCTTCCTCTCCCCGTCTCAATTCTGAGCACCCTCAGCTACATATACTTCAAGGTTTTCTAGCACATTTAATATTATTTCATCCACTATCTCTTTTCTGAAGACCAGAAATACCCTCCTGCCATTTGTATGGTGCGATTTATAAAAAGCATGCATGTTTAAGTTGAACGAACAGACCTGTGCTTTGCCACTCACTCAGCTCTGTGACCGTGAACAGTTGATTAACCCTTACAAGCCGCGTTCTCTTCATCTGTCAGATCAGAGCACTCCTTCCTGCCTTGCAAAGCGGTTACAAGCACCGCGTTTTTGCACGGAGCACGTGGGCATCCCAGCAGCTCATTGGTGTATGTTTCCTTCCTCTTCCAGGCTCCGTTCTGTAGCAGAACTACCGTTTCTGACAGTTGGGTGTGTTTCTGACATGTGTCGTCTTTGTTCACAGACGTATTCCCCTCATGGTAATCTGCACCTGAAAGGTGACAGTAGGCTTCCATGTGACGCCCTTCAGAGCCGGTGACGGGCTGTCAGCCAGTCCATCATGATTCCCAGATGGCGTGCCAGAGAGAAGGACAGGAGGTTGGTTCCCCCAGCCTCACCTGTCACTTCAGTCCTCCCTGTGCCAAGAGGACGCAGGGCTCAGAACAGGGCCCCCGTGGGGGCCTGGCCCCTCCTCTCCGAGCTGTTCTCACACTCCAGACTCCTTCCATGGGCCGTGTATGCTATGGTTCTGGTGCTGGCTGCAGACTCCCGCTTTCAGCAAGCTGTTTTTCAACACCATGGGCAAGTTGATCCGTTTCCAAGGCTGTATGTATCGGTGGCAGAGAGCTCATCATAATACAGCAGGCAGCTGAGGTTCTGTCCGTGGGTTAAAAATTAAAGCCTGAATGTGTTCTGGACAGGTCTCTGTTTGTTCAGGCACTGAAGTGTGACACTGTAGGTGACGCGTTCGGGTGGGAATTACACCCCAAGTGGCAGAGGTGGAATGCATACTTTTAACACCTTGCTCTGTGGGTCGTTTTTGTCTGCATGCGGCTCTGCATGTTAGCACAGATGTGCCAGAACGACTTTTCCGAGCTGCTTTGTGTCCTCGGCACGGCCAGGGTGTGCCGAGCCCATTGTGGTGCCCCTACTTTCTCAAGTCAGATCTTGTGGCGCTTTGCTTTAGGGAGGCCGCTAAGTGCAGTGCAGCTTTGAGTCACGTGCACTCGAGTGCGTTAGAGATAAGTTCACTTCTGATCCATATGTTTTCCCTGCTTCTGCTCGACAACAGGCCTTTCATCTAGCTCTTCAGGTATTTCACTGGTCAGCCTAGGACATTTGCTTAATTAAACGATCCGAAAGAAATGACAGTAATGGAAAAACAACATTGTGCTTTCACTTTTTTCTTACTATTCAGCTAGTTTAAAGTTCTTTACAAAGAGTGCAGCAGAAATGCCGTCAGTAGAAGGATAAATCAAAAAGACGCTATTAATATCTATCATTTTATCAAGCACTTTCTGGAAGCCAGGTTTGCGCCCGTCTTTTCTCACCATCTACATAAATGACACCCTCCGCTTTGCCAGTAGAGCCTTGTGTGTCTTCCTCATGTGAGACCAAGGTGACTCCTCTACGTTCACATGGCGGAAAGGGTGGCAGGGATAGGGTCCTCCTCCAGCTTTCCTGCTGCCACCCCTTGTCACGCAGAAGTCTGAAGACGCTGAGGGACTCGGAGCGGGGACGGTGGTGTACAGGCTGTGGTGCCGTGCTGTGGGGGATGCGCTCAGCGGCCTCTGAGCTCCACTCTCCTGGACCAAACGCCTGGAGAGGTCTTGCATTCCAGCTCAGGTGGAAATACGGTCGTGATGCCCAGCCCTAAGGTTTCTGGTTGCTGTAATGGGTCAGTGTGGGAGCTGTGCGGTTCCTTCATTCACCTGGTATTTACCGAGTTTCTCCCGTGTGTGAGCCATTTCCCTCTCACTTAAAAACGGTACTTTTTTTTCAGCCGGGTAAACAGAATATAGTAAGCATCTTCAAGACCAGCCAGCTTCATTCATTATTTAAACAGAGGTCTTAGCTGCTGGGTAAAGAATGCGTGAGAAAATTGCACTGAATTCAGACGCATGGCTTGCTAAAGAAAAATGGGTCGTTCGTCTCTCTGGAATTTGGTAGTTGAACTTAAAAAGTATTTTTATTAATTACATTGTTCTTTACAATTACATTGTTCTTCAAGTCTCAGTCTTTACTATGCTTGCAAAGCTTCTCTGTCTTTCTGCAGACGTTCTCAGAACACTGCTGCCTCCCCCGTGAGTTTTAGTGCACAACCATGGTTGTCAGTCTTCCCTCCGGAGTCTTTTCTGAGTGTACCTGCTGTCCTAGCTGGATCGTGGTTTATTTTTCATGTTTTGTCTTTCCCAGAGTGATCAGCCTGGCAGCGACTTGGGGGGCAAGGTCACTTATGGGACACGTCTGTGAACAAGTCTGGGTCCATTGCTGGCCCTCGCTGTGGCCTTGCATTGGCACTGTCACCCTGTCCCTGATGGTGGCACGGAGTTTCTGTGGTGTGTCAGTCACGTATGGAAACTGGGCAAAGGCTTGTCCCATAGTTAATCTTTCCCGCCTGCACATCGTTCACCCGTAGGAAGAACTGCTGGCTCTTCCGAGGCTTCAGAGGCCACTCCGAGAGTGACTCGTGGCCGTTTTAGCTGCTCAAAGGAACGTGACTGTGAAATGCCTGTGTCTCCGAAAACCTTACCTGCAAAAACTTAGGCAGGTGGGAAAATGCTCAACCTAATACTAATAGTAAAAGACAAAGTAAAGCGCCAAAATTACATTCTTTTATTTTTTAAAAAGCAACTTTTAAAACAATTATGCGCTTATCAGTAGGATAAAGTGAGTGGTAGTTCTTGGGTGGTATAAATTAGAAGAACCCTTTTGGGGGCAGTTTGGCAGTGTGGATGAAAGAAATTTACAGATGTTAGTGTTTTTTCATCCAGTAATTCTTGTTTTAGAAATTTCTCCAAAGGAAATAATCAGCGATATAGTAAAAATATGGTATATATGGATGTTCATTATATTGTTGGTTAAATTTTAGAAATGAATCATATGTCCTAAAAAGGGGAAAGTTAGCTAAATTATGGTAGATTATAGTCATGGAATCATATGCACCATTTAAAAAATCACACGTTCAAAGAATTTTTATGGAAACATGTAAAATAGTGTATATATAAAGATCTCTATTTTTAAAAGTGTATAATATACATGGGTTAAAAAAAAGTCTGAAAGTGTGCATGATAGGATCTGTCCCCATCTCCAGGTTGGGGACTGGCCTCTAAAGAGAGGGGTCAGGTCCTAGGATGTCAGCCTGGCTGTGGAGATGAGAGGGCGGCCATCGTCTGGCTGCAGTGAGCTCTAATTCTCATTGGCTCCGAAACTCACCTTTTCCTGGTTCTACGCTGTTGTTTCACCCCTTTGCCCTCCAGCTAGAGGGACAGAGGGACTCAGGACACGGTGAGTCCAGTGGCTATTTCACTCCCACCTCCCCGCCTCCCGCTCCCAGGACTGGCATTTGTGTATCTTGGGCACTCAGTGGACCTACTTCATGGGAACCACTGCCCATCAGTCTTGTTGAAGTTGAACTTCTCATCAAAGTCGTCTTTGCTCTTCTTGTGGCCTGGGCTGGGACATAATGAGTCGGTTGGAATTAAAATATGTTTTATTCAGTTTAGAGAGGTAGGTCCATGTATCTGTTATTCGTATATAATTTTAACAGAACAAGCTAAGAAATGTGCATGTTTCACAGCCCACAATAGAATTTGGCTTAGGAACGAGCTTCTAAAAGAAGTTACCCTGCAGAGCGGTCCGTGGTCCGTGGACAGATCATCTGATGGTCACTGTAACTTTGAAAGAAAATCTTGCTTCTGTGCAGCTTCAGTTACTGGGTATGTCCTTCCATGAAAAAATATTCATTTTGCTTAGAAATTAATCCGTCAAGAATGAGTGCTTCCATTTGCCTGCAGTGTCTCGTGTTGGATTCCTCAAACGTTTTGACTAAACAATATTTGGTGATGATGCAAGGTTAGAGAAAGTTACAGAAGGAGCCCAGGATTTCTCTCCCGAGACCTAAACATTCGAATGCCTGAGGACTTGGTCCCGAGCCCTTCACTGTCTGCATCCACCCCCCTTGGGAGACCTCAGGTTCCTGGGCTTGAAAGGCCATCTGTGTGCACATGACCCCAAAGTACCTCTCGAGCCCAGACTTGTCCCCTCGGCTCTGCCCAGGTCCATAACCGATCACATCCTCTGTCTATGAAATGCGGGAGACACAACTGCTGCCACACACTGGGATGTCTCCACACGCCTCACCCCTAACTAACGTGTCCAGAATCATGCTCTCAGGTGCCCAGCTCCCCTGCAGATCTGTTCTGCTCTGTCTTAGGAACTGATGCCACCCCGTCCAGCCGAACAGAAACTGCCACTGAATCTTTGAGTCCTGTCTGTCTCTTAACCACCCACCTTTCTAGAAAGCAGTTCCTGTCTGATCTACCTTTAAACTCTGTCTCACTTCAGCCAGTCTGTCCCCGTCCTCACTGCCACCGCCGCCGTCCCTGCCTGCGTCCCCTTTCAAGTCCATTACTGCAGTGCTTCCTAAACAGGTCTTCCTGGAGCCACTCTTGCTCCTTTTCAGCCAGTTCTGTTTATGACAGTCTGGGGTCATCCTTAGAAAAATCCAAATTGAATTTTTTCTCTCACCTGCAGGTTTCATTCATTTATGCAGGTTTTTCATTCACCTGCATAAAAATCTTCCGTGGTTCATTTAACACAGGGGTGTCCAAACTTTTTTCAATGTTTTTCACCAAGGGCCATATGCGGTAAAATACACAAAGAGCTGGGCCACTCACTCGAGGTGAAGTACGTATTGCCTCACCTGGTTTATTTAAGTGAACTAAATATATTTTTGGAATTTGCTGCGGGCCAATTAAAAATGGATTGCGGGCTGCAGTTTGGACACCCCTGATTTAACACTTAGAAAAAAAACCAAAACAATTTTCCTGGCCGTCAGGACTGTGCTCTACCCCACTGAATCACCTAGGAAACTTTGAAAATATAGTAGTACCTTGGTTTTCGAACATCTCCGTTGACGAACATTTCAGTTTACAAATGCTGTAAACCTGGAAGTAAATGCTTCGGTTTTCGAACATGCCTCGGAAGTCGAACATGTCCCACAGCTTCCGCTGAGTGCAAGGTCCTGAGGCCTAGCTGTCGGCTGTTTTCCAGCGTTTCAGAACTTGAATGGTCTTCTGGAATGATTTACGTTCGGAAACCGAGGTTCCACTGTACACCTGTGCAGATATGTGCCTGGCCCATCACGCCCTGATTCCCATTCAGGGTATGTGAGGTGGGACCAAGGCATCGCCAGCTTTCAGAGCTTCCCCGGGATTCAGGTTCACAGGCCTGAGAACCGCTGCTCTGAAAAGGGCGCGCCCATCACAGTCATCGGAAAGGCGGTTGTCTGCTGGGCCCTGACCCAGAGGTTCTGATTCTGCAGGTCTGGGGGTTGCGCCCAAGGATTTGCATGGCTCAAGGGCAGGTTCCCAGGTGATGCTTCTGCTTCTGCCCCAGGGACCACATTTGGAGAACCTGCTCCTAATCAGACTCCTCCTTCTCCGGCCTCACCTGCTGCCGTGTACCCATTGCTCCTGCACACACCATGCTGGCTTCCGGGCCCCCGAAGGCCACTCTCACCTGTGAGTCTTCACACTCCTGGTTCCCTCGCCCTTAAATGATTTTGGTTCCCTCTAGATCTTTGCACCTGCTCCATTTTCATGACTCAGGTGTCTGTTCAGTGTCACCGTTTTATGGAAAGTCTTCCCTCACCATCCTGTCTAAAATGGGGCCTCCCCATCACCCTCTAGTTGATCTTCCCATTTTTTTTCATATGCATATGTTACCCAACTTCTGGTGGGGCCAGTCATCAAAGCTCCTTCATATACTTTTTTTTTTTTTTCTCCAAATAGTTATTGACGTCTAACGGCAAGAGAAGGGATGCAGGAATGAGGGAAACGTGCTTTGTGCAGTTGAAAACCCCAGAGTCTAATGAAAGAGTCAGACAAACAAAGAGCTGCTACATGTACCATGGACTTGATACAACCAGACTCACTAATCTGATTGTCCTTGCCCTGGGAAGGGACCAGTGAAGGACCTAGGAAGCCAAGGAATGTTAGGTTAATCCACTTCTCTCCACAACATAAGGGAGGAGCAGTGTCTTCTGCCTCTCTCAGCATTGCTTTTTCTTGTTGTTCTACTAACGTGTCGGGCCAGGGAGGTGCCCCTTCTTTGCAGAGAAGCTTAGTTTATCAGGATTGTCCTGTCCCCACGTTTAGGAGGCTGGCATCTCTTCCCT
This sequence comes from Rhinolophus sinicus, assembly GCF_036562045.2. Classification (NCBI taxonomy): domain Eukaryota; kingdom Metazoa; phylum Chordata; class Mammalia; order Chiroptera; family Rhinolophidae; genus Rhinolophus; species Rhinolophus sinicus. The sequence continues at coordinate 197,479,017 of NC_133752.1, forward strand.
ATACCAACCATGCTGCTTTCTTTCTCCTGGATCAGGGGAGTGGAGATTGTGCCCCCAGAAGGCTCTTAAGTGGGTCAGATGAACACATGAATCAAATTAACCCCCAAATCACTTTGACCTCAAGGCAGAAAATTTATTCCATATTAGGATACTCCAGTGAAAGGTCTGAATTCACTGTGATAATGAAATGCCCACAAGAGATACTCAATATTTGAATATTAAATTCTATCTCATTATTAAATTCCCAAGGAGAGATTAAAATCCGAAGATTACATTTCATTTTAAATTAAAGTTCAAAGGCATTAAAGTCAGATTCTCAGCCTGTGTAAGTTGAAATTCAAAAAGAATTAAGTGCAAAATGTATCCTCCCGATTCTTACTCTGCTTGGTCCTGATGGGAGGGGCTCGGTGTCTGCGTGGGGTCAGGATTCTTGTTACAGCTGCAACCTATGCCGCTGTCTTGAGGTTTCACAAATCCCAACACCAACCCCCACCCCTCCACACCACAGAGAACAAGCCAATCCCCAGTCTTCTAATAGTTAACCTCAAGCAAAAATGTATCCCCAGAAACCAGCATTCATACCTGTTGCGAGATAGCAGACCATAGCAGACAGTCTGTGACATCGTGGTGTAAGACGTCCTGGTTCCTGCTTCCCTAGGACTCCAGTCCGTCTGTGGCAGTTGGTGGCCTGTGACATTTGGGAGCAGTCTCTCGTTGATTTCTGGGGTCCAGCTCCCCTTTGATGAGTGATTCCAATGAGCCAAGACCATGCTTATCTTCCTCTCCTGGGGTTTGTAGGGCCCCAGTCACAGTTTCTGTTGTAGTAACAACTCAAACGTTTACCCCTTTCCTGAAACTCACCTTAACAGCACTTAGGACTAGGTGCAATTTTCATTTCCCTTTAGATCATGTTCTCCTGACCTTTTAGATCGTTATTTCCTGTTTTATTCCTGGGTGCTCTGTCCTCTAAGACATCAACTTTGACTCCTAAAAAAAACCAAAAAACAAAAAAAAACACTCGTCCTTCATGTAAATCAGCCTGATTCCTTTCTTTCACTGTCGATTTTCTGCTGCTTCTGTTCTACTAGTGAGAACTTTTCACACCACTAATTCCTCTTGGATTTCCAGGGACAGTGCTCCAAAAACCTTTTGAACTGCAGTGTGTTGATGAGCGCATTGTTCTCCATCAGAGTGAGAAGACAGAGTCCTTGTGTTTTCTATGGACTTGCGAGCTCTCTGAATTTCCTCTTAGGTATGATATTTACTATAGGTTTCTGGCACATAGCCTTTTTCCAGTTAAAAAAGTTCTCTTGTTTTCTGAGAACTCAAAAAAATCATAAATAGGTGCTAAACATCAGATGCTTTGTCTGTTACAGAGATAAGTATTAGTACATTAATGAGGACAATTACACTGTGGATTTTCTGATCTGCATTAAGATCATGGTGAATTTTTGTAGCATGTTTAATTTCATTAATATTTCTAGGATTTTTTTTTTTTTTCAGGGCCAAAGGGGTCTATGTTTGTAAATTAAATAGGCCTGTAATTTTCTTACTGGTCTGTCTTGTCCTGGTTTTGGAACCAAGTCATAGTGGCTTCATAAAATGAGGTAGGAAACTTTTCCTCTTTTTCCATTTTTTGGAACATCTTATATACATGGTAGATGATCTGATCATTTAAAATTTAATGGTGCCCACTTGGAGAGCTGTTTTGGTCTTTGACTATTTTTGTCAGTGAGTCTTGGTCATTGCATCTTTGAATTATTGTTTTATTCAAGCATTTTATTCATTGTGTTAATTTTTTACTTTTCTCAGAAATATCTGTTCCATCTAGACTTTCAATTTTGTCATAAAGTTTATAATATTTTATCTATGTTTTCTATACCTGTTTCTCTCTTTTCATTCTATTCTTTTTAAATTGATGGTTCTTTTTTTCCCCCCTCACTGGTCTTTCCAGAATTTTTCCATTCTATTAATGTTTACAAAGAACCAGCTTTTGGTTTTGGTTAATCTTTTCTGTTATGTTGTTACTCTCCAATTCACTGACTTTTGCCTGTCAGTCGAGAAGAACAAAGATAAGAATGATAGCAGGCTTTTTAGCTATAATGCAAAACAGGAATCAATGAATGACATCTTTAAAATGCTAGACGAAAACTGTTCATCTAGAACTGTCCAACCAAAATATCCCTCAAAATAAAGACATTTCCAGAAAAACAAAAGTTAAGAGAATTTGTTGTCAACAGAACTGTGCTATACCAAATGCTGAGGGATGCTGTGTGAGGTGAAGCAGAATGATACCAAATGGAGACCTGATTCCATATGAAGAGATCAAAAGCACTAGGAAAGTTACATATGTGGGTCAAAATAAAATACCTTTATCTTCACTTTTTAATTTATTTAAAATATAATTGGCTCTTTGAAGCAATCATAATAACAGCGTATTTTGGGGGTTATAATGTATGTAGAAATAAAATGTATGAGAGCAGCTGCCCAAATGTCAAGTAGAATATACAGCTGTAAGATTCTTACATTGTATGTGAAATAGTAAACAGGAAGTCCTCACTTTACATCATTGATAGGTTCTTGGAAAATGTGACTTTAAATGGAACAACATACAACAAAACCAATTTTACCCTAGGCTAGGCTAATTGATAAAAACAAGAGTAAGTTCCTACAGCATATTTCTGGTCACAAAACATCATCTAACTTCTAAATAAAGACCCAAAACACATCTAATGTTAGACATTGAAATAAATGTGAACTATAGATACTGTGGGGGCAGAGCCCCAGAAAGAAGTTTCCAGGCTCTCGGCCTCACATAGAAAGGTGTTGGCTCAGGTAGTAAATGGCCAACTGTGATTGCATGGCCATCAGCTGTGGCTAGTTGGCCGTCAGCTGTAACCAGTGAGCCATTGGCCACAATATAACTGCTGTGGCTACGCTAGCAGAGAGAGGGAGAGAGAGAAAGAATGGGGGCTAGCAAGAAGATGGCGGCTGGGCTGGCAAGTGTGGATGGCGGTTTGCGGACAGTGTGGACCCAGCCTCCAGTGAGACCGTAGTGGTATGACTCCCCTACCTATGGCTCTGTGGGTGTTCCTTTTTGGCCTCACCATATCCTGCGTTCTTGTATGGGGAGCGGGACCAGAGACCCTGCAGGCCTCCCTGCATGACAGATACATTTAAGGAAGATTGATAAAAACAAGTAAGGGAATTCTTTTCTAACTCACTTATTTCAGTTCAGGTTCCCAGGTGGATAGGACACAAGGCAGGGGCCCAACCTGGACAGGACACCCTTCCATTGCAGGGTACACTCACACCCACACCCACAGTCACACTGGGACAGTTTAGACAGGCCAGTTAATCTAATGTGCAGCTCTTTAGGATGTGCGAGGAAACCAGAGTACCCAGAGAAAAGTCAGACAGTGGCCTTGGCTGGGAATCATGATTTTTGTGTTTTTTTCTCATCAACATTGTAACAAAACAATGTTGAATAAAATGACATTATTCGAGGACCTGCTGCAATATTATTTGTAGATAAACTATAACAAGTTTAAGATAACGTACTCTAATCCCTAGAGCAGCCTTTTTTAAAAAATTATTGAAGAAAAAGATAATATGCCAATAGTGGAGAAAGAAGTGGAACATTAAAAAATACGCAGCCTAAAAGAAGTCAGGAAAAGAAGAAAAAGGAAAAAAAGAAAAGTCAGACAAGTAGAAAACAAACGGCAGAATGATAAGCTTAAACCCAACCCTATTAGTAAGTACATTAAAAGTAAGTGGCTTAAATATTTCAGTTAAAAGACAGAGACTGTTAGACTGGTTTTAAAAAGCAAGACAATGATATAATTGTCTACAAGAAACACACTTTGGCTGTAAAGATGAAGATAGGTTAAAAGTAAAAGAATGGAAATGATATTGCAAACACAAATCTATATAAATATCAGACAAAATAGAATTGAGAACAGGTATATTAGATAATACAGAGGGATATATCATAGTAATTAAAGGGTCAATTCATCAGGAAGACATAGCAACCTAAACATATTGCTAATAGCAGAGCTTCAGTTATATGAAGAAAAAACTGACAGCTGAAAGGAGAAATAGATCTTCTAATAATAATTGGAGATTTAAACACTCTTAGTAAATTCTATAACAAGCTGAAATAAATTCAGGAGAAATATAAAAAACATGAATACCATCAATCTACTTGACCAATTAAATTTTATAGAAACACCAATAGCAGAATATACATTCTTTGCAGTACACATGGAACATTCACAAGATAGACCATTTGCTAGGCCCTAAAACAAATCTTGATAAATTTAAAAAAATCAAAATCAAACAGCATATTCTGACTATAACAGAATTGAATTAGAAATCAGCAGCAATAAAATATCTTTAAAATCTCCAAATATTTGACAATTAAACACGCTTCTAAATAGCCCATATGTCAAAGATGAAATCTTATGGAAATTAGAAAATATTTTGAACTGAATGAAAATGAAAACACAACAAATGGGTGGGATGGAGATAAAGTAGTAGTTAGGAAATGGTTTCAAATACTTATGTTGGAAAACAAAAAAGGTTTAAAATTAGTGATCTTAGCTTCCACCTGAAGAAGCTAGTAAAACCAAGAGCAGATTAAGCCATGGTATGTAGAAGAAAAGAAATAATAAACAGGAATGGAAATAATTGAAGTAGAAAACAGACATACATTAGAGAAAATCAGTACAATCAAAAGCTGGGTATTTGAAAAGATAAGTAAGATTGATAAAAGATCAATAAGATTGATAAACCTGCCAAGAGAAAAAAAAAACGAACTACCTGTATCAGGAATGAGGGGGAGCCATCACTACAGATACTACAGGCATTAGAAGGATAACTAGGAGATATTATAAACAACTTTGTGCCAAAATTTTTGCCAAATTAGATGATGGGGAAATTTTCCTTGTAAGACACAAAATACCAAAACTGAATCAAGATTAAATAGAAAATCTCCACAGCCTGTATTTTAAAAAATGAATTTGTGATTTAAAATTTCTCACAACAAAATCTCCAAGCATACATTGTTTCAAAAGTTAATTTTGTCAAGTACCTGAGAAAGAAAAAAATACCCAATCTTTGTCTTTCAGAAAATAAAGGAGGAGGAAACACTTTCCGACCTATTTTATGAAACCAGCAATATATTTGTCTCGATATAATCCAGACAAAAGCCTTACAAGGAAAAAAACCAAACTGTAGAACCATGAACATGAATAGAATCATGAACAGAAATAAAATGTTTTCAAAATATTAACTGAGTTCTGTACTATATAAAATGATAATGCATCACAAATAATGATGGTTTATCTCAGCCATGCACTGTTGAGTCAACATTAGAAAATCAAACATTTTGATTCCCCCATATTAATAGGATAAAAGTGGAAAAGAGGTATAATTATCTCGTTATATAGAGGAAAAGCATTTGACAAAGTTCAACACTCAATCATAATAAATATTAACAGCAAACTAATAAGAGTATAAAGGAACTTCCTCAACTTGATAAAGGGCATCTATTTGAAAAAAATTGAACAGCTAATTTTATACTGTATGATGAAAGACTGACTGATTTCCCCCTGAACATCAGGGACAGGGCAAGAATGTCTGCTCTCACCATTCTAGTTCACTGAAGGTCCCAAGCAATCCAATAAGTCAAGAAAAAGAAATAAGTATACATAATTGAAAGAAGAAGTAAAACTGTCTCATCCATAAATGGGAAGATCACGTGTGTTAAGGAATTTACAAGAAAGTTATGAAAAGTGACTTTTGAACGGTCACAGTATACACACACACAGTGGCCAAAACTTATGGTGAATGTTTAAATTTAAAAAAAAATTTATTGCAGTAAAAGACACATTGCCATTAATCCCCCTCAAAATACTCCCCCTCGCTTCGAACACACCCATCGTTTTTGCCACTTTCTGAAGCAGTTCTGGAAGTCCTCTTTCGTGAGTGTCTTTAGTTGCATGGTCGTGGCTGCCTCGATGTCCTGAATCGATGCAAAACATTTACCTTTCATGGTCATTTTGACTTTGGGGAAGAGCCAGAAATCGCACGGTGCCAGATCCAGTGAATAAGGTTGATGAGGACACACTGTGTGTGTGTGTGTGTGTGTGTGTGTGTGTATTTGTGTTAGAAAAAAATACTACCTACAGTAGCATTATAAGACATGAAATATTTAGGGATAAATTTAGCAAAATAGGTGGAAGACGTGTACTCTGAAAACCATCAAACATTGCTGAGAGAAGTTAAACAAGACCTAAGCAGAGAGAGCTACCGTATTCATTTAATGGGCAGCTCGCTGTTAAGATAATCTGTTTTCCCCAAGGTGATTTATGGAGTGAACACTATACCCGTCAAAAATGTAGGAGGTCTTTTCTGTAAAAATTGATCGGGTGGTTTTAAACTTTTGATGGAAACATGACAGACATAGAATAACTGTTATGGGAATTGTGTGACCCCAAAATTCATATGTTGAAGTGCTAATCCCCAGTACCTAGAATGTGACCTTATTTGGAAATAGGGTTGTGGGAGATGTATTAGTTAAGATGAGGTGGTATGGGGGTAGGGTGGGCCCCTAATCCAATATGACTGGTGTCCTTATTAAAAGGGGACGTTTGGGCACAGATCACATAGACAAGAATGCCATTTGAAGGTGAAGACAGAGATCTACAAGCCAAGGAACCAAGAGATTGTCAGCAAACCACCAGACATTCATGGGACGCATTCTCATTCCCAGCTCTCAGGAGGAACCAATCCTGCCAGCACCTTGGTTGCAGGCTTTGGCCTCCAGAACTGGGAGAGAATAAACTGTCGTTTGAGCCACTCAGAGTGTGGTAGTTAGTTGCAGCAGCCCTAGCAAACTAATACAATAGTCAAAACAACTTTTAAAAAACAAAGTTGGAGGATTATACTTCTTTCATGATTTACTACAAGGCTGACTAAGTGTGGTAGTGGCATAAATAAAGATATGTCTATGTCAGAGGAACAGAACAGTTAGAAATAGATTGAATGAGGAAAGGCTAGTCTTGTCAACACATGGTACTGGAGAAATTAGATATCCTTACGGGAAATAAAAAGTACCTTATCTTACACCAAGGTCAAAAATGGATTTAAAATGGAAATACAAAATCGAGACCTATAAAACTCAAAGAAGAAAACGTGAGTAATGATTTCTGAGGATACAAAAAGCACTCATCATGAAAATAATCATAAACGGTTCATCTGAATTGAAAAGTTATACTCTTTGAAACACACGATTAAGAAAATGAAAAGGCAAGCCCAGAAGAGAAGAAAATACTCATGCAATGCATGTATCTGGGACAGGTCTCACTCATGGCCAAATCACGTGAAGGACTCATACTACTCAAGAAAGAACAGCCCAATTCATCAAACGGGCAGAAGATTTGAACAGCACTTCATAAAAGATTCGGGACTGGCCCATACGCCCCGAAAAGATGCTTCGTTATTCTCTTCCGCACGAGGACGCTGGTGATCTTTTCATTTGTGCGTTTGTTTTGAGGAGGTGTGTTACGAACACACATTTACCAAATGCCAGGCTCACTTCACTGTTTGAAAAGGAGCTTTGGTCCAAAGGAGATTTGGTCCTGTGTTGGTCACGTGGTCTTGTGTTTCTTCAGCTTTCGGTATTTACCCTTCAATGGGAGAGCAGCGAATAATTGAGGCTGTGTTTTCTGTTAACCTAATACACTTTCCCCAGGGAGATCAGATGTTATGGGGTGGGCGTGTGGCAAAGTGCGTTCTCTGAGATTATTGGCTAAGGGGGGAGAGAAGAGTTAGCAAACCAACCAGCTGTCCTACTGTTTACACTTTATTTCCAGAGGCGAAATGTTAGTTTGTTTAACGCAGGCAGGTTGTCCTGTTGGGATGTGTTAGCTGAGGGAAAGCGTTGACTGCACTTGGCTCCTTGATACGAAGTACAACTCGTGACTCATTTATTACGGGTCTAGAATCCGTTCCCAACATGTTCAGTGAAAAAACAAACAACTTCCTTGTTTTATGAAGAGCGAGCAGAAGAAAACGTGTTAATTTCCTAATTGTCTCCCCTGCCCCAGACAGGAGCTCCACACGTGGAGCTGCGGCCGTGAACTTGAGCTTGGCCATCACACAACTGTGCTGTCAGTCGCTCCTCCTGACGATGGTGCATCCATACACTCTTCCTCAGGACTGTACCTGTGTTCATTCCTAAGTGTATACTTACCTGTTTGTCAGGATGCCCCTGCCGTCCTTGTCTAGAGTAGGTCATTTATGTTACCAATATTTCATGAGTTTATGTAAACATTCATTTTGTTTCATTTCATAATGTATTGGTGTGAATGAGAAATGTTTAGCTAAGGAAGCATACCCTTAATTCAGCCACGACTCGGGAGTAACCATCATTTTCAGGGACTCTTTAACGCCCCCTTACTGCCTGCTTCAATTTTAGTTTTTAGCACGTGACTTCATTGCCTTCTAAGAACATCTTACCCATGTAGCGTATCTGAGAATTCTTCCTCCCCCCACCCCCAGAAAATGAGACGTTGCTCTTATATTGAATAATAGAGCCTGAGTCCTTTTATTTCTCTTACCCACAAAACTGGGTTTTGAACATAAATTTACAATCTTGCCCAATATGGAGCAGAATTGTATACTCGGCTGTATGAAAGGTATTCTCCTATGTCCTCATGCTTTCAGGCCCTGGCCAACTGAACTGGCAGTTAACCGCACTGAGTGTTACCAGCTGTCACCGTCACTCCCGGTGCCCTTCCTGGAGACTTGACTGCGTGCCATTCAGAGTAATCCATTCCATTCTCACAGTCCCCTTTGAATTCCGCCCTATCATCTCCAGTTTACAGATGAGAAAATTGGGTCTTAGAGGGTAAGTGCCTTGCTTGCGGTGGCAGCTCACAAGTGCTGTAGACCTGGCCTTGACCCTGGCACTCTGGCTCTGCTGTCCAGCTCCTACTCGCCCCTGCTCTGTGCAGCATCCCAGTTCCTGACGCTCCGTGTTCCTTCCCACCTCCCCGCCTTTGCACATGCGCGCCTCTGGCCAGAGCGTTCTGCACCGCCCCTTTCCTTTGTCTGTTCTATTCCTAGTCATTCTCCTCATCTTGAGCTAAATGTCGCTTCCTCAGAGAAGCCTGGTGAGTCCCACGCTGTATGGTCCCCTAACAAAACCAAACCCTGAGCGCAACACCAAGCTCATTGCGGCCTGCAGACGACCTGTATCCCAGATGGGTTTGGCTCACACGTTCTCAGAGCCGGTGAGGACCAGCGTGTCCCTCTCTGCTAGTCACCAGGCCCTTGCTCCTTTTCAGTGTGTCACCTCCTCGCCCCAAGGCGAGCGCATTTGACAGAGCTCCCCTCCCCGTTTGGACACTTGGTAGCACCCTGTGCGCCCTGCTGGGAGCTGCTTGGCAGGTCATTGGAAGAGAAGTGGGGTGTGAGGGCTGCTTGGGAAGCTCTGAGTACAGTTTCCCTCTGTGGTTCTCAAACTCATGATCCCTTCCAGCTCTAACCCTCTCTCGCGGTCTAACCCTCCGTGCCAGAGCTTCGCAGACTCTCTGTGGGGAAGACCCAGTGATCTGGACCAATACCCCCAAACCATCCTGAGGCAATAGGTTTATAAAATATATTACAGATGAATTACTAGAGAAAGAAATATTTTTAAAGACAAAATGCAAGCCCAAATTTTGTTATACGATTCAGACATAGCATGACCCTTTCCTTGCTGTCTGTCCTTGTAGACTGACAGTGGTCTCCAGACCTCATTTTGATTCGCACTTACTAGTTAAGTGACCATCGGGAGGGTATTTAACTTGTGAGCCTTCACTTCCGTTATCTGTAAAACGCAACCAATAATGAAATCGTTCAAGTATCTGTCATCACCAAGTACGTGCTGGATGTCTATTAAATAGTACTTCATTTCCCGCCCTACCTCAGTGCCTAGAAGAAAGGATGGAAATTGGATTTACTCTCTTCTTCTCTGTCTTCAGCACGTCTGTGCACCAGGCAACTGGAGATCTGGTTTCTTTCATGGGAGTGATATTTATAATAGTTCATCTTGTACTGGAACGATCATTGCTGCTGGCTTGTCTTTGCTTCTTGGGCTTTTCAGGAAACAGCTAGGAAATAAATATTTTTTAGAAAGAGAAAAATATGTCATGAATTCATGCTAATATTCCTCATTTAAACGTAAAGTTAACTTCTTTTTGATGCCGAAAATCTTGTTCTTAATGGTTAATTACCCATTTGCTTTAAAGTAAATGTGTAAATAACCCCTGGAAAATAACAGTGCCAATCTGTTATGCTCAGACAACTGAATGTGGTTTTAAGATTTCTGTGTAGTTCTCTGTGAGTTTAGGATATATCTCACTAGAGATGCAAAGTCAAAATACTGTTTTAACTCTGTGAAATGGTTTTTCTTTGTTTTACATGTCATCAGATTAATTTGTTTCTGTTTTTATAGCTTTATCAATTTCATTTTTAAAAATTACGTAAACTATATGCAGGATTCCAAAGGCAGAATTAGACACCAGGTACATTCCCGGAGGTCTAACCTCCATTCCTGTTTCCTCCACCTCAATCTCTTCTTTGCCCTCTGGATAACCATTAGTAGTTTTTTACTTAACCCTTCATCATTTCTTTTTAGGAATATAAGGAAGTCGGTATGTTTCTCCTCCCTCATTACACCAGAGGTTCCCGTGTGAGCCCGTTCTGCACTTGGCTTTATTTCACTTCCCGTTCTAGTCTGGTGATCCCATAGCAGTATATCTCGATCTTCTCCATTCATTTTCACAGCTCCATAGACAGGTTTTGTTCTTGTGCCGTGGCCTGCATCGACAGACTTTTGAGTTGTTTCCAGGACCTTTGTTGTTACAAATTTGCCACACTCAAAATCATTAGTCATCAGAGAAATGCAAATCAAAACCACAATGACACACCACGTCACACCCACTATGGTGACTAAAATAAAAGACAGGCCATAACAAGTGTTGAGCAGGATGTGGAGAAATTAGAACCCTCACACATTGCTGGTGGAATGTCAAATGGTGCAGCCAGCCACCTTGGAAAACAGTCTGGCAGTGCCTCAAAATGTCCAATATAGAGTTAACTAAGAAACAGGCAATTCCACTCCTAGGTATACAGCCAAGATACTAAAATGCATATGCCCATCAAAAACATGCACATACTATAAATGGTAACAACATTATCATAATAGCCAAAAGGTTGAGACAAATATCATAATAGTCAAAAGGTGGAAACAACTCAGATCCCCGTCACTAGGTGAATGGCTAAACAAAATGGCATCTGTCCAGACAATGGAATACCATTTAGCCATTAAAAGGAGCGAAGTACTGATACATGCTACAATGTGGGTGAACCTTGAAAGCATTGTGCTTGGTAAAAGAGGCCACATATTGAATGATTCTGTTTGTATGAAACCTCCAGAGTAGGCAAATCCAGAGGCCGAAAGTACATCAGTGGTTGCCAGGACTGGAGAGGGAGGGTGGAGTTTCTTCTTGGGCTGATGAAGGTGTTCTAAAGTAGACAGTGGTGGTGAGCCCACAGTTTTGTGAATTTGCTAAAATCCCCTGAACGGGATGCTGTAAAAAGGTGAGATTTATGGCATGTGAACTGTAATCTCAGTAAAACTGTTATAAAAATAGAAATTGTGCCACAATGAATAACCTTGTGCAAACAAAATTTCACGTGCCAATGTATGTTTATCTACAGTCCCAGAAATGGGATTACTGGATCAAAAGAGAGTAAATAAATAATTTCTGGACTAGGTATTGCCATTTGGACAGGTGAGGAATGACATCTCAGTGTGATGATAACTTAACCTTTCTCTTACTGTGAACAGAGTTGAGCATATTCTGATATCTCTGTGGTCCACCTGCATTTCCTTTTTTCTGTGCCATTTCTGTTCATGTATTTCATCCATTTTTCTATTGGATTGTTGGTCTTTTCTCAAGTTTTACAAGTTCTTTATATATTAGAATATTAACTCTTTGTGATATCTTACAAATAATTTTTCCGGTTTTCATTTGCCTTTTTTAAAAAATCTAGTCCAATTTTAAAACCCATTCCCTAAGGTTTCTGGATTTTGAATCATAGAAGAGCTTTTCCTACTCGTAGCTTAGAAAGAGAATTCACTTACTCATAATAGTAAACTATAAACTGAGACCATTTGGAGTTTATCCCGGTGAACAACGTTAGGAAGAGGTCTACTTGTATCCTTGTTTATAGGGCTGCCCAGTTGCCCCAACATTTTTGAGGAAGGGGAGGAAAAAAGTCCTACATTGCCTGCATGTCTGTTGTTGAGTATTTCTGGTTTGATGGAGGTGTGTTTCAGGTAATTGCACCAGCAGCAGCTTAGCAATGAAGAAGGAAATAAAAAAAGAAATGCATCATCTATAATCTCTGACGCTACCCAGGCTGTTTCCAGCATGTAAATGTGTCTTGTTCTTTCTCTCTAGGTCAATGAGTTGGATGGCATTCCATTGATCCTGGACAGCTGCAGGCCTGATGACAGAAACCCTTGTATCCTTGCGTGTGAATCATGGAGCATTGGTTCCCAACCAGGTGCCTTAGCGCACCAAGTCCCCTTCCTGGGATTCATGTGACATGCAGCTGGCATGCTTTCTTACTTGCTTCTTCCTCAGAACTATGCCGCTTGCTCAGAGTTAGGTGCTGGCCGATCAGTGAGCTGAAATGTTCAAGGTAAACAGAACATCCTAAACCAGCCTTCTGATGGAAAGGACTTTAAAACTCGGGGGCCCCTGTGTGTGCTGCATGGCACCAGTGTCACCTTTCCAAACCGTGTATGTGTTCTTTGGAGTAAATGTGAAGAATTTTACATTCTTTTGCTATAAAGATTCTAAGTACTCAGTCCTTTGGGAGAGCCATTTAGACAATGGTTTGGTGACGTAGAAGCATGAGGGGCATTGAGACCCCAGCAATAGGGAGAGACATTTCAATGGCACTGAACTCTCATTTTCGATGGGTCCTGTCCTGGGATCGTCTGTGACTGAAGCTGGGGGCTCTGGCCCTTGCCCTTACCTAGATTGGGGGGGGTAAGGGGTGTTCCCAGGGGACTTGCTTCGCCAAGTACTTGCGCTGTAGGAAACTGGCCTAGTGCGGTGGCCAGGGACCAGGGACCGGATAGAGCCTTTTTAGGTTGAGAAAAAAACTGGTTAATTTCAGGACCTTCCCTGGTGAGAGCTAAATATCCGGCCAGCCCCTTCCCCTGGCTTTGTGTTAATCGTGTGTGGGGTGGGGTGGGGTGGAGGGGGTGCGAATAAGGCTCTTGTAGGAACTTGGAGATGTGACCCTAGGGAGACAGTGAGGAGCCCAGCCTAGGACAGGAGACAGAGGAGAGGGGCGTTTTAAAATCACATTCCCCTTTTTGTGGATGGAAAGATGCTCATTTATGCTAAAGATACTGTCATGTCTGAGTAGCAATAGGAAAAAATTTCTTATGTCAAAGAGCAGACAGCTCACAAGCTTAGTCAGGGAAAGACAGACCGTCTCCGACTATCCTTCTAGGTGAGACAGTGGGCTTGCTGCCCGGCATTGTCATCGGCCACTCAGGCTGGGCTCCTGCGAGTTCTGAAATTATTTCGGTCCAGAAAAGGAAAGGAGGGAGGAAAGAAGAAAGCTTTTCATGGCAGGAAAGCAGTAGGAAAACATTCAGGTGCTGGTGTCGATTTCCTGATGAAAAGGGTGATTCATCATGACAAAGGAAGTGCACCCACTGTTTTACTTTTCTGTTCCCTGCACTGACCTTCTAGTGAAAACGGTTTTTGTCACCAGTCTGGCTTTTCCAGCGCACAGGATGCTGAGCCCCTCAGCCACATGATCGGTGCCCACGGCCTTCCTGCAATCTCTTCCCTCAGGGCAGTTAGGGAGCCCTTGCCATCTTCACACACGTGACCGTGTCTGCACCAGACGACGCCATGGGCAGTGCTGTTGGCTCACCCGCCCCGTTTCCTAGGTGAGCACGTAGGTGAGTCTCAGTGACTTGTCCTAAAGATCAGGCCCAGAGTTCAGACTTGCCCTGTGTGCCTGGTTCTTAGCCACCTGCCACACTGCCTGCTCACCAGTCTGGGAGGGGACAGAGCACGGACAGAGAAACCATAGTAAGTCTTCGTGTAGCAGAGAAATTACTCAGAATTATAAGTTGAAAACATTTACATGGATACTCTATAGAGATAACTGGTTTTTATGATGATGGTGAAGCATTACAAGCGCCCAGAATCACCTCTAAATTGTCAAGAAAAGGTAAAATATTATATGTTTAGTGTGATGTGTATTCAGTCATTCTTTAGAGTTCTATTAATTAAAGCTACCAGATTTTAAAGGCATATAAAATAGGCATAAGGTATAAGATAACATACTGAAATATCAGAGCAAGGGAGAAAGTGGTTGATCAGAAACAAGGATGTGCTACATTTAGAGTCCAGAAATTCGGTCCATCCACGTGAGCCATAAGTTACAGCCTGGCCTTGGTAGTGGTCACAGCAGACAGTACGTGCTACTACAGGTGACAAGTAAAGCGTACACCAGCACCCCTTCTATACTGTATCTGCCCCCCCACCCCCACCCCTTGCAGGCAATGCTTCCTGAAGATTACCAGTTACCCTCACCTTGCTCCTTGCCTCTCGTGCACTTCGTTCTTAGGGGGTGTGTTTTCCTATGTTTTTTATTCATCAAAATCCTACATCTGAATTGACTTTTTTTTTTTTGTAATGCCAACAGGTGTTGAATGGGGGTCCGAGATCTCTGGCTCCACCCTCCACACTTTTCAGTTCACTCTCTTAGCTCTTCTGGTAGTTGCTTTTGTCTTCCTAAGCAGTGTGCTTTGCTGTTGCTTCTTGATATATCACATTGTGATGTTATCTATTTGTTGTGACCCAAGGATTCGGGCTTGTATGCTACCTCCTGTCCTCCCCCTCACTTCCACTGTGGTAAAGATGACAGATCCCAGTTACTGTTGCCTTCATGACTGCGAAGCCAAGTGTCTTCTAAAATGTTTGTTTGCTATTTGGGTTGCTCGTGTGTGTGTGTGTGTGTGTGTGTGTGTGTGTGTGTGTGTGTACGTAAAATGTACTGGATAAACCATTTTTGCCTGTGTTTTCATTGGGTTATCTCTATATTTATTTGTGTATCTTTATACATTCTAGATAGAAGTTCTTCGTCAGCTACATGTGCTGCTAATACTTTCTTCTTTTATTCTGTGAACTTACCTTGTCATTCTCTATAGTTTGTTTTGATTAACAGAAAAATTTTTAGTCAAATTTATCACTTTTCTGTTACGATTAGATTTTTGGGGGTGTGTATCTTGTTAAAGAATTATTTTCCTACCCTCAGGTCATGATGATAATCTGTAGTCTGAATACCACAGTAATTCACTTGGAGTTGATTTTTGTGTGTGGTGTGAGTTTGGGGTCTATTTCTATATTTTTCCACGTGAACACATAATTGTCCCAGCTCAGTGAATGTATTATTTTGGTGACCATTCATTTAAAGTGTTTTCTGGTTTCTATTATGGTTTCTTTTTTGACTCGTAGATTATTTAGAAATTCATTTCTTAATTTCTAAACAAATAGGAAATTTCTAGTTATCTTTAGGAGATTGATTTTTAGTACAAATGCATTATGATCAGAGACCACATACTTGATGTTCTGTGTCCTGTGAAATTTCCTGACACTTGCTTTATGACCCATTATTGGGCATTTTTTGCAAATGTTCTGTGTGTGCTTGCAAAGCACGTCTACTCTCCAGTAGTGGAGTGCAGTGTTTTACATTTATACATTAGGTCAAAGTCTGTAAAACTTCCATATTTTTATTGATATTTTTTTTATCTACTTTGGTTTATCAGTTATAGAGAAAGAGATTTTTAAATACTAGCCTATGATTATAGATTTGTCTGTTTCTCCTTTTAGCTGTATACATTTTTCCCTTTATATATTTTGAGGTAATGTTACTAGATAAAGGTGTGTAAGATAGATCTTGAGATATGTCCCTGTTGTTATTAAAAAATGACCCTCTTTATCTCTAAAAATGCTTTTTGCCTCAAAGTCTTTTTTGCCTAATATGAATGTAGCTACTCTAGCACTTTTGGTTGGTATTTACATGGTGTAACCTTGTCAGTCCTTTTATTTTTAACCTTTCTGTACCCGAGGTGTTTCTTATAAACAGCGTATAATAGTTGTTTTTTCTTAATGTAGTTTGACTGTTTTTTAGCTGTTGCATTTGTCCCATTTATATTTAATGTAATTACTGATATATTTATACTTAAGCCTCTGTATTTGTCCTTTCTATTTTATTTTATTTTTAAATTTATTTTGGATTGTTTCTGTAATTCAATTTCTTGTCTTTTTCTAGTTTAAAAGTTCTTTTATTCTTTTTTCTGTTCTGTTAATAGTTCCCTAGGAAATTACATTATGCATTCTTAACTAAGCAATATTTAATGTTTCTCAAACATTTACCCCCTTCCCAGATAATACAGGACCATTTAGCACTTCCCAGCTTATATGCTGTTGTTGATGAATATCTTCATTCTATTTTTCAAACCCCATAAACTGTTATTGTTGTTTTATAAATTCATTGTTCATTTAGATCTATCCACACATTTACTAGTTTCCCAGCCCTCTCCCCCTTCTGTCTCTCTCCAGCTCTCTGCAAACATTTTCCTGCTTCCTGAAGTCCTTCTTTTAGGATTTCCTTTAAATTGTGTCCATTGGTGGGGAACTGAGTTTGTTTGAAATGTTTCTCTTTTACCTCCATTTTTTTTATCTCCTGTGGAGAGCATATGCCAGGTGCCAGTATTCTGTTGGGATGGTTGCAGGTTCTCAACACTTGAATATGGATACTTTCCCTTAATTCCACGATTTCCAGTGTGGTAGCTGCACCCTCTAGCGTATCTGGTATCCTCCTTTCCAGGGAGTCTCTGTTTTACCCTTTTTGTTAAATTAATGAATCTTTCAATCTTCTATTGAGATTGAGGGGAGAACTGGAGGTTCACTTGCTTTTCAAAATTTGCAGACAACCCTTCTGTTTTAATGTTCACCTTCATTTCACATTAAAGGGTCGCCGACACCTGAGTTGGGGGGCGTCCTACAGACCGATTGAATGGTAGGGTCAGCTCTGCTGGGTTTGCTTGTTGCTGGAGCCGCTGCACAGCCATAAGCCACAGGCCTGTCTGTTACCTCGTGTCTGGCTGCCTGCCTGTCGGCTTCCGAAATTCTTTTTGTCCTTGTGGGTTTACGCTTTTTAAAAAATGCCAGTAGGTCTTCAAAAGGGAGTATAGATGGATGAATGTGTTCATAAGCTTCCTCATTTGCTTATTGTCGCCAGTCCCCACCGTATTGCCCAAATCAGTGGGTACTTTACAGTTCTCATTAAAACTCAGTTCGCCAGAATTAATCACTTCCTCCTTCACGTACCACTTTTTTCTTGGCGTTCGTGATCGCACCTTCTCTTGGTTTCTTCACGTCTCCCTGGCACCTCCCTGTCTGTCTCCTTTGTTGCCTCCTCTTCATCACGACTTTCCAGGGTTTGAGTACTGGGCCTCCCAGAGCTCAGCGCCCTCTTCCCACTCGCTGTGTCTCCCTTCGGAACCCCGCCTCTCATTCATTTATTCATTCAGTGTTCACTGAATACCTTTTGCATCCCAGACATTCTTCTGGGCCCATGGAATGTAGGGCAGCTCTTACCATTTCCAGGCAAGAGATGACAGTGGCTTGAGTCAGACTAGGAACCTTGCAGGTGGGGAGACAGAGCTGTCATCTGAGTAGTCTCATGGCTTTAAATAGCATCTCTTCACCTGTGGCTCCTAAACTTAACCTCTAGGCAAACCTCTCCCTGAGACTCAGACATGTGGCTAACTCCCTGCATAACACTTTGCTTCTATGTCTCACCGCCATTCCAAACCCGGCATGGCCAAAGCTGAACTATTCCTGTCTCCCCACAGAACTGCCCCCTCTTTCTCAGTAGACGGGTGAATGTCTCCATCCCTCCAGTTGCTCGGTCCGGAAACCTGGGAGTCACTCACGGTGTGTTTCTATAGAGTAAATGAATAAACAAGAAAATGAACACACGGTAGCATGGTGAATACATGTCTGTACGTGTGTATGTTCTGTTGGGGAGGGTCCTGAGCACGAGAAATTTCTCCCATGAGTTCTTCCATTCTTCCGTGAATTAATTACACTTGGTTTGGCAGTGATATTATTTCAAATTTGTTTGGTTTCACCGCGTCCTAATAATGAACACCAGCCAAACTTTCGTTGAACTTTAGCTATAATACGTTGTGTTAAAAAAGCAATAGATATTTTGGCTGTGCCTAGACTAGGAACAGTGCTTATGTTAAATGTTAGTGAATGAAAGTACCCCTGTTCTCTGGTCACTCTGGACCCCTGGCCATGCCCATAAACCACCTACATGTGGTAGGGTGAGGGCTCGCGGTATCTTTGGACAGCAGTCCTTGCTCCGCACCGGAAATCTGTGGTTAGGACCCCGTGAAGACCTCTCCTTTTTTGGCCACCCTTGGGGATTAGGGACTTCAGGCTGGCATACCAGAAAACTAGAGCTAAAAACTCCCCCGGGCCAGGGACCAGGCTGGAAGGCTTACTCTCCCATTTCTTGGAGGTAGATTCTAGAGGCCAGCGGGGATTTCCAGCTCCAGGGAAAAGACGTCATCTCAAAGCGGTGGCTAACTCTGAAGGCGCGTCCTGGGCTGCTGTTTCGGCGACACAGGCCCAGCCAGCGCCCAGCTGTTCACTCACCCGCTCACTTGTGGATCACCCACAGTAATGACATAGTAGCAGACGCCGTCGGAAAATTCCAGCTGCACTACCACAGGGTCCGTTTCTTATTTGTCAGTTTATTGTGGCAAGTGGGATTTTTTTGTTGTTGTTTCCAAATAGAAACAGCTGAACTTTATTTGAAATGTTTTCTTTCATCCTTTTTTGATCTGTGTTTTGATCACTTGTCCTTGATGTGGGTTTTTTTAATGTTGTTTTTATTGGAGGGGAAGGGGACAGGGTTAGAATGAGAGTCCAAACAGGACTTTTTCTTTCTGTTTTCTTTTTTTTTTCCCTTCCTTTTCTCTTTTTCATATTGAAAGACCTCATTTGTAAGTTTCACTTACATGCTGAAATGTAAGTTTCTAGGAATAATAAGAAAACCGTGTTTCCCCCCGTAATCCCGTGTTGAGGAAGTATGGCACAGTGGCGAGAGCAACAGCTCTTGGGACAGACCGACCCACGTTCGGCCACTTCTTAAATTCTAAGCACTTCACTTAACCCCGTGAGTTTTAGCTTCTTTGTCTAAAGTGGGACCTACCCCACAGGGTGATGGTGAGTGTAAAATGTCACCATGTTTGTAAAGGGCCTAGCATATAGTTTCTCAACAAATAGATGTTCTTGTACAAATATCCTATTCAAGCTATTAATCCCTAGGAGAAAGGTGAACTTTCATCATCTATGATTGCACTGTGAGTCAATGGTAAAGCTCAAATAATGAGAATAATATCGCAAAACAGAATAAAGAGTCCATAAACAGATTCACACACAGGCCCCACTGCAGTTCAGGGAGTTAGGGATGGTCATTGCCTTAAATAGTATTAGATCAATTCAGTATCCATAATGGGGGGAAAAACCTGCAACCCCTACCTCACGCCATTCACAAATGTTAATTCAGGATGAATCATAGACCTCCACATGAAAGGTAAAACAGAAGAGCTTCTAGAAGACATCATAGACATAAATATTATAACTGAGAAACACTAGAAGGGGAAGAACACTGAAAAGATAATTGCGTTGTGTACACCTGACCGAGGCTTCGTACCCATAACATGTAAAGGACTCCTACAAAACAACAGGGAAAAGATAATTCCGTTTTGTGTGTGTGTGTTTTTTTAATGGACAAAAGACGCACTTTACAAAAGAGGAAGTCCAGCTCGCCAGTAAACATGGAAAGAGCTCAACAGCATCGGTCCTCAGAGAAATGCAAACTGAGCCCACTGAGGAACTGCCAGGGCATGGTGAGGGTGGAGACACCGTTTTTGGTGAGATGTAAACTGGAATAATCCCTTCAGAAGCCTTCATGGCAGTGTCACCGACGCCAAGCATGCCTCTGCCCCGGGAGCCAGCAGCTGCATCCCTAGGAGTGTCCCCCAGAGAAATGCGCACATATGTCCCTCAGGAACATGCAAGAACGTTCATACCATTATTTATAATAGGCCCAAAGTGGAAACAACCCAAATATTCACAGTAAAACAAATAAGTTGTGTGTCCATACCGTGGGATACTATACAGCAGGATAGAAGAAGGAACTGTAACGGATGGATGAGTCTCACTGACACACTGAGCTGAAGATGCCAGATTCAGAGAGCACATACTGTACGCTGTATGAAGTTCAAGAACAGGCAGAATTAACCTGTGATAGAAGTTAGAATAGTGGGTACCTTGGGGGTCGGAGATGGGCACTGAGGGGCACACAGGGGCCTCCTGGCTGCTGGCCTGTCCTGAGTGTTGGTCTGGGTGGGGTTATGTGATGTGTACTCATGAGGAGACGCATCAAGATGTGTGCATTCTCTTAGACCTCACGTTAAAATTTTAAAATTATTTACTCAGTTGTTTCTGTATGCCAAGTCTTGTGCATACATTATCTTGCACACAAAATAAGCAGCAGACTTTTTGGGGAACTATTTCCGTTTTACAAATGAGAAAACTAAAGCTCATAGTTTCCTAACTCGAGCTGGTCCAGCTTCCCCCAGCCCGTGAGGGGCAGGGCCAGGGTGCAAGCCCAGCTTTGTCCTGCACGGCCCGTGCTTTGGTCCTGATTTGAGTGTCCAGCCCTCCGTGTGGGTGCTTCACTGACTCGCTCAGTGTTTCTCTCAAGTGTCCTCTCCTGGGGAACCTGTGGCTGTCCTGCCGTGTTGGACAAAAGTCTTGAACTAATCTTGTTGAGCTCCTTGCACATCGTCCCCACTCACAGCTGAGTTCTGACCCTAGACAATGATCAAGGTCGATCCCAGAGCCCTGAGATGGTGGCTTCTTGCAAAACAAGTCCCTCTTCCATTCCCCACTCCTTCCTCCTGGAACGCTTTAGTTACGTGTCCCTTCCTCTTGGAATTCTTCCCTGATCCCCCTCAACTGAGCTGAGCACCTCCGTGTGGTCTTTCATGGTTCGGCTGTGTTACTCTGCCACTCCGTGACAATGTGACACAGGAGTACCTGGATATGTGACTCGGTCCCTCGAGGAAGTTGATCCTAGGCGGGGTCTGTGTCTCTTGCTCCTGCACCCTGAGTGCACACCCCACGTTGGACCCCCTGGACCCAAGAGCGTGTTACCAAAATGGGTTCTGAAGTACTTTGTTTTCTGTGGTGTCTTAGCTAGCTACTATATAAGAAAAGGCTTCTAAATAATAAATACACATACGTACATAGGAGCAGTGTCTGTTCTCATGTGCATTTTGGAAACTCTGGATGATAGGGCCACATCTTGGGGAATGCAGGAATTTCAGAATAAACATCGAAACCCGTCCCGTTCTGTACTTTTCTTAATGGGGACTCCAGCTTGTGACTGGGACTGCCAAGCAGCAATGACAGGAGAGCGTGGAGGGAAATGTCTTACACGTTTCAGGACGGTGCTCCTAGCAGGGTCTGGTGTTGGTAAAAGGCGTCAGTGAGTTTCCCCACCAGAGAAGCGCTTGTGCTGTGGCCACAAAGTGATGCACTTCTGCTCTCGGAGTCTCACTTTGTCCCTCCTGATGTTAGAGGCAGAGACGGGCTCAAGCCAGTCTGACCTCTGGTGGGCAAGGGCTACCCTCCATTTATTTCTGTGTCCCTAGTGTGAAGCCACCGATAAACCCTCAGTTACCATTTGTTCGGTTGTTATGCTGACATGACTTGAAAACTAGAAAACCTCTCAGTGCTGTTTTGCTTTAAAAAGGTAAATTTTTGGTTCGGCTTCCGAACCCTTTAATTTGCCCTTTTAAAGCCTCTCATTGATTCTTTTACCCCTCACCTAGTGCGATTGATGGTGTGCAAACCAGATCTCTCTCCCCAGCCAAAGTGCACAAGTGCAAACACACAGTTTCGCAGATTAGCGGAGACCTCCCCGGGACCCTGTGTGAAGAGTGGAGAGTGGGGCTGAGGATTGGGCGATAGGCACACGGGTGCCGCTCCCAGGCCGCTAAGGGTACAACCCGCTGCCACCACGCAGCCCCGCCCCCCAACACACACAGATGCAGGCCAAGTTGTCATCTAAATAGACCCATTCAAAATGCAAGAGGAAAGAAGACCTGCATTATATAGCTTTTGTGGTATCCTAGCAACTGGTTCCCCAGAGCTGGAAGCCGAGCTGGACAAGTCAGATGTAATGTCATGAATGAGGCTTTCACAAAATGAACTGTGTTTCCATATTCAGGTATTTTGGCAAATCATCAGACTCTTTTAGAATGAGACAAAAATGAAATGCTTCAAGTTGTACACAATCCTTCAGATTGTGTCCGATAGGCTCTTAGTTTCGTGTTTCTCGTTGTCTAACGTCGCTGCAGCCCCAGAGGGTAGGACTCCCAGTATGGTTACCACACTCGGTGTGGTACCGCCTGGTGGAGCCTGGCATGCCGTACCTGTCTGCCCTCACGGCGCCACGTCCTGCTCCTTGCTGTCCTCTGGCCGTGTCGTGCTGAGCCTGATTTGCTCGGCTCGTCCCTGTGTCCCCTCTCAGGTCAGAACGCACCAGGTCCTGCTTTGTCTGTTTACTCGCATGAAGAGCGAGATTGCTGGAGGGTCGGTCTCATCACTTGAGTTAGAAGATGCGAGTTCGTCCTTTCCCAGGGTGAGGTGCCCAGTGTGAACTGTGTGGTCTGCAGGTGGCCTGGCGCTCACTCAGTGTCGGTCTGGGCAGGACCAGGGCACGACTGCCCACACACCACAAGTGGCGTGCACCTCCATCACTTTAGCCGCCGGGCTTCGAGATGAGTGTTTTCTTAATTTGACTTCTCAGTGGTTATTGCTAATGGTATCAGTGCCACCCTGTAAAATTGATTTGAAACCAGAAACAAAACTTTATGTGTACACTTATTGCCAGGAATTCTTATTCTTAAGGAACCGCTCCTTGAGGCTGATTAACTTAACGGAAGCTGTCTGATGAGTGTAACTAGAGGAAGAATGTCACCGGGAAGCAGGAGGCGTG
Source organism: Rhinolophus sinicus (assembly GCF_036562045.2). Lineage (NCBI taxonomy): Eukaryota > Metazoa > Chordata > Mammalia > Chiroptera > Rhinolophidae > Rhinolophus > Rhinolophus sinicus. The sequence continues at coordinate 197,502,264 of NC_133752.1, forward strand.
TGTACTTGCCTAAATAGCCACCATGGCAGTTGTGAGTTTCCTAACCTAAGAGAGTATATCTAATTTAGAAACTACATGAAATGTTTATTTATTGTTATATCATTGTTTTTCCTTCCTTGTTTTTTAGAAAAAAAAAACTTTATCTTTTTAGAGCAATTTCAGGTTTACAATAAAATTGAGAGGACAGTGCAGAGATTTCCCATGTACCCCCACCCTTGCATAGGTCCCCCCATTTCAATATCCCCCAGCAGAGCGTGCGACTGACACGTCATCATCACCCAGAGTCCATAGTTTGAGGGTTCTCTCCTCGTGTTGGACGTTCTGTGGGTTTGGACCAACATATACTGACATGTATCCATTGTTATAGTGTCATACAGGGTATTTTCACCGCCCTAAACATCCTCTGTGCTCTGCCAGTCATTCCCCCCAAATACTGATCTTTTTACTGTCGCCATAGTTTTCCCTTTTCCGGAATGTCACGAGTTGGAATCAGACAGTGTGTAGCCTGTTCAGACTGGCTTCTTTCACTTAGTGACATGACTATAAGGTTCCTCCGTGATTTTTTATGGCTTCATAGCTGTTTTTTTTTTAGTGCAGACTGTTCCATTTTCTGGATGAAATACAATTGACCCTTGAATGACATGGGGGTTAAGGGCACCGACCCCGTCGAAAATCCACCTGTTAACTTTTGACTCCCCCAAAACTAGTAACCTGCTGTTAACCAGAAGCTCTACTGAAACATAAACAGTGGATTAACACGTTTTGGGTGTTATCTGTATTATATACGGTGTCCTTACAATAAGGTAAACTAGAGAAACAATGTTAAGAAAATGGTAAGGAAGAGAAGACGTGTGTACGGGATTCACTGACAAACACCCACGTACAAGTGGGCCCACGCAGTTCAAACTCATTCGCAGGCCAGCTGTGCTTGTTTTTCAAGATGCTTTTCTCTACCGAGGATAGTTACACTGCTCATTCTGCACCTCCCCCGTCTCCCTGTCGTGTAAACTATGGTATAAGGCGAGCTCTGTACTTCAGAGGTTTTGTATCTGGTGTGTAGTTAGATCATAGTGTCTGAAATATCAGCCGATGGTGCACTCTCCAGGGGGCTGTACGTGGGTCCCAGAGAGCCTTTCTCTGCACAGAGCATTCTGGAATTCTTTGAAAGCATATTCAGCACGAAGTGTTCCAGTCACAAGGAAATCCTTTCCGTGCTGGATAATTAGGCCTCACCTTGTCCCCAGATGGCATCCCCTAGCCGCGTCACTGGGCGTGTCATACTTGACGTGGAGTCCGTCGGCAGGTCACAGTCAGCGGTCCCCGAGGATGTAGGTTTGCCTTCACGAGTTGCTGACTTTCGAAGGAGTCTGCGCACCTGGGCTGAAGTGCCTCGAGCAGTTCCTGGCACATGGTCTGTGCTTAATAAGTGTTATTACGGTGCATGTATTTTCTCACACAGTTAATGATTGGCCAGTTTCCTTTTTCTACTTGCTTTCTTATTAAAAAGAGCAGTGACTTTTGCATGTGTTTAGGAGGTTTAATAAATAACTTTTTGAAATTGCTATGCTTAAACACCATTGCCACAGAGAATATATATTTTCTAAGACACTCGAGAGATTGGGTTGCCGCAGTTTGGCACAGAGAAACATGTTCCAGGTAACCCCAACTAATGTCAGTATTTTTTGCCTAAAATGACCTTACTCAAATTTAGCAGTGACAGAGAAGAGTCTGGTCAAAACACGGCGTGGTGCGACCATGTCAAGCGTAGTGAGATAGTGACTCCCTGGCTGTGTTGCTTTGAGATCGTCTTTCTTAGCAGGAACAGTTGGATTCTATCGCTTATTTTTCTAGAACCAACAGATTTAAAAAACAAACAAAAAAAACCCTGTGGGCGAGTGTTTGGGTCTGTGGAAGAATGATCTCAGTGAGCAGGGGCTGGTCATGAAATGACCGCGGGCCGGGTGCTGGGTGAAGGAAGTGTGAGCCTTGCTCACGGGCTGGTTGGGAAATACACGCGTGAGCCCCCTTTCAGCCCCACGGAGCATGGGGGGGACCCTGACCACACGTTTCCTGAGTGTGTCCTGTGACAGACACCTCAGATTCTGGGGAGACGTGAGGTCTGCTTTCTGTCTGCAGTTGGGGCTTCACACGGGTGTGGCGCGGGGCGAGGGAAGGGACAGCCCACGGTTGCTGTGGGCCGTTCTCGTCGCCGTGGTTTTGTGGGCCCACCTCAGCCCTGCACTTGGGTAACGGTCACAGATCCAGAAAAGAGAAAAATGAAGCTACCTATCAGGTACCCTCCCCCTTTCCGCTCTTCCCTTTCTCTGGTCTGAGCATCTTCTCCGAGGTAGAGACAGACTTGACCCCAGGACAGCAGGCCTTGCCCTGTGGCTTACGGGCCACCTGCGCTCACACAGCATGGCACCTGGTTTCTGTGAGCTGCCAGCAAAGGCTATTTGGGAGATGGACAGACCTTCTCTTCAGGGTTAGCTGAGTGCCCTTGAAAACTGCCCCGGGCGTGGAAAAGCCTCACTGGTGGGCAGAAGCAAAAATAGGAGGCGAGAGGCCAGTTTACAACAAGGGTCCATCCACCCTGCCATTGAGCTGTGTCATGTGACAATGACCAGCCTTACTTTTACAGGAGAGTCTTGTCTTCATTTTTGGTCGGTGGCCTAATTTTACATTCTCATACTAGCTCACAGAAGGATGATTGTCACATGCAGGTGGATTGTTGCACTTCCTGGTTTGGGGAGGAAAAGCCTATAAAAAACTCAAAACATTTTCCCGATTTTTGAGAGAAAGCAAAATATGTCAGAGTCAAAACTACTCCTGCTGTTTTTCTCTCCTTAAAGCACTTTTAGAAACTAGCACAGCTCCTAGTCAGGTGTTTTCCCGGGGGCAGAACTAGGAAGGAAGCACCAGGAAATCCTAACGGGTTTCTAAGAAGAAAATGATACCACAGGGGATATGCTGCTCACCCTGGCACCCGCTGTGAGTCGCCAGGACGTGGAACCCGCAGAATTCCGAAGAGTTTTGAGGTGTTAGCGACAGTATTTCTTCGCACTGTCTAGTTGACGGCACGTGACCTGCATTTGGCAAACCAACCCACGTTTCGTCTCAGTTCCATCGTCATCCTCATTTCTCAAAACTATTTATTTAGAAATACAATGTGGATTCCCCAAAGTGAGAAGAGTACATATGTACTGTTTGCCAATGATTATAAAGCAGACGTGTAACAGCACCCAGTCAAGACAAAACACTTCCAGGCTTCCTTGAGCCCCTTCAGACACAACTCACAAGCCTGACTTGGGTCAGCGCGACCTGCCCTCCCCAGGTAGCTCCTGTGCCTGCACCCCTGCACCATGAGCTTTGGGTTGGCCGTTTGGGGAATTCATATAAGTGGAACCAGGGCTCGCGTTGTTTGGTCATCTGTCATTCAAAGTCAGAATTGTGTGATTCATTCCGATCGTTGCTGGTGGTTGACTGTATAGTGTATACCGAGACAATTTAATATCCATTCATGTGTTAGCTGTTGGTGGACATTTGGCTTATTTTTGCCTTCTGGCTAGTACAGTTAATGCTGCTATGGACCCTTTTGTACCGTGCATGTATCCTGGCCCATGAGCATGAGGTTTTTTCCTAGGTATGGGATTTTTGTGGTTTGTGTATCTTCGACTTTATTCTAGATGATGCTAAACTCTTTCAGAATCATTTGTGCCAATTTATGCTCCTCCCACCAGCAGGACACAAGAGTTCCCTTTGTTCTGTGTTCTTGCCAACACTTGATGCAGTCACACTTTGGAATCTGTGCCTTTCTGATGCGTATATGTATTTTCTCACATAGTTAATGATTTGCCGTTTTTTTGCAATACAATTGTCGCGATACAGTTTTAATTTTTCTAATTAGTACGGTAAGCACATTTTTATGTTTATTGACCATTTGAGTTTCCTGTGTCATGAATAAGCTGTTCAAAATTTTTTTGCCTATATTTATGTTCTCTCTCCTTTTTATTGATTCATAGGAATTTTTTTTATATTCAAGTTATCAATTTTTTGTTCATTTCTATGTATTGAAATAATCTCTCCAATCCTGTGGCTTGATTTTTTTTATTTTCTCTATGGTATCTCTTTATTACTGAGATGTAACTTACATGTAGTGAAATGCAAAAGTTGTAAATGAGCATCTCTGCATATGTGCACATGCACGGAACCCTCATCCAGGTGAACACAGGGCATTCCCCTGCCCCCAGAGGGCTCCTTTGTGCGCGCTGTCACCCAGTACCAGTCCCCACAGCTGAGCTCTGTTCTGACTTCTGTTGTGTTTTCATGAATTTTTTCTTCCCTCGATGGTTAGAGGCTTTTATATCTTACTGAAGACCCTGAGACCATAAGGATATTCTTCTGTATTTTCATCTCAAAGCTTTATAGTTTCACCTTTCCCGTTTAGATCTGTAATCTATCAGAAGTTAATCCTTACTTGTGGTGTACAGTAGGGGCTCAGTTTTTAAGTTTTCTCCTGTGGTTGTGCAGTTGTCGCAGAATTGAGAAGACCTTCCTTTCACCCCTGGCTCCGCAGGGCCACCTTGTCATAAATCATTGTCCTGTGGGTGTGGTTCTGGTTCTGGTTCTCTAGTCTCTTCAGAGCGTTGATCCTGCCCTATCTGTTCCTTAGCCCAACATGAGACTGTACCGTCTTAATTATTATGGTTTATAACATCGACCGGGTAGAACAGATTTCCACTGTCAACGAATGTTTCATTCACTATCTTTTTCCTGTTGCTGGATTCAGTTCACTGGTACACCAGGTCTATCATTATTTTTGTTTGTCCATTCAGCAGCGTTTCTTGAGTGCTGGGCGCTGTTCTAGCTGCGGGATACAGTGCTAACCAAAGAGGAGATACCATCTGTGCCCTCTGGAGCCTGCAGGCTGGGGGGTAGGCTTTAGGACAGCGCCCAGCTTCCCTAGGGAAGGAGCCCTGACCTCGCCCTCAGGAAGCCTCTTCGGTGCCCCCAGGAGCTTGTGAGGTGTCCTCAGTGGGCCTGCCGCCTGTATGTGATTCTCAGCTCCCTGAGGGCAAACCACATCTGATTGACCTCTTCTCGGTAAAACCCCATCTGATTGACCTGTTTCTGTCAAACCACATCTGATTGACCCGTGTCAGTTGTCCCTGGCACAGAGAAGCCGTGTAGGGAGTGCTGGCTGGAGCAGGGGCGCGTGCTTCCAGGCCTGCCCGGCTGTCCTTCTGGCACGCTGGCCTCCCTCTTCCACTGGCACCGAGCTTGTTCCACCCCCACATTTGCACACCCTGTTCCTCTGCCTAGAATTCTCCCGTCTGCACTGGCCAACTCCTACTTACTCTTCCATTTTGACTTAAACATTATTCATGGAGAGAAGTCTTCCATGACCTCAATTTGGATAATTATGGCCCCTGTTACTGTTTCGTCTCATCCTGTCGTTTGACATTGTAGCTGTTGAGAAAGTTTGTAGTTACCTGTTTCTTTCCTGGAAGGTCAGGACCACTGCCTTTCCTGTGACAAGCACTCTGATTGGCACTCACCGCGTCAACCAATGGATGTGCACGTACGCAGAGCGTCTGCTCCTTCCTCCCTCCCTCCGTGCTGATGGGCTTGACATTCCATCCCTTAGTTGGAAATCGGTAAAGGGAGAAAGAACAAACTACGAAATGGTGTTGTGTTTAATGAAATCTACACATGCATGGGGTGCTGGTTGGGAAACAGTGACTTACAGGATGCGATAACCATCTCACGTGTCCCTGGGAGAAGGGGCCGCCAGAGAACTAAGTGCTGTTGATCACTGAACAGACAGAGGCGGTCCTGGGTTTTCTGTGATACCCAACGTGTACAGTCCAGCTTTGCTGACCTCCGGGTAGACCCCTGTGACACTAGCAACAATAACAGATCTGGGTGTTTCACAAAGAACTGACATCTTTTGAGTGCCTCTTTTAGGCCAGGCATTGTGATTTTATTTAAACTTCATGGTCACTCTATGAAATCCATACTGTTGTTATCCCCATTTTATAGACGGGCAAGTAGAGGCAAAAAGGTTTTGTAACCGGCCGAGCCCGTGAGCTGGTGAGCAGCAGGAAAGGCAGTTCTACCCTGGACTTTCTGACTGCCGGGCGTGAGACCTTACTGTCTGTCCGGTGCTGTCATTTGACATACTGGGAAATCATTTTGTCTCCCCTGATTGTATGGGTGAGGAAACCGAGGCAAAGCGAAGTGGAGTCTCCTGCCCGACAGGGGAGCCTGGCACTCCACAGGCCTCCCAGTGTCCCAGGGTGGAGCTGGGCAGCACCTGTGGCCCTCAGGTGTGCTGATGTGCACCCAATGCCCGGCGCGGCGCAAGACAAATGAGGTTCTATAAACTACCCAAACCTTATAAAATGGCAGAGTTGGAATTTGAGCCCAGGTCTGCCCTCTTCCAGAATCTGCTTCTTGCCACATAGACTCTGATTGGTCTCCAGTCCCTCCCTTGCCTCCCTGCACAGAGGTGCCAAAGGGAGCTTTTCATTTTTCTACCTCAGCTGCTAGTGGCTTCTCACTGCATTAGAATAAAATGCAGACACTTTACTACGGCCTGAGATCCCTGAACAGCCCGGCCTCAGCCTCCCTCTGCCTCGTTCTCTGTCCTTCCACACACATTCTCCAGCGGGAGATTTCCCTCGTCACTGCTAGTCAGCTTTTGCACGTCTGCTCTGCTGCCTGCCGCCGCCATCCCCATCTCGCCAGGTGACCCGTTTCTTTTTATCCTGTGGGTTCTTGCTCAGTGTCACCTCCTCAGAGAGGCCTTATCCAACCCCCCCCTTGTCTGTGCATTGTCCTCCTGTTCTGATACTTCATCATACCACCCCCTTCAGGTCTGGGTTTGGTTTAGTGGGTTTGCTTTAGCTGGGCCTGCCTCTCTCGAATGCCAGCGCCACTGACTGGCCTGCCAAGTGCTGTATTCCTAGCATTGAGCATCACGCCTTCAGAGTCGTCGAATGTGTGAACAGGTCAGGGTGAAATTCTTAAGAGACATTCAGAGGTGTGATTGGCAGTTTAAGTTGCTGTTTATATTTAAATCCCTTGCTGTAATGCCAGTATAGGAATTAAGAAGCATACTATTCACAGATAGAAGGAAAAAGATGTTAAAGTATTAGATTTCTATAATTGAATAAGATTCCTGTCCCAAGATATTTCGTACTTTAGAAGTTTTAAGAGACGTGTGTCAAAAAAGAGCTTTAGAACTCAATGTCACCACTACAACCAGCTTGGCTTTTAAATTGTCTGAAGTACTGTTGGGATTTATTTCCAATTAATACCAGAGTTATTTGCATATTGTAAACTTGTGCTGACGGTTGTCTTGACTTTAAAGTGGACGCAGCTCCCTTACTGAGGGTAAGCGAAAGCTAGAGGTCTGTACCCAGCTCTCCGCTCGCCCGTGACTCATAGAAATGGAAGCAGACGACACAGAAGGGAACCTCCACACACACCCCGTGTTGACTTTGCAGCACAGCGTGTCCTCGGGAAGCACACCTGTCCCTGGATCTGGGCCTGTTCAAACCTGCGGGCCCACCCGCCCTTGACTGCTGACCTCTGGGAGCTACTGGGAGGGGGGAGGGGGGAGAGGCAAGCCAGCATGGCCACGGGTGACCCGCAGAGCGGAACTTCCCAGGTGACTAGTGACCTCTGGAGCAGGCACCTAGCTTATGCGGGTGAGGAAGCGCCCTGCCCCTGCAGCCTGCTGTCATGTCTCGTCTGAAAGCCACCAGAAGCCCCACACTGTGGCCTCCCTACGCTGTGTCTCTCAGAACCGGTTCCGCCTCCGGCTGCACATTATGAATTTGGAATGTCAGTAGTGCGAGACTCCCGCTAATCTTCTGTAATTTAGATGAGATTACTTCTTTTTCTGCTTCAAATATTAACTTCATTTTAACTGTTTATTAGCTACTTCTAAAGGCATTTTGCAGAGGTAGTCACCCTAACTGGTGTCTGCAAGCTTTATTTTATGCTGTAGGATGTTTTTGAAGAGAAAGGGACCCGGTGCCAAGTAGCAGAAACGCTCCCATTGCTGCCGTTGGTCTGTAGGCGTAGCTGAGAAGCTTGCAGTCAGACTCGCCGAGAAGAAGATCTGCCCCCCTGCAGAGGTCCCCATCATCACCGTGGTCGTGAAGAGTGTGTGGGGCGATATGGCCACGTGCGTAAGGGGTACCGGAGCCCCCGTCGTGTGGCCTTGGACATGTCGCAGCCTCCCGTGTCTGTCTGCTCAGCAGCGGAATGAGGTTGCTAATAGTCGCGCAGAGTGTGTTGGTTCGGGTGGATCGCCCTCTGAGAGTGCCTGGAACGGCCCCTGACACTGTGTCTGGTTGGTGAGGGCCGCTGCCATTATCTTTGTTGTTCTTACTGTTATGGTTTTATGTGGATAACCGGACAGTCTTGGCTTATGCAAGAGACACCTAAATTAATTCCTCTTGCAAAGCTTTGCTTACACTGAAGGTAGCAATAGACTCCATGAATAGAAATTCAGTGGAGCCAGCTTGTTATTTAATTCCTTTATCCCAAGGAGTGCAGAATACTTTACAGACACCCTCTTACCTGGCAGAAGGGGCCTGGAGCTCCCCGGTGTGTCTGCTGTGCTTCCACTGGCTTCCATCCATAAATTCCTCCGCTGTCAGGACCCAGTACTCTCACGTTACATCACACCCTCTCCTGCTGCCCTCCAGGCAGTGACCCCGCATGTGAACTGAGGCACTGGGCAGTATTCTAGTCTTGGGGAGTTTGCTGTGTCCAGGACGCCTCTCCCTGACGAGTTCTGCCTTGCAGCATGATGGCTGACGTATAACACTGGGTATCCATGCATTTACTAAAGGACACCACAGCCCAGAGCTGCCAGGAGAGCTGGGGTTACTGCCGCTGAGGAGAGAGAAGCCAGGCGCCAGGGGGCATCCATCCAGCAATTACTTAGAACATGCCTCCTTCTGTATGTGCCAGGAGCTCCTAGGACCGAGCCAGGAGTCCCAGCACGAGGTGAGCACACGCTCTGTAGAAGGAGCCAGACAGAGAGTTACACGGACAGTAGAGTGACACGTGGCATGAGAGAGGTCACAGAGAAGACAGACACACAGCGTGATGGACTCGAGAAGGATTATTCCTGCACCATTTACTGAGCATCTGCTACACGCCTGGCGTGTGCCAGGCATTCTGCTAAACACTATATGCCGTGGCTCGTTGAGAGTCTCAGAAGTGACATTGGGGCGCTGCCCCAAGTACAAACGGAACGACTTCGTGGCCCCAGAACCCTTCCGTGTGGTTTAAGTCAGAAGCGATATCAGTTGTTTCTGGTCCGAAACCTGACCTGTGACGCGGATGCCAGACTGACTGCTCTGTACCACGCGTGTGTAGAAGTGGCTGGTAAATGATTCCAGAGGCTAATGTACAAAATCAGCCCCAGGGCTGCGGGGTCCTTCACCGACAGCACTGTGGATGTGAGGTTACTGGGAGGACGGCACTTGTGGCCGCAGGAACTTTGGGAGGGGCTGTTGCCTATGGCGACTGGACAGGGAGCAGGGGTCCCTCTGCCTGTGACGTCACTGCCCGACCGACAGCAGCAGCGACATGTTCTGCCTGTGCCTTGTGCACCAGCACTTGTAAAGGCCTCTCTGCTCACAGCCCGGCCGGGGTCTGCACGGCGGACGTGGGGCCTTGTCAGGTGGAAAGCGTTCAGGCTTCCGAGAGGAGGGAGGCCTGTGGCGTCCTGAGTACGTCATGTCTCCCTTTAGAGGGTCGATGTATGGGAAGGAAGGTGTGCCTGCCAAGGACAGTGAAGTGGCCTTTGTTTCAAATCATGAAGAAAGCGCCGATTGGGCTTTGCGCAGGGGTGAAAACTGTCGGGCTGCCACTCGGGCTTCTTTGTGCTTTGCAGTTCTGTCAGAAGCCAGCGGTGTGTGTTGTTGGGCCGCTGGACTACTTCCTTTGATGTCCAGCTCCTGGGGCAGGGGGGTGGATAGAGGCCAGACAGGCAGCCTCAGCTAGCCGGGGTGGTGTTTCTGGATGACTCCCTCGGTCGGGACTGGAACGCTTCACTCCTTCTTGTGACACACACTAAACAAGTATCACATTTTTCAGACTGTGACCTGTAATTGACAAATCTGGCAATTATTTGTGTTCCCACCGTCTTCTGTTCATTTTTTTGACTACTTTCACCTAACCGTTAATCGGTAAATGAGAGAGTGCACATACAGTGCACATTCTGTTAAGATGGACTGCAAAACCCAGAAGAGTCCATGTCAGCACAGCAGCAAAGCACGCGAACCACAGTGTGCTCTGTCCCCTCACATTTAAATACAAAACGCGGAAGGAATGAGATGCCAGCCAGATCAACAGCGTGAGGAGGAGGGAGCCATGATGGGTGGTCGGCGCTGCTTGCGGAGCCCATGCTCGTGCCCACGTCGTGCGCGGAGACCTGTGTGGGCTGCACACTTTCCTACGGAGCCTTCCTCTGCCTGCTCTGAATGAGGGGAGTGGGCTGTGACCGGGCGACGTGATGGAGTGGAAAGCAAAACAAAACTACAGTCGATGAGGGCACAAGAAACGTGAGCTTTACCACGAAGGCCTTGAAGTATCGCTTGGCGTTCGGAGCGATTCGCCGATGCAGGAAAGCGTGTGCACTTTGGGCAGGGCTAGGGCCATTGCTTCTCGCTTCCGCCCTCCTGTCAGGGCCCTCGCTCTGGCCGCCTCCCATCTTCCACTTTCACCCGTGAGCTGCCCTCTGTCCCTGCCCACAGCTCACTGTTCCTCCACCATCTCCACCGGGATGACGTCCTCCGGGGTTCGGACAGGTCCCTCGTCCCCCAGCAGCAGAGCCACCCGGCGCCTCGGAGTCCCTGGGCAGCAGTGGTGGAGGACATACCTTTCTCCTTCCCTACGAAAGCTAATGCTTCTTTCGAGAGCAGGGCCGGGGTTGGGTAGGACTCTTGCAGAAGGGGTGAGAGGTCAGGGTCCCCCAGGGGCCACACCACCCGTCACGCACAGGCTGCTAGGACAGGAGTATGTCCTGTCGAGGGAGAGAAGTCGTCTTTCAGTGCCCCATCCCGTGATTTCTCCTCCAGCTGACAGAAACTGGCCTGTCTGGAAGTATTTTGGTCTTTAGCAGTGTATAGCATTTTAAGAACAATTTTAAAAGTTGAACGCTTCACGCTGTGAAAAATTTTGTGATCTTCCATAGTCTGGGGAGGTAGTAGCTTAGATGTGAGAGTTACGAAGCGTCCTGCAGCCTCACATGGCAGATGCCGCCGTGGCTTCGTGGCCACCTGATGCAGGAGGCTTCCCAGCACAGAGCATCCTGTTCTCAGACCAGCTTCATAACAGGCTTGTCTAATGTCTGCTCTGCGCCCAACTACATACTGTGCTTTGGACAGTCAGGCATACGTAAATCCCTGGTCATAAATGGGGCTGTCTGAAAACCATTTTTAAAAATCTATCCTGGAAGCAAAAATTAAATAAAGATAGTATAGATACAGTACATGTATTTGTTATATACATATTTATTATATGTGTATATGACATTAAACAGATACATTACACATCTATAGAAATATAAAACATAGAGATGTTACATATATAGTGCATATACATATATAGTGAAAAGTCAGTAAAGTCTTTTAACATATTTAAATTGTTTGAATTAATGTAAGTTTTTCCATTGACAGTACTTGTATAACAGATATTTATTGGTGTCCATGTCCTAGGCAGAGATGGGCATACCTTCAGGTTGAAATTTGGTACATATTTTTGGCTTTCTTTGGTGCTGTATGTCTGTCCCAACCGCCCAGCTGGGCCGCTGCAGCATGGAGTTGGCCATAGGTAATAGTAAGTGAAGGAGCACGGCTGTGCCAATAAAACTTTATTCGTCATGGATACTGACGTCTGAGTTTCAGATAGTTTTCATGTGTCACAAATTAGTGCTCTTTGGCTCTTCCCAACCATTTAAAAATACAAAAACGTTTTAACTTGCGCCATAATTTGCCAGCCCCCATTCTCAGCAGCCTTCTAGACACAGAGATAGTGTAGTGACAGGACAAAGTCCCTGTCAGCGTGGGGCCCAATTTCTAGTCATCGACAGGATAAGTACCACTGAATCTGATCGTTGAAAGACTGTTGCCTTTTTCAGTTAGATGGAAGCTTTCTCATCAGACAGTTGCCATTTTAATGTTTTAACTCGCCTGACTACTTAAAAAGTGAATTTGGTGCGTAAATCTGCTGGTTAGTAATACCCTTGTCATGAAATATTTCTCTGTATTGGGTTGTCTTCCAGCGTACATTCCTCGTCACCTCACTGGCACAAGGCCACAGGGCTCAGTGCTTGGAGTCCAAGCACAGCTTCTCACTTCCTCCTTCTGAGGCGCAGCGGCCTGGAGGTGCTGAATCGTCACTGTCCCCTTTGTGGCCCGTCTCGAGACACCGGGGTGCTCTGTGGAAGAGCTGGCTCGCCCTGTGGAGTCCTCGCTCCCGTGCTGGTGCAGGGTTCTTTCAAGGTAGTTTTGTAACAAACAGGCTCACGCTTTCTGTTTGCAGTAGCTATGGAAACTCTAGAAGCTCTCTTTCTAAAGCTAAGCATACAAGAAAGCACTTCAAGTGTTGGTAGGATTAGAGACTTTAGAAGATGTTTAATTTTCTCCCCCACTCCTCCTTTCTTTCTGTCTCTTTAGAGAGGGAACAAGAGGGCAATGTGAATATTAACTGGGACTCGCTTTAATCTCCCCTGTGACACTCCAGGCCGTCTGGGTCTGCACAGGCGAGCAGGCTCTCAGCCTTTCACACTGACAAGGGGGGCCATGCATATTCATGAGCCAGCCTCGCGCATTAGACACAGTTCCTCAGGGCGGTGCTTCAGTGTTTCTCTTTTCAACTCAAATTTTATGAAAGAAACAATCATTAAAATTTGGTTTTTAAATTATGATTAAGTCAGAGACCCTGGACAATGGGGCTAAAATGTTCTCACCGGAAATAGGGACAAATCAGGGGACCTTCGTGTGGTATTTAATTTGTAGGTAGACAAGCAAACCCCAAAATGTGGGTGCTCACTTAAGGTGGAGAGGTACCTGCCCAGGTAGAGTGTCACAGCACACGGTATTCTCACCTCGTGAAATCCCCCTTAAGGAGGAAATGAGAGGAATGTCACTTACACTTAAGAATGTGAACTACACCCTACCGTGAAGTGTTGGGGGCTTTGTTGTTCATTTGTAATTTCTGGTTTGCAAGGTGCTAAAAACACTTCTCCCAGCTCCACCCACTCCTGCCAGATGCACCTCTGTGCCTTTTGAATGCGAGTTTTGGAAGAAGACAAAATGCCTCTTCTGCTTTGGGCTTTCATGCTGCTTCTGTGAGGGTGGCCATGCCAGGAGTCTGCTCCTCGTGAAATCTTGACCGTCACGTTCTGTCCTGAAGTCATGCTGCCCGGTTGGGCACGACATTCTTGCTGCCCAGTGAGTGGCTGGGCCCATGCGTGTCTGATTGGTTACCCTGCGGTAACCCATGCCCGTCTGTGCTCCTCCTTTTCTATACATTAAATGGGGATCGTGTAAGTTGTTCTACAGAAATGAGCTACCAAACCCTTTAAGGGTGCAATGCTCTTAAAATACTGTGAGTCTTTTCTCCAAATGTGGTAGATGCCTGCCCAGATGACGTGATTAAAATCCACCCTTTCATCTGTCCACATGGGACTTCTCCTGGGGTTTTGTTGTCATGGACCTTTTATTTACACAGTTCAGCTTCCTTGCCTGGGTTGCATTTATATTGGTTTACTTTCATCTAATCTCTCAACCCTGCGAAGCCCTGAGTCAGGAAACCACACTGAGAACGAGGAGGAAAAGCCCAGCCTGTGTGGGTCACTGCAGCCCCACCACGGCCCCACCCATGGTGAAGGGCGGGTGTGTTCACTCGTCTGGACGTCCAGCAGACATGTCCCAGCACTGAGCTTGGGACGGAGAGCAGAGGGGTGAAGAAGACCTCAGACTTGCTTATCAGTTCACGGGGTTTAGCGCAGACACGCATAAACAGGTCATCGTAGCTTACGTGACGTCAACAAACATAAATCCAGGACCCACTCTGTCAGGAGCTAGACTGGGTGCTGAGGAGACAGCGCTCGCTTGGGCGTGGCTCCTGCCCCGCAGATGCTCACAGACCCTCGCACAGGTGGGTACAGGCGGTGTAATGGCTACAGGATGCTTGGACAACATACACAGCGGGCGTGCCTAACGTGTGGCGGTGTCCAGGGGCAGCTCGGACAGTAAGGGAAAACTTCGGGGGAGGGGGAGCTTAGCTGAGTCTGAGACAGGAAGGGGCAGGTGAGGGGGAAGCACGTCTCAGGTCAGGGACATGTGTGGGAAGACGGGACACCCGTCATCCTGGTGTTGCTAGAGGCTAAGATATGACGGGCGCCTGGCAAGAGAGCTCTGCAGGGCCACTCAGCAGGCGTCTGTTTGCCTGGAACTGAGATAGTTTGACAATCTGAGGCTGGGGGTGATGGTGCTTGCCTCCAGAGATCCTGCGTGACAGGCTGGCGTCGCATTCCTGCATCACCGAGCAAAGTAGCCCTCTGATTCTCAGGAGCTCTCAGTGCAGTTAAAGGAACTCTGGGTTTCCTACTTTGAATTACATTCAAATGAATAACCAGGAAGCTTCAGACAGACGTGCTCTGCCTCTGTCATGAGCAATAGTGACCCACGTTGACTCAAACTCACCCACCTTCCACGCCTTTTCTTACCCAAATTTACCCCTGAAATGATGGCTCCTGCCATCGGTCCTCATGATCGCCGCCTGTCTTTTCCTACGGAAAGTGAGGAAATGGATTCATCTAAGGACAGGGTCCTGGACGAGAAATGGTTGTGGCAGATGATTCGTTGTTCCGAGCCTCGCTAACATATTGGAAGTTTTTGTCGCCCGGGGTCATTATGTCTATTCTCTGTACTGGCATGAAGTGGGGGTTTGGTGATTGTGCAAGAGCCAGAAAATCAAATTAAGGTTTTATGCATTTGAATATTTGTGTGGACTCTGTTACCAGACAAGAAGTACAGCCTCACAAAGGACCTGGGCTTTGTCATGAAACGATGGCAGATCGGCGGCAAAATGAGGCCTTTTTCCCACCAAAGGGGGGACTGAGTACAGGGTCAGCGTCAGCTGGGCACCAGCACTTGCTTACTCCTTGCCGTCTGGAAGGGGTTAGTCGTTTATACCCATCAGTGCTTTGGATGCTAAACCTCCAGAGACCAGTGGATCACTCAGCAAACGTTCGCTGGTCCTCTTCTTGGTGCCGGCCAGTGTCTCTCCTCCCCGGCCTGGAGGAGTTGGGAGAGGCAGGCACCCATAGCCAGTGCCAATGAGGGGTCAACTCTAAAATTGGGAAGCACCCATGGTGAGGCCGCGCCCACCTCGGCACCAGGCAGGCCTTGTCAGGACGGGACTAGCGGGGCTGTGTCGGAGGGACAAAGATGGAGCAGCGTTTAAACCCCAGGAAACGCATCCCGGGCTTAAAACTGTTTGTGCTTCCTGTTTGGTTTGTCTGACTTTCGGGACATACACATCTTTTACTATTTTCCTTGGAGGTTACTGAACTAGGAAGACCGTTTGCTTCACTTTTCTTCCCCAAACACTCTAAGAAAGAGTCCCAGGCTTTATGCATAGCGAGGCCTTTCTTTTTGGCTTCCTGCGCCATCAAGGGAGCCGGAAATGTCTGGGCGCCGGACTCACTGCTGTGCTGGCCACCAGGACAGGATCAGAAGCCTCGACTCTTGAGCTAAAGGGCCTGATCCCTTTTGGGGACCCAAGTGTCCCAGTTTTGCATCAGAAATGGCTGCACTGGAAACTCCTGGTGCTCGGGACAGGACTTGGTTTTCCTGCTGCCTTCCGTCCCTGTGGGCAGGGAGCCCTGTCTTCACTGGAAAAAGTGTTTATTCCACCCGAGGCGCTGTGTGTCCCTCTGGACCAACAGAGGGTGCCAGGTCCACTGTTGGCATCTCTTGTGTGTCCCTGGGTCCAACACCAGACACTGGTCCACACAGCAGCTTTTATACACTGCTAGAAGACACCATCAAATGGCGGTCGGTGCAATGCTTTCCTGAGGTTCCCACCGCCCTTGGTTACTAACTCAAAGACTGCAGTAAATGGCGCTGTGAGTCTGGCTTCGTAAGTTGTCTTCTGTCCGCTCAGAAGGACACTGGGCAGAAGATTTAAAACTAGGGCTGGGGCACATCAAGGCAGCGAGGGGGAGATGCTTTCTCGAGAGCACAAGTATTCAAATTGAACACAGCAAATCCTTCAAAGGCTCCCTAGCTTCATCTTTAAAATGAGGAGTGAGGGAAATTCCAGGGTGACGCCTAGGAAACAGTTCCTATTGGTAACTAGGCTTTCTTTAAACAGGATGGTTTTCTTGTCGGATTCTAGCTGGCATCTCTGCGACTAATTCTCTGATGCTCTTAGTCTTTCCTTAGTGACTCAGTAAGTATGAAGTGTGTGTGCGCGTGCTCGTGTGTGCCTGCGTGCGTGAGTGCACACGCTGGTGTCCGACGCTTCAGACGTGGCCCTTCGAAGCCTTTACTTCCTCATTCATACGTTGCGCAAATCCTGCGGAAGCTGCCGGACAGCGCACACAGGCTGCACACGTGTGTGCATACATGTGATCACATCTTTGAGTACTTAATGCTTCAGATCCATGTTCTTAGCACAGCCTCAAGAAAACTTAATTGAGTCTGGGTTTTGGTGTTGCTGTGCTGCGCGCTTCCCACCCGCCAATCCTCGTGCGAATTTCTGAAGCAGGAAAGTATATGCTGGCAGCTTCCTTCACTCTGGTTCCAGTTCTGACCCAGTGGGTGGTGTATGCCATCCGAAACCTTACAGAAGACAACAGCCAAAACCAGGATTTGATTGCCAAGATGGAGGAGCAGGGGCTGGCCGACACATCCCTACTTAAAAAAGTGGGTTTTGAAGTTGAAAAGAGAGGTGACAAACTGATTCTGAAATCTACTAGTGACACCGCTCAGCCGGTGAGTATGCTGGCGTGGGCTGCAACGCCCTCAGTTTGTAGAAAGCGGTTCCCACTTGCCCATCACCTTGCACGTGGCAAGGTTCCTTCGTGAGAATGTGGAGGAGAGCATTTTGCTTTTAAAATAGCAAAGAATGCCCTAAATTTTAATTGCCAATCATTTTTCTCCAGGCTTTATGCTGCCGTTTTCTTCCAAGCGTTAAAACTGCAAACTCATTTTAAGGGAGAAATATAAAAAGCATATCAAACTTTCATGAGGTCCAGAAGTTTTTGATGGGAATTAGATTTTCTTTAAAAGATAGCTAATGTTGACTGCAATGAAAAAGACAGAAAACTCCTTGTATAATATTGAATGAGTTTTGTCGGGTTTCTCGGTTATTTCTCATCACTGATCACAATTCTCTGGATTATTTTTTCCTTTAATGATTCTTGTAAATAGATCTGTTACATCTGCAATTTTGTTTCTTTTTTCTTTTTAGTGAACACACTCTCCAAATACCTGAATTTTTGGAGACTGTTTCGTGGATTTTTCATCTTCGTCGGTATGTGAAATTGCAAGTGTTTGAAGATTTATTAAGTACAAGTTCATAAACTCGTGAGGCTTTTAGGTAATAGAGTTAAATGTGTTTAAGCTTAAAAGTGAAAGTACATGAGTATTCTGTTGTTTCTTGGCATTAAAAATGTAGCTGTCTTCAATTGCTTTGTCCCCATGGATACAATATGCATTTAAGTCATATATTGTACTTACTGTGGCAGCAAATAATAAACTCTTCTTGTGGAGGGCCCGTCCCTTATTTGGCAAAGATGTGGCTGTTTGCTGGGGTTCCATTTGTTCCTTCAGATGGCGAGTCAGCCTCATTCCTTTTATTTTCCTTTTCTCGTTGGGTTTTCTGAACTCTGGCAGGCAGCCCAAGTACTTTCTCACTGTGATTAATTCTAGCAATCTCTTTCCACCCCCGCTGCCTTTCCAAAACATTGACGAGACTCATTTCCAGCTAATTAATTCGAGAGATGCTGAAGAATAGAGCGCCCTCCCTCTTCATTTTAGGGACGGGCTGTGTTGTCACCGAGCCCTGTCCCTCTGGAATTGAGCGGGGATGAGAGAACATGTAGGCCATTAACTCTTCTCGTTCCAAATCCTGCTGGAATCACACTCCTCACAACCCAGTATGTTTCAACGCTGGTGCCTGTATCTTACCCACCTCCACGCCTCTGTAAAGGGGGAACAAAGGCTTTCTGGTCGGTTCTGTGTGCAAGGCCACTGCATTCAGGGTACATTGTGTCCTCTTCAGTTTAAAAAGCACCAGCCTCGCAAAGGCACGCCCCTCGGTTTGGGCCGTGGCTTCCCTGGACTTGCAAAGGTAGCCTCGGGGAGTGGGAATGAATTTCCCCAATATCTGTGTGCGTGTTTGCACACACGTCTACACATACATACATACATACACATAGAACTGGATTAAGTGAGCCCCACAGTCTTTGTAACCACCGGATCATATCATCAGAAAACTCCTGGGGGGTCGTGTTGTGAATACTTAAAACATTATCTCCTTAAACGGCCATGTTACAAATACCTAGAGATTTGGCACCATTCATGTCGAACCTTCCAAAGTAACAACAACAAAGAGCCAACCGGAAATTTTCCAGAAATACTGATTGTGCCAAAGTAAAGTGCTTCTAAGATTTTTTGGTAGCCATACTTAAATTGCTTTGTAAAAACAGCTTAAGCATGTTAAGAATGAAATAAGTTTTCCCCTGTGCCATCGAATATATTCTGTACAACGCTGAAGAAATGTCAGCTTCTTGGATCATGTGGAAATCTACAAATAATACTTTTTTCCTCTCATTTATGACATTCCACCAGTAAAGAAGCCATTGCAAAATTTAAAACACACAAAGAAGTCATTCTCCTCTGGGACACAAAGAGTTAAAATTCTATTCTCTAAATGGAAGTCTGGCCAAAGGGGAAAAAACCAGTGGGAGTCCCTTTTTCCTTTTAACAAGTTTGCAATAGACACTTCTGTTTTTCCTCTCTCAATGGATGTGTGCACACCAGTGGAATCACACAAACATGTCAGTATAGGCCATATAATAACAAACACAAATAAAAGGGAGCCTTGTGGGAATACAGAATGGGGTAATGGTTGTGTGTTTTCTAAATAGGAAATGTGGGGCTTGCAGAGTGAAAACACGCTGACGGCTGCATTGTGGCTGCGTTTTGATGCCCTCAGAGAGATTGATTCTTGGGCACAAGAGCTTCCCTGTCCTCCAGCAGCGGCCTGGGAGCTCCTGAGAACCTTGTCTGACACGCTGTAGAGGATTAAGTCACCACCTCAGCCAATCCTCTAGCAGGGGAAAAGGGCAGGCCAGCCTTACCAAGTGTGTAAAGTGTCGTGCCACGTTACTGCTTCCAAGTGCAAACTGACAAAGCAGTTCAATTTCCTAGCCTGCTTCATTTGAGAAGATAACAGGGAAAGGCTTTCTGTTTGATATCAAGTCCAAATGTTTGCAGAATAGTTTTTTAATACCGTAACAATGGGTGCTCATACTTCAGAAATACTTATTTTCACCATTTTAGTAATACACTATTAGAATTCGTCCATGATGTATATACAAATGGATGTGTTTGTCTGTATGTATATCCATATTAATACATCTCATGGGTTTAGATTTGGGGGGAAGCTAACATTGAGATGCATTTTGTTCAGTAACTTCTGAATCTAACTGCAGGACGTTGCAGACTACTAAAAGATGTCCATTTTGCAAAAATGGATATAGAGAAATGATTGAGGTCATTTGGGCTACCCATTAGTAAATAAATTTTAAATCAAAATTTAATATTTCATATGTGAGTATGTATCTCTTGTGTCCGTTACCTACGTCTTTGGCATTGATATGCCTGCTCTTACAACACCTATGATTTAAATGTCATTTAAATGTTTTTTTACTGTTCTTGAATTTCTATCCTTGAATGAGTAAACAAAGATGTGAGAATAAAAACGCCAGTCTTTGCAGGAGGAAGACTTTTAAAAACTACATATTTCATCATCGGTAAGTTCCGCACGTACACATAAAGGAATCCGTTTTTACGTAAGAGTCAGTAAAATTAAGACTGAAAATGCAGAGAAGTTGAAGGAGGAAGAATCTTAACATTTGAGATCTAATATAAAACCAAGTCCTTTGGAGAAAACAGGCCTTCTTGGTGCTGTCCAAGGTTCTGAGAGTTTCAGCGACAGTGGCCTATATGTGGAAAATCAATTAAAAACCTTGTTTTCAAAATTGAGATTTCCTCCTTACGTTTGTATGACATAATAGCTATTTTCTTCTTTCCTGCACATTTTTATAGAGTTACTTGGATTTTTTTAGGTCAGATCTTATTTAGGCGATATTTTTACAATAAGAATTTGATTTACCAGCTACAATATACATGAATTTTAAAGGTAAGCTTTTTCTGTAAATGTAGGGGGTTGGTATTAATTCATTCATCCACAGTCAGTTACGGCAATGGAAATGACTGAAGCTTTCGGTAATTGTTTACTCGTATAAATGAAAACATTAGAAACGTTAAGTTACATGTTTTTGTTTGAACAACATAATATACATTTTTTATTTACAGACTTGTATCCTGCTTATTTCAGTGACGCAAGAGCTTACGTGGTGTTTTATAGCATGGATGTGATTTTTAGCAGCTCTGTGGAAAGGGTGGTGGTTGAGAGCAGAGACTCGCACACGAGTGCCTGGTTCCAGTTGCCCCTCCCTCGCCGTCTGTCTGGGCAGAGTCCTTAGCCCTGTGCGTCCATTTCCTCATCCTAATACCAGCAACCTGTGGGAGGGTGTGAGGATAAAAGGAAATGGCTACGAGGCGCTTATGACAGTCCCTGATGCGTGGTAAGCATTCACTAGTGCTGGTTGTTCTCATTATCGGAGTGACGTGCATGTTTAAGCACCTAGAACTCCCACTGTGAGCATCTGATGCCAGTGCATGGAGAAGCATGTCTCCTGCCTCTCCTGTCACCACGGTGCTGGACATACAGTCGGTGCTTACTAGGTGCATCTTATTTCTTCAGCAGATTCTTGTGTAATGCTTTCTGTGTACCAGGCAATGTTCTAAGCACTTGAAAAATATGAATCATTTAACCTTCCGCAACTATAGCATGTTCAGTATTGATCCCATTGTATGGATGAGAAAGTTGAGTTGCAGAGGTTAAGGCCAAGGGTCACATGCAGTGACGGCCTAATGATGAGTTGCTGTAGTTAATTAGAAGGGGCTGAGTGAACGAAAAAAATTACGGCTTCTTTCCCTGGAAGCATATAAAGTGAATGTGGCAGAAAAGCCTAGATGGTGGTTCTGGATGGAGAGCACGGGGGGCCCCATGGGGAGAATGTGGGCTCTGCTCTTAGAAAGTCCAAGTTCAAATCTCAGCTTCACTCCTCGCCAGTTGTGTGGCCTTGAGCAAGTTTCTTAACTACTCTGAGCCTAAGTTTCCTCCTCAAGCAGTATACAGGCAGGCACTGAGGCAACCGCATTAAACAAGACAGAGAGGGTCTGTGGTCTCATGAAGCTAACATTGCAATGAGAATGTCAGAAAAGTAACAAGTGCACGAATAGATAAGAGCATCATATCTTGAAATAAATGCCATAAAGAAAACAAAAAAGGTGATGGTCTGAGTGGTAACTGGGGTGTCCTTTCTGAGGTGGTCACATCTGACCTGAGGCCAGAGGGTTGAAAGGGTGCCAACTGTGCAAAGAACTGGGCGGGGGGAGGGGTGGACAGGCGGCAGGGGAGTAGCATCCCAGACAAGATCACCAAGTGCAGAGGCCCCCAAACTGACAGGCTTCGTGAAGGTGGTTGGGGCCAGAGCCTGGTGACCAGGGTAGCGGGGCATGAGTGAGACTGGGTCAGAGGGGAGAGCAGGGGTCAGTTGGGCGGGGTCTCCAAGGCCACGGGGGCGTTTGGATTTGACGTGAGGTGCGCTGGGAAGGTTATGCATTGGTTGAGCGGAGGAGTGAGGGGTTCTACCTCACCTTTATCACTGAACACTCACTGCTGTGGGAAATGCATTGGAGACGGAAAAACAATGGAAGGGGAGGAGTCCGCGCCATTGAGGATGGTGATGTAGACGAGTGTGGCAGTGGATGTGGAGAGATTTGAATTTGATACATGCATTGGAGGTAGAATTCATAGGATCTGCTGATGGTTTAGTCATTGAGGATGGAGGTAAATGAAGTAAACAAGAATAACGCTGAGGATTTTGTTGAACAACTGGGTAGATGATTATACTTCCACCGAGGTGGGAAAGTTGGATGTGAAGAATTTGGGGCAGAGAGAATTGAGAGTTCTGTTCTGGGCAAACTACATTTGAGATGCTTTTTTTTTTTTTAAGATTTTATTGGGGAAGGGGAACAGGACTGTATTGGGGAACCGTGTGTACTTCCAGGATTTTTTCCAAGTCAAGTTGTTGTCCTTTCAGTCATAGTTGTAGAGGGCGCAGCTCAGCTCCAGGTCCAGTTGCCGTTGCTAGTTGCAGGGGGCACAGCCCACCATCCCTTGCGGGACTCAAGGAATTGAACCGGCAACCTTGTGGTTGAGAGCCCACTGGCCCATGTGGGAATTGAACCGGCAGCCTTCAGCATTAGGAGCATGGAGCTCTAACCGCCTGAGCCACCGGGCCGGCCCTTGAGATGCTTTTGAGACAGCCAAGTGGAGGTGACTTTAGAAGAGCTGGATGCACAAGACGAGCTCTGTGGGAGGTCAGCACTGGAGATCACGTTTGGAGTCCTTGGTTTTATTTAGGTGATATTTGAAGCCTTGGAAATAAGTGAGATTGTCTGTGGAGAGAGTGGAGCTCACACTTCACGTTATATCATAAGGTTCTTCCATAGGTGACAAAACCCTCATAAAAAGAGTTGTAATGGTTGCAGCATCAAAATGTTCCGTCATGGACTTAACCATTCTGTTACCATTACTAGACGTTGTGTGTTGTGTTTCTTTCTCATCATAAATGCTGCAGTGATTATCCTGGTGCATCCAGCTTTCTCCATGTTTCCGGTTGCTTGCTGTGGGGGGTCAAGGAAGAGGAGACGGGGGCTCAAGAAGATTTTCTCAGAATTGCTGATGTTAGAAAAGGGAGGGCTCTTCCAAATCAGCGATAGCTGACTGGGCAGTTCCAATCCAACCTCCCTGAAGACTCCAGCAAGCAGGCCGGAATACTTTGAAACTACCATTTGATGGTGTTAGGAAGTTAACGGGACACAGTGAAAAATTACGGGCCCGGGATCCGGGAGCAGACAGGTTGGGACACAAGCCTGATGTTTGGGCTGCTTTTCCCTCTAGAGGCGTTTTTCATTTCAGAAGAATAAGCAGAGGGGCTGAGCCACTGACTGGTGCTCAGCACAGACCTAAGGGGCGAGGTGACTGGGGTGACTGCCCCGCAAACTTCCGTTTCTTTCTATTGGAACCCCAGTGGGTGCATCAGAAGAGTGAACCAGAACTAGCTCCTCGCAGAGACAATCTCAGTGACCCAGGGGTCCTCTGCCGTTGGGCACCGTGCAGTACACTGTCCCCCAAGCTGGCAACATACGTCCTCTCTGGGGAAAAGATCACATATTTGTCTTCAGTTCTCATGTGTGTTCTGTAGTACTCAGTCAAAAATAATATGAGGTGACAAATGACATGATATGAAAATCAAAAGAAAACCATAGCTGCTAGAAATAAACATAGAGGGGCTCCAGATAACAGTTACCAAATTTAAAATAACCTGTTCAATATGTTAAAAGGGACAAAAGACAAGATCGAAAATTGACACTGAAAACGTCATCCAAAGACAGGACACACTATGAAAGGGGATCAAATGGAAATTCATGAACTGAAGAAAATATAACCAAAATTAAGAAGTCAATAGTTGAGTTGAACCACAAACGAAAGAAATCATAAATGAATATAGACCAGTAGACGATACCCAAAATGAACTACTAAGAGACAAAATGATGGAAAATACAGAAGATAGGGGATGCAATGAAAAGGTCTAATGTCCACATTTAGAGTCTACGACAAAAGAGAATGCGTGTTTTGGTTTTTGGTAATAACACCTGAAAGTCAAAACCTAAACCTGAGGTTTGAAATGTCACCAAGCAGACAATAGCAAGAGGAAATTCCCTGAACACTGCTGAGCGTAGACAGATGGTTCTTTTCCTTCCTGCAAGAGCAAGCACAGGGGAGGGGCTGCATTCCCAGGGACTGGCTTCTCCTGCTTCAGCCACCACTTGGAAGTTCCTGCCAGTCAGCACAGGGCTGTAATCACGGCCAGCATGCAGTGGTCTGTCCTCTTGTTGCGTGACAAAAGAAGCAGACAATAATCAGTTAAGGATAGTCAGGGTGTGATCAATGCTATTTGACACACAGGACATTGCAGCCAGCAGCTGCAGGATGCACGTTCTTTGAAAGTAGACGAGGTGTGTGATCACAAAATACAGTGAATGTTTAAAAAAAATAAAGTATTACAGTAAAAGACATGTTGCCATTAATCCCCGCAAAATACTCCCCCTCGCTTCGAACACCATCATTCTTGCCACTTTCTGAAGCAGTTCTGGAAATCCTCTTTCGTGAGTATCTTTAGTTGTGGTGTCATGGCTGCCTCAATGTCCTGAATCATTTTGATTTTGGGGAAGAGCCAGAAGTCACACGGTGCCAGATCCAGTAGATAAGGTGGATGAGGACACACCGTAATGTTTTTATTTGACAGAAATTGCCTTACCAGAAGTGATGGGTGACATGGAGTGTTGTCATGATGGAGGATGATTTACACTTTAAAACACACCTTCTCTCAACCATAGCTCACACCTGACTGACTGCACTGAAGTTGAAACTTGTCACACACTGTTCCTGAGGCTCCATGTGCCGCTTCCCGTATTGAAGATCCCTGCCTTTCCACTGGATGGCACTCGGCAGCAGCATTCACCATATTTTGTGATCACAACGGAAAGGCTCCATGTCACACATCGCTTCTGGTACGGAAATTTCTGTCAAATAAAAACATTACGGTGTGTCCTCATCCACCTTATTCACCAGATCTGGCACCATGTGACTTCTGGCTCTTCCCCAAAGTCAAAACGACCATGAAAGGTAAACGTTTTGAATCAATTAGGGACATCGAGGCAGCCACGACAGCGCAACTAAAGACACTCATGAAAGAGGATTTCCAGAACTGCTTCAGAAAGTGGCAAGAACGATGGGATAAATGTGTATGAAGTGAGGGGGAGTATTTTAAGGTGGATGCATGGCAGTGTGTCTTCTGTAATCATTTTTCTTTTATTTAAACATTCACTGTATTGTTTGATCACATCTCATGCATGGAACCGCTTACCAAAATCAATCCTTTGCTGTGCCATATGCAAATCTCAACACATTTCAAATGACTGAGCTCATACATGGCATGTTCTGGCCCTGGTACAATTAAGCTACATAGCAACACCAAAAAGATAACTAGACCATCCCCACAATCTTAGAAATTAAACTGGATTTCTCAAATACCTAAGGGTCAAAATGAAGAAATGGAAATCAGAACACATTTGTAACTGCATCTTAATGAAAATGCGACAGCAGAGTTTGCGGGCTGTAGCTGAAGTTTAGATGAGATTTATTACCTTAAGCACATGTGTGAGAGAAGAAGGAACAAAACCAACAGCCTAAACATCCATCTGATGTGGCTATGAAAAAACTTAAACCCACAACTGAAGAAAACAAGAAGGAAAAATATGAGAGCAGAACATAATTAAACCGGAAATTACTACAATAATAATACGAGGGTGCGGGGGAGGGGAACCCTGGAAACAAACATACAAAAGAAAGAGCCAAAAGTTGGCCTTTTTTAATGTATTAAATTGATAAAGCTGTGGTAAGGTCAATGAAGAAAAAAGAGCACCCCAAAATCATTGTCACTACAGATTTTGTGGACATTAGGAGGATATTGTGAATATCTTACTCTAATAAATTTAAACTTTTAGATGACATGGACCAACTTCTGTAAAAACAAAACAGATACAAAATGAAATAAAATACAGTATTTTTAAGTACTTAATCTTTAAAACTTCCACAGAGAAACTTTCAGGCTCAGGTAGCTTCATCAACAAATTCTACCAACATTTTAGGAAGAAATACTGCTCATCACATACAGATTCTTCCGGATAACAGAACACCTCACACCTCACTTGAAGAGGCGAGCATAACCTTGATACCAACATCTGAAAAGTTTATTAGAAGAAAGGAAAGGTGAAGGCCCATCCATGGTGCCCAAACATAGATCCAAAGATCCTTACACATTATTGACACTGGTTTTAGAGTTCGCTCAGGGCCAGTGTGCGGCAGCCTGGAGCCAAGACAGGACAGCTGCCCCTGGGGACCTCAGCCTTGTGCCGCTGCTGAGGGAGACCTGGCATGCGACCTGAGACCGTGGGGAGCCCCCCACAGGAGATTCGCACTTGGGTGGCAGCACATGGACGAGGCAAAACTGATGGCTCGGAAGCCAGGCAAGAGGCAGCCTAGCCAAGTGGAAGGACCGCAAACCGAGGTCACGTTCCCAGTTCCGGAGCTCGGCAAGTGGCTGGGTATCCGGGGCGTCGGTGTCTGCCTCTTAGCCATCAATCAGGGTGAGTATTAAGTCCGATGGCTTACATATTCAGGGCTTTGTTCTCAGCTCTTCTGCTGGGGCTGCTGCAGGACTGGGGTGGGGGGGGCACGGGGCAGGGGCATACAGTCTATGGAGAAGCCTGCTCGCAGAGGCAGAGCCAGGCGAGGCTCAGGGTTGGCTCCCACCCGCCCTTCGATCTCTCCCTGCCCTCCTGAGCCCTGCTCATTCCTTCAGGCCCCACCAGAACACCCTCCTCCTCCAGGAAGAGCTTCACCTTGTTCTGTACCTTCGGCTAACCCCTGGGTTCTGCAGCCACTGCCTTAGTCTGTTCCGTGTGCCAGGACCACCAACTCCGAACAGGCTTGGGAGGTGGAGGGCTGGGGGTGGGTGAGGGGATTGAATCTGACTCCTTTAGCAAACAGCTCCACATGCCTTTCACACAGCTGTGCTCAGTGCTGGGACTGGAGACAGACAGTGGCCCATGCCATGCCGCTCCCGATTTGCTGAGAGAGGCCGACGTGGATCGAATCAACAAAATGCAATTAAACTTCAGTAAGTGCCCGAAGAGACGGAGTCTCGGGCGGCAGGTCCTCGAATACGGCCGTCTCATTCATTCGTTACCATATTGATGAGATGCCGCAGGAACTTGTCTCTTGTGTGTATCCATTAGCCTGTAGTAATATTGATTTGTTGACCTACTGACAACATGAAGTGAGGACTTACTGTACACCACACCATCAGCACCCCCAGAAGCCCACAACAGCTGTGTAAAACCATAATGTCCCCCCACCGCCACCCCTCACCTGCTTCACCAGGGCCTTTGAACTGGAACTGCCTCCGTTTCTCAAACCCTTCTCGGCTTTCTGACTCTGCACCCATCTTCCTCCATTCTACTGTTACAATGAAAGCCCACCTGACGGCTGGTACCGCCACACGTGTGGTGGGTGCCGTTTGCTCCACTTACGCTGGGACCTCACTGACAGGACCTCTCTGTCCTGTATCGCCAGCCTCTTCCTACCACCAACAGGCTCACGTGTCTCCCATCTTAAAAGAAAAGGAAAATTCCCCAATTTCATTCATTATATTTAGCTCAGTTGTCTTCAAACTTTTTGTTCACATCTGTCTAGAGGAACTTTGAAAAAAAATCTACACTAACATTTCAAGTTAGTATCTAATTTTTTCATCTTAAGTATTTACAGATAATTGCAGCAAATAATAAAGATACTTTAAAATAGAACTATTACATTCTGCAATGATTTCAATATAATTGAAATATAGAAAAATGTACCCACTCTAATCCGTTTTAAGAATAAACATGCTTGCTTTTTTTTTTTATGTTTGGTAATAGTCTCACTTTTTCCTCTGGAATCTGCATTTCCATTTCATTTCACTCACAGAATTTTATCCTAGTGTAGTATTTTTATGCTTGAAATTGCACAAGATATGTATGATTTTACATACAGAATTAACTACTAGCCATAACAGAATTTAAATCTGTAACAAAAAGATACCTGGAAAATATCTTAATATTTGGAAATTAAAAAGCACACTCCTAAATAACCTGTGGCTTGGAGAAGAAATTATAAAACAAAAATGTTTAACTGAATGATTAGGAAACTATGAAAATTCTTGAAGTGCAGCTAAAACAGCGTTTAAAGGAAATTAGGAGCTTTAAAATACTTTGTTAGAAAAGAGATTTGAAATCAATGATTAAATTTCCAGTATAAGCTAGAAAAAAGAAGAGCAAATGAACCACAAAGTAAATATAAGGAAGGAACAATACCAGGAAAAGCAGAAATCAATGATACAGAAAATGGGCAAACAATAGGGAACATCAATGAAACCAAAAGCTGCTTCTTTGAAAATATCAATAAAGTTGATAAATCTCCAGTGAACCTGCTAAAGTAAAAAAACAATTATCAATATCAGCAGTAAAAGATGGGACATCACTACAAATCCTACAGACATTTAAAGAAAAATGAGAAACTATGAAGAAAATAATGAACAATTTTATGCCAAAAAATTGGAAAACTTGAATGAATTTTTTTCTGTGAAAGACATGAATTATCAAAATGGACACAAAAAGAAACAGTCCAAATAGCTCTGTATCTATTAAAGAAACTGAATTTGTGATGCATCTTTCCACAAAGAGAATGCCAGGCTTCTACCTTCAATCTTAACACCCTCTAAAGCTTGCCTCACCTGGCAGCCAGTGATCTTTCGAGAGCAAAAATCTGTCCTCATTCTTCTACCCAGAATTCTTCAGTGGCTTCCTCCTCAATATGACATTCAAGACAATTTGATCCACGTGCTGCCTGCCTCTCAACCTAACCACCATCCTTCTCCACTCCTTGCCTCATCCTCCCCATGTGTCTTCTCTCTCTCTCTCTCTCTCTCTCTCTCTCCCCCCCTCCATCCTTCCGTCCCTCCCTCCCTCCCTCCCTTCTTTCACACACACACACTTGCACACACTTGCAGACACACGTGCCTGACTTCTACCCCAGTCCAGTTCTCTGGTGGCAGTACCCCCTACCCCCACCAGGGGGCATTTGGGAATGTGTGGGAGCAAGAGTTGTCACAGCCAGTGTAGGATGTCACTGACATTTAGTAGGCAGCAGCCAGGGTGTCAAACAGGCCCCGCAATGAAGAATTACTGTGTTGAGGACGCGGGAAGAACCCCACCACGTCTGGCCTAATTGCATTGTCTCGGTTTTCCCTCCAGGACTTGGACCTGTGGCTCTGGCTTTCACCTCTTCTCACCTGGCTAATTCTGACACAGTCTCTGGGGCTCTGCTTGGAGCCCCTCCCAAATTTGCCCAACAAATTGACTGCAGTGCATTTGCCTCCCTCGCCCCACACCCCTTCTGTTAAATAGAAGTCAAGTTCAATTCCAGGAGCACAGGACTAATACACTGCAAAAAGACACGAAGAAGGGGGGAAAGGGAAATTCTAGTATTTCCTCGGTAGCCGACGTGAATCCTCCCCGCCCTTGAAAGAGGCATTGTCCCGACCTTCACTTTCCCTGATTGTGAGTGGTTTCTGCAGGGGCCCTGGCTCACACCTGGGCCTTCCCACCCCTTAACCGTCCCCATGAATCTCTGCTTTTCATCATCGTTCTAGTTCATCTCTGTCCCAAGGTGGAGCTTTGTGAGCTTTCCAAACCCTTCCTGCTCCGGCTCGGGGCCCAGCTACCTGCGGACACCCCGCACCTGCCCCGCTTCCCCGTGGGAAGGAAGGGGAGACTCTGAACGTTAACCAGAGGAGGGCACCGCCAGCCAC
This sequence comes from Rhinolophus sinicus, assembly GCF_036562045.2. Taxonomy (NCBI): domain Eukaryota; kingdom Metazoa; phylum Chordata; class Mammalia; order Chiroptera; family Rhinolophidae; genus Rhinolophus; species Rhinolophus sinicus. The sequence continues at coordinate 197,532,205 of NC_133752.1, forward strand.
GGCGCTTTGCACTGTTTGCTGACTCGGCAGAGGCGGCCCCGCGCAGGTCTGCTGTCGCGCCTTAAACGTTGGCGTTGGTAATTACGGGTTGTGGCCTTCTGCAAACCTGGAGGCTCAGGGATGAACGGGGTCTCTGTGCCGTAGCCATTGATTCTTTGCTTCCCGACGTGCATGGCTGGGTCGGAAGACCTGTCAGTCAAGGCGAGAGGATTAGCCTCACCCATGCGGAGGGAAGATCCGGAGGAAGAAAAAAAACTTTGTCTGAACTTGAAAATAAAAATGCTGATGTGGTTTTATTCCAGAAACATATCTTACTGATTAAGAGCATGGAGAACCAGCGGCTCGTGGGTGGGCCAGCCGGCGTGGGCTCCCCGCAGCCCGACGCCGCGGGCCCTGCGCCGGCTCCACCCGCTGCGCACGCGCGTCCGGGCCGAGGGGCGGCTGTGCGCGCGCACGTGGACACACGGCCTCAGAACGGGCCCCTTAAGACGAGGCCAGTTTCTTCCCTGGCGTGTTCATCTTCACGTCAGGGTGAGCGAAAGGCAGCACGTCACCCAAGAAAGAGCGTGAACTTGGAGGCGGGTAGGGCTGGGGTCATCCCAGTACTGCCACTTATTAGCTGAGTGATCCTGGGCAAGCGACAACGCTCTGAGCCTTAGTTTCACCATCTACAAAATGGGGATAGCGGGCCCACTTTGCTGAGGTTGATCACACAGGTACCCACACAGAATAGGGGCTCCGTGAATGGCGGCCATTCGGTGGCCAAGATGGTGGCACGTGGCTGCCTGATGCTCCCCTCCCCACCCGTCTCGCACCCTTGGCCACCTGAGGCCATGGCCTCTTCCAAGCAGCCTGACTCTACCTGGCTTCTCTGCCCGGAGTCTGAGCTGCAGGAGTGGCCTTGGCCTGAGGGGGCCTTAGTTTCCATGACTGTGAAATGGGGCCGACACCTCTGCACACTTCGACCACACAGGGCTTGTGGCTTGGCATGACCGCAGAGATTCCTGCCAGGAAGGCAGCCTTCGCCAAGGATTGCTCCGGGCCCAGCCCAGCTGGCATCTTCTCCAGTTTCATTGGCTTGGGTTACAGAGCGATGGCAGTGAGTGATAATGCTGTAATTGGGGTGACTTGGGCATTTTCCTAGGTGCTGCTGACGACTCATGCTTGGTAAGTCAACATTCCACTGTCGTGGAGCACAGCAGACGGTGAAATAGCCTCATCAGGAATTCAGGTTTCACAACTTCCGCGTCTGGATGTGAGGTCCTTGAGTCACCCAGAGGTTCCACACCTCGGGAGATGTTTACGTGGGGCCTTTGTTCCCAGAGTCCTGCTCAATGGCTTTTCTTTGAGGCATTTAGCTGGCACTTAGAGGTTTTCCAGCTGCAATCTGTCCCCAGTAGTTAACATCCGTAGATAATAAACCCGCCAGGAGCTCACTGAGGCCCTGGCTCCTCTCCCCTCAGCCCTTCCAGCTGTTCCGTCTGCACCTTCCCTGTGACCGACCCTCCCTCCTCCTCTCCTGCTTCTTCAGGGGTCCCTGCCCGCCTCTCTCCCTGGCTGGTTCTCTGGGCTTCAGGACGCTGCCTGTGCTGAGCACACTCATTTCCTGCCCTCCACAGGGCGCAAGGCCTGGCTGGGCACTGGAACGTGGAGGGGACAAGCCATGACCCAAGGGAACTGCAGGCCCTGGGGGAGCTGGAGACACGGCCCGGCCAGAATGGGGCTTCTCTCCTCTTTCTGCCTTTCCTCCTATAAACACGTACAGTCTACAGTCCTGGGTGTGAATCCCAACCGTGGTCAGCAGTGGTCACTGAGTGCCCTGTACATGCCAGGCCCTCTGCAGAGACCAGGTCCCTGCTCTCCTGGGGCGGGAGGAGACTATAAAAGAACAACCAATACAAGATTAGAGTGTGACAGGACCAAGGACCCAGCCAGGTGTGTGGCAGGGAGTCTGGGGACCTGTCTCAGTGTCAAGGCGCGTGGGCCCTGCCGCAGAGTGGCGGGCTCAGAGCCTCAGACTGGAACCTCAGCCCCTCCCTCTCTAGCTGTGTGGCCTTGGGCAAGTTGCTGGACCTCTCGGGGCTCCCGTTTCTTAATGTCCAACGGCGATGACAACGGTAAGTACATCATAGGGCAGCTGCGAAGATTTGATGAGACCCCATGCACACCGCAGCTCAGGGAGGTGCCTGCTTTAAATCCAGGTCAGGAACCACGAAAGAAAACCCGAGAGGGGTTTTCTTTCAGGGTACAGTCAGATCCAGGCAGGGCAGACATAGGCAGGGGTTCCTGGAAAAGCCGGCTCCCCTGCTGTGGGGAGACTGTGTGTGGCAGAGAGGTGATCCTGCACTGCCCTCTGGGGGATGGCCTCGCAGGAATGAGGAGGACGTGGCCTGCAGGACACCCAGGCCCGCCAGCGCCTCCGGCTGCCCCTCCTTCCTTCCTGCGGCCCTTCAGGCTCACCAGGTGCTCACACTCCTGCACTAGCTCCTGGAGACGTCCCCACCACCGAGGTGGCCCCGCTGCCCTAGCTCTCAGAGCTTGGGCCATGGTGGTGAGGGTGCCGCCAGCCAGCACTCACCCAGGGCCTACTGTCCCCAGGTTGCACATCACACCGAGTTTGTGACAACTCAGGTGCAGCTGTTACTTCCATTCTCCAGATGAGGAAACTGAGGCACAGAGAGTGACTGCAGTGACCCTCGCTCAGCCCTTCTCTTCCATGGGCACAGCCTGGAACTTAGGGCCAACGGCTGCGTATGTCCCATTTCCGGGTGCCCCAGCCTCACTGCCTCCTGTCTCCTACTCACAGTTCTCCAACTCAACCAGAACCTTCTGCGGCCTCAACTCTGCACACCAACTCAGTTCTGCATTTTCATCACACTGCCCGCACACCCTCAGGCCCTATCCTCCCCCACATGGAATTCTTGTCTGGCACAATCCCAGTCCTAGTAAATCCAGCCTCCTGCCTGGAGGAAGTGCTCACCACGCAGTCGGGTGGCACCGATGGGACTGTGGCCCCCTGATGCCCTGAGCACCTCTGCCCACAGGCCACCCCTGCCACCTGTACTCCTGTTACCTCAGCCTCCCCGCTGCATGTAACCCTTTCCCTCAGCTCTGGCCCTTCCTCCCCAGCTCTAGAAACAGCAGCAACCAGAAAGCTCCCTGCGGGCTGGGCCACCGCATCCACCCTCTCTCTGTCCTGAGCTGTGCTCCCCTGCTCAGCAGTACCCCCACCCCCGCCACAGTCTGTGCCCCACCATGCAGATCCCACAGCCTGTGATTTCTCCCCTCTAAACCCCTTTGTTGACTCATCCTGCCCTCCAGCTGCCATCATGTCTCTGCTCCTTTTGAAGCCAAGTCCCTCCAGAGTCGCCTGCTTGTCTCCCACTGTCCCCCTTCTCCCATGAGCCTCTCACGCTCCCAGCCCACTGCTCCACATGGCCCACTGCAAAACCACCAAAGGAGACCTTCGCCTGCCTCAGCCTGATGGTCGGTTGGTGCTCAGCCCTCCTGGGATGTGGCTCTCAGTGCCAGGGCTCCCCGCCCTTTCCCCTCCCCCCCTCTGCTCCTGGCCGCCTCCCTGCTGGCTCAGTCTCCTCTTCCAGCCCCTAAGCCGAAGCGGGCCAGGTCATCATTGCTCGGGTTTCTCTCTTCTGTTCTACATGCGCTACCCAGTTTCAGAGCTTTCAATACCACTGATACCCCAGCGACCCCCAAATGTCCCCAGCCCTGAGGTCCCCAGCCCCAGTCTCCCCAACGCAGAAAATGACAACTGCAGGCTTCCAGTCACTCAGACCAAACTCCAGCGTCATCCTTGGCTCCCCTCTTTGTCCCAAACCCCACATTTAACATCAGCAAATCCTGTGCCCTACCTTCCCATATGTCCCGAGTCTGGCCATTTCTCACCACCTCCACCCCGAGCCACTGTTCTTCAAGACTGTTGTGATTGCCTCCTTGTGTCATTCCGCTGCCCAAAGCCCTGCAAAGGCCCTCTTGCTCAGAGCAGGCCAGTGTTCCCTGAGTCGCTGGGGCTGCCCCCACTGGCTTCCCCTTCCTACAGCTCCCCTCAGACCCACCACCTCCTGGATGCCCCTAAAGCCAGCCAAGCTTTCTCCTGCCCCAGGGCCTTTGCACCTGATGTTCAACTAAACACATGGTGCAAACACATGGCCTAAACACAACTCCCTCAGCTGTCGGCCTGGCTTAGTCCCTCCTATCCACACAGTCCTTGCTGAAATGTCACCTCAGTAAAGCAGCAGCCTCTCCTCTGCAATAGCCCTGTGTCCCCATCCCTGCTCAAGCCCACAGCCATCTGGCAGGCCTAGTGTCTATTTCAGGCATTGTCTGGTTCAAGAGACATGGTTTATGGTCTGGTTCATGAGGGCAGGGTTTTCTACCTCTGTTCACTCCTGCATTTCCTGGGCCCAGAACAGCACAGGTAAGTGGCAGGGCCTGTAAATGTCCACCAAGTGAATGGCACAAGGAAGGCCCTTTGCCACCTGCTCAGAACCAGGAGCCCCAAAGGGAGGGTGCCCGGGCAAGTTCTCCCCTGTCCCCAGGAAGCCCTCGCCCCGCCCTTCAGCCTTCGAGGAGCTTCGAGTCAGGTTGAGTGAGGTAGATTCACACTCGATGTTTCATCCAGGGCCAGAGCGGGTGGTCCTGACCTGGTGCCCTGGGCACTCCAAGGGTCAGCATCAAAGCCAGATTAACGCACAGCTTAACCCCGGCTGCCACATTCTTGTGACAGTTGTAAGCTGGGGATATTTGGCGGCCCCAGTCTCAGACTGAGACTCAGACCTCTGGGAGTCCCCACTACTGTGTGCACACACGCACACACACACACGTGTGCACACATACACACACGTGCACACACATGCACTTGCTGGCACTGCCACGGGTGAGGGAGCCAGGGGGTCCTCAATTTGCTAATGACTATCGGGGCCCTGGCATCAGCCAGGACCCCAGAGAGTTGGCACTGGCAGGCCCTTGCTGTCACACCACCTTGTCTAGAACCTTACGTCAAGGCAGGGACCCTGCCCAGAGAGAGGACGTGGTTTGCTTCACCTTCGGCTCTGATTCCCAAGCAGTGTTGCTCCACTGAGCGCAGACATGGTGAGGGAGAATGCCAGCTCCCTGAATAAGCACCCTCCTCAGTAACCACCTCCCCAAATGGGAGTGGATAAAAGTGACCACTGGTCACTGTGCGGACCAAGCAAGATGCCCCGTGGGAGTGCCCAAAGCACAGTGGCTCTCGCAAGCCCGTTGGTGGTGACTGTGGCCATCGTTACTGTAACACCAGGCTCCGGGCTCCGCTTGACGCAGCCGGAATTATTGCTACAATAAGCCCCTCAACGGGCTGCTAATGTACCCTCACCTGCATTGACTGGTTCTCACCTCCTTCCTGACCTGTCACACCTCGGCCCTTTCCTGCTGCCTCATCAGTCTTTCTCCATTTCAGGGGAGAATGTTCTCTGAACAGCAACCAAACTGTAACCTAGGGGTTCTAGACTCTCCATGCTGGCGTCACAAAGACAGTGAACACCAGGCTCTTTGTGTCTTCATGAGCAAAGCCCCTGAGCATCCTTAGCAGGAGGCTTGCTGGCTGGCTGGCCTCTGTCCAGGTAATGTGTCTTGTCCTGAACAGCCTAGGTACCCAGCTACCTGTGTCAAATCACATTTCAACCTCTGCTGAAACCTCTGTCTGTAAGTCTCCCCCCACCCACCAACCTTGCCATCTCTTGGGAGGGACTTGTGGTCAGGAGAGGGAGGGACTTTTCTCCAGCTTTGCATGAGATTATACACCCAGCAAGCAGGAGATGGCCAGTACTTCGTTCAAAAAGAGGGCACTCAGAGGAAAAGGAGCATCAGTGAGCTGTGGGAGAACTTCAGGCAGCTAATTACTCTCCACTACTGAGGCAAGAGCTTTCTGAGTACTCTACCCTCTTCACCCAATGTCTCACCAGAATCATACGTGTAATCAGCATCCCTGAAGGAGAGGAGGTGGGGAACATAAAAAAATATATGAAGAAATAATAAGAATTTTTCCAAAATGATGAAAACCCAGATCCAAGAGTTCCACAGACTCCAAGTACAAGAAGCATGAAGAAAACCACACCAAGGCACATCATAATCAAATTGCTCAAAAACAGTGATAAAGAGAAAAACCTTAAAAGCAGCTGGAGAAAAAGAAATATTACACGGAGAGGAAGAAAACAAGAATGACCGCAGATTTCTTGTCAGAAACAATGCAATGAGAATGTAGGGAGGCAACGTTTTCAAAGTACTGGAAGAAAACTTGTCAACCTACACCTATCTTTTAAACAAAAACATCTTTCAAAAGAGAATCACAGCAAAAATATACCCAGTGAAATATTTTTAAAAAACAAAAAAACAAAAGTGGAATACTGACATTTTCAAACACACAAAAGCAAGAAAAAATTCATCACCAGCAGAGCAGCATACAATATGTATTAAAGAAAGTCCTTCATGCAGAGGAAAAGTAATCCCACATGGACACGTAGATCTACACAAAGGAATTAAGAACACTGGAATTGGTGCCTACATGAGTAAGTATGTAACATTTTTAAAATTTTAAATTGCTTTAAAAGATAATTGAAAAGAAGACCGAAATAAGTGAAATGATATCCATTTACATTCATGGATTGGAAGACTTAATATTGTTAGACGGAAATACTACTCAAAGTAATATACAAATTTAATGCAATCCCTATCAAAATTCCAACAACCTTTTTTGCAGAAATGGAAAAGTCAATTCTCAGTTTCACATGAAATTGCAAGAGGCCCCAAATAGCCAAGACAATCTTAAAAAAGAAGAACAAAGATAGAAGACTCACAGTTCCCAATTTCATAACATAGCACAAAGTTATAGTATGCGAAACGGTGAGGTACTGTCATGAGACATATGGACCAATGGAATACATTGGAGAGTCCAGAAATAAACTCATACATCTATGGTCAACTGATTTTCAACAAGGTGCCAAGACCATTCAATGGGGAAAGAATAGTCTCTTCAACAAGTGCTAGGACGACTGGATAGCTACATGTAAAAGAATGAAGTTGGACCCCTAACTCGCACTATAAACAAAAATTAACTTAAAATGGATCAATGCCCTATATATAAAATCTACAACTGTAAAACTCCTGGAAGAAAACATGAGTGAATCTTCACGGCTTTGGATTTGGCAATGGATTCTTAAATATGACACCAAAAACATGGTGAACAAAGAAAAAAAACAGATAAATTGGATTTCATTAAAATTAAAAACTTTTGTGCATCAAAGGACATATCACGATAATGAAGAGACAACTTACAGAATGGGAGAAAATATTTGTAAATCAAATATCTAATAAGGGCTTGGTATGCAGAGTATATAAATAACTTACAACTCAACAACAAAAACAGCCCAATTAAAAAATGGGCAATGAGCTTGAACAGACATTCCAAAGAAGATATGCAAATGGCCAACAAGCACATGAAAAGATGCTCAACATCATTAGCCATTAAGGGAAATGCAAATCAAAACCACAATAAAACACGACTTACATACTTGGCTATGTTTTAACTATGGTTAAAACAAACAAACAAGAAAAATACGTGTGGACAAAGACATGGAGAAGTTGGAATGCTGGTACGTTGTTGGCAAAAGTATGAAATTGTTCCGCAGCTGTGGAAAACAGTTTGGCTTTTCCTCAAAAAGTTAAACATAGAATGACCATCTGACACCACCATTCCACTCCTAGGTAACTGCCCAAAAGAACTGAAAACAAGCACTTAAATCCTTTCACATCGGTGTTCATAGCACCAATATTCACAGTAGCCAAAGGGTGGAAACAATCCAAATGTCCATCAATGGATGAACAGATAAACAAATCGTGGCCTATCCATACAAGAGAATGTTATTCAGCCATGAAAAAGAATGAAGTACTGATACAAATTAAATGCCTATAGTAAAAAAGAAAGATCTCAAAATCAATGACCTCAGTTACACCTTAAGAAACTAGAAAAAGAGCAAATTAAACCCAAAATGAGCAAAAGAAAGAAAATTAAAAAGAGCAAAAGTGAAAATCAATGAAACAGAAAAGAGAAAAATAATAGAGGGAAAAATGAAATTAAAGGCTGTCTCTTTGGGGAGATTGATAAGACTGATAAAACTTCAGCCAGACTAATCAAGACAAAAAGAGAGAAGATGCTGATTACGAAAAGCAGAAATGAGAAAGGGGGCGTTGCTATAGATTCTACAGATATTAAAGGACACTAAGGGAATATTATGAACAACTTCATGCCTATAAATTCCACAGCTTAGATAAAATGATTCAATTCTTTGAACGACGTGAACTTCCCAAGCTCACTCAAGAAGAAATAGATAACCTGAATATCCTTGTGTCTGTTAAATTAAAATCAAACAAAGAAAACTTCAGGTCCAGATGTTTTCACTAGTGAATTCTATGAAACACTTAAGGAATTCTACACAAACTCTCAAAATACTAAAGAAGAGGGTGTGTTTTCCAACTTATTCCATGACACAAAACCCAGATAAAGACATGACAAGAAAACTGCAGAACAGTGTCTCTCATGAACATAAATGCAAAAATTCTAAATTCTTTAGCAAGTTGAACTCAACAGTATATAAAAAGGATAATTACGTCATGACCAAGTGAGGTTTGTCTAATGAATGCAAGGTTGGTTTAATATTAGAAAATTAATGTAATTCACCGCATTAAAAAACTTGAAAAAAAACACAAATATACAATCATTTCAATAGATGCAGAAAAAGTAATTGATAAAATCTACATCCATTCCTGATAAAAACTGTCAGCAAACTAGAAATAGAAGGTAGCTTCCTCAACCTGAGGAAAAACTTCTACAAAAAACCCACAGCTTACATACTTAATGATGGAAGACAATGGTTTCCCCCTAAGATCGGGAACAAGACAAAGGTGTCTGCTCCCAACATTTTTATTCAACATTGAACTGGAGGTTCTAGTCAGAAAAATCAGGCAAATAAATAAAAAACATCCAGATTAAACAGGAAGAAGTAAAACTGTCTTTATTTGCAGATGACACAATCACTGTCATCATATTACAGTACACAAATATATCACATTAACATGTATACCTTAAGTTTACACAATGTTGTATGTGAAATATATTTCAATAAAAAGATAGTACAATCATCTAGGTAGAAAAATCGAATAAATCTACAATAAATCAGGTAAAACTAACAACCGAGTTTAACAAAGTTGCAGGAACAAGATCAATACACATAAATCAATTGTGTTTCTCTGTATGAGCAGCAAATAATCAGAAATTAAAACTTTGAAATTCTATTACAATAGTATCAAAAATATGATCTACATAAGCGTGAATCTAACAAAAGATGTGAAAAACCTGTACCCTGAAAACTATAAAACATTGCTGCGAAAAGTTTAAGATCTATAGAAATGGAGAAGTAGACTGTGTTTATGGGTCAGAAGACTCAATATTGTTATGATGTCACCCCCCAAAAAAAAATTGATCTATAGATTCAGTACAATCACAATCAGAATTCCAATAGGATTTCTTTTAGAAACTGACAAACTGACTCTAACATTCATAGGAAATGTGTAGAACCTAGAAGAAACAAAGCAACTTTAAAACCAAAAACAAAGCTGGAAGACTCACACTGTATAATTTTAAGACTTATTATAAAATTATTGTAATCGAGAGAGTGTGGTATTGGTGTGAGGGTAGACAAATAGATCAATGGAACAAACTAGAGAGTACAGATACAGACCCACACATATATGGGAAACTTATTTTTGACTGCGTACAAAGGCAGTGCAGTGGAGAAATGATCATATGGTTATCTTTTTAAAAAATAGTGTTGGGACATTTGAATATTTGTATGCAAAAACAAAACAAAAACTGAAGAGAAAATGTCAACCCATATACACAAATTAACTCAAAATGGACCTTAGGCCTAAATGGAAAACCTAAAACTATAAAACTTTACAAGACGACCTTTGTGATCTTGGGTTAGACAGAGATTTCTTAGATATGACACCAAAAGCATGATTCAGAAAGGGACAAATTGATAAATTGGACTTCATAAAATTAAGCTTTATTTTGCTCTTTGAAAGACACTGTTAAGAGAATGAAAAGACAAGCCACAGACTGGGAGACAGTAATTTCAAAGCATATGTCTCATTGAAGACTTGCATCCAGAATATATAAAGAATTCTCAAAACCCAATTAAGGAAACAACCCAATTTTTTAAATGGACAAAATTTTGAACAACATTCCACCAAAGAAGATATATGACATGCAAATAAGCACATGGAAAGATGCTTATTCATTAGGGAAACGCAAATTAAAATCACAACGAGATCCCCTTTACATCTATTTGAATGGCTAACATTAGGGAGACGGACAATACCAAGGATTGCCAGGACGTGGAAGAACCGGAACACTCACCCATGGCTGCTGGCAGGGAATGCAAAATGGTACAAGCACGTTGGAAAAGAGTTTGGCACTTTCTTTCAAAGTTAAAATGTGATCCAGGCATTCTACCCTCGTACCCTGTTTCCCTGAAAATAAGACCTAGCCGGACTATCAGTTCTAATGTGTCTTTTGGAGCAAAAATTAATATAAGACCCGGTCTTATATTATGTTAAGACCGGATCTTATATTATAGTAAAATAAATTTTTGCTCCAAAAGACGCATTAGAGCTGATGGTCTGGCTAGGTCTTATTTTCAGGGAAACACGGTATTCACTCAAGGGAAATGAAAAGCACACGTCCATGCAAACTTGGGTCTGAACATTCATAGCAGCTCCATTTGTAACCACCACTGAACACAACTTAAACGTCTATCAACAGGCGAATGGAAACACAAACCGTCGGATGTACACTCAGCCATAAAAAGGAACATACTATCGATACATCCTACAGCACACGTGGATGAATCTCAAAATAATTATATTAAGTGTAAGAACCCCAGCAAAAGGAACACACTGTACGATTCCATTCTATAAAATTCTAGGAAATACAACGACGCTGAAATACAAATGGGGCAGAAAGCAGATTAGTGGTTATCTGGGCACGGGGTGCAGCGGCAGGAGAGAGGGGTTCATTACAAAGGGGCACTTTTGGGGATAATGGACTTGTTCATTACCTTGATTTTGTGGTGGTGGTTTCACATGTGTCAAAACTTATCAACTTGCACCCTTTAAACATGTGCAGTTAGTTGTCTGACAATTGTACCCCAATAATGCTGCCTTTCAAAAAGAGGAATGTTCCAGAAGTGAGCTCCTGTTCTTGCCCATGGCGGTAACATGGCGGTACTAGAAAACAAACCAGATAGCTGGCCCACAACCTGAACCCCCATCCTGGGGGCCCATCAGATATCCAGAGGTTCTGACCTTTCACTCTCTTCCTTCTGCAAATCGGCCTGGGTCAAGGATTGGTCGGGTGGAACCCTCCCTGACCCCAAGAGGTTCAGCCTGTGGCTAGCGTGGCCAGCACCATCGGACCCCCCACCCCCACCCCGTGCACACACAGAGCACCTGGGTCCAGGAGAAGCTCACCAGTGCTCCTAGAGAAGCCTGTCCAGAGCTGTGCTTCTGCCGATCTGTGGGCCTGCAGACCCAGTTCCTAGATGTACCTCGGGCCCCACCAGCTAGGCTCAATGAACTGATGCTGCCCCTTCACCCTGGACCTGCGTTCCTGGGCTCCGCCCACAGCCGGGGCACTCACCACCTGTCCGCAGAGAAAAGCACTGCATGTGCAGGGAGGGTGTAAAAATACCAGAATGTAAGAACGCTGGCTCCATCACCACAGGCAAGCACTGCGAGGGCGTCCCCTCCCCTGCTGACCCTCCACCTCCCACCTAGGAAAGGGAGGCAGGCGTTGGACTCAAATGGACCATAGACCTAAAACTCAAGGACAAACACTCAAGCAATCCGGCCGCCATGCTGGAGGCTGAGAGCAGGAGCCCTTACTTGCTGATTCTCCTTGTGATTTCGGGGCTCACCTTGCTCACCATGGTGAGTGGAGGCAGCTCTGGGCACATGTGTGAGCCCCTTTCCCGAGGTGTCACCTGCCCTGCCTCTTCTTAGCTCACCTGTGACTCTGAGCACATTTATTTAACCTCTCAGAGCCTCAGTTTCCCTATCTGTCAAACGGGGATGATAGCCTGACCTCTAAGACGCTTGTGAAGGTGGGGTGCGATCATGCATATTAATTTTCAGGTGTAATGGCTGGCACAACACTTAAGCCAAAGCCCTCACTTGGCAGTTTGCCCTCTGCCAGAGACCAACCTTCAGGTAACCTCTTCTGCCAACTCCTGTGCCCTCTCCAGCCTTGCGAGGGCCGAGGCAGGAGCAGGTCCCAGGCTGAGGGAGGGAAGGAGGGAATATTCCAGGGCTGCCTTCCCCTTCTAACCAGAGAACGGTCCCATGGCAATCCTTGGGGCCTCCCTGGCCTTTGAAGCCCCATGGGTGCCTTTGCACAAAAGGATGGAGGTGACACTTGGCGGCCTTGATGCTGTCCCTGTTCACCCATCTCTCAAAGGCATGTACTTCTTTTCTCCCCTCAGAACATGCTAACACGTGAACATAATCACTTCTAACAGCGAGGACCTCAGCCAGCCCTGAGGCACAGAGACCCCCACCCCCACCCCCACGCTCCACTCTCTGGGGATCAGACGAGCCTCTGGGATCCGCCTGCCCTAGCAGGACAGAGTGCCTTGGCAAGGCCGTCAGATTCTAGTTAGCACTGATTGGTGCTCCGGCAATCTGCGAGACAAGACACCTGTGGCCAATTCGTCCTCTGAGGAGCTGAAAAGGTTCCCGCTGGTTCAGAACATCAAAGGGAATTGAACTTCAGCCCGTGCTCTGCTGAAACCCAGCAGCGCTTTCTGCCCCTTCCCGCTGTGCATCCTTGGACCGTTCTCCTCCACAGAATAGGTGTTGGGAGGGCTGGGCTGGAGGAGGTGTGTCTGCTGCAACGGGCCAGGTGTGAGCGGTCTGTTGGTCGGCGGGTCCTGGCCCCAGCCGGCTGTCCTGCCCGCAGCTCTTCCCGAGAGGACTGCACCTGACACGGGCATCACACGCATCCACGGCGGCAAGGAGGGGAGGCTAGTGGTACCTTCTCGAGGACACTCACCATGCAGCTGAGAAGACAAGGCTCCATAGGGCAGGAGCTGAGGTCCATCCAGTCCCTTCCACATGCCAGTTCTGTGCTGGGTCTGGGGGCCCAAGGTGTGCGAGAGAGGGGGTGCCACCCTCAAGGAGCTCATAGCCTGGGGGAGGTCAGGGCACTTCTGGAAGGAGAGACGGCCGAGGGGTGAGGGTGGGTCCCACACGGGAAGGAAAGAGCACCTGCAAAAGCCCAGAGCAGGTGACATTTAGACTGTCACTCTGCCACCAATAAGTCAGAAAGGGGCTGTCTTGCCACAGCTGACACATGGCTCCCCTACCTCCCTTCCCTCAAATGCCCCGGGTCCTGGGCCCAACCTGCCCATTTCCTAGGTGGGGAAACTCAGCCAGAATCTGCCCAAATCGCACTGAGCCTGGGGGGCCACGTGGGCGCCGGCTCTGTGACAACACTATGTCATGGACAATGGTCTCTACCTCTGCCCAAGGTCAAAGGGCACTATTTTATTTTTTTTTTAAGATTTTATTGGGGAAGGGGAACAGGACTTTATTGGGGAACAGTGTGTATTTCCAGGACTCATTAGCTACAAGTCAAGTTGCTGTCCTTTCAATCTTAGTTGCAGAGGGCGCAGCCCACCATCCCTTGCGGGAGTCAAACCAGCAACCTTGTTGTTGAGAGCACGTGCTCCAACCAACTGAGCCATCCAGCCGCCCAGGGAACTATTTTTTTAAAAGCCTGGTACATTTCTTTTCTCATTTTATGTGAATACTCTGAAAACAATTGGCTCTACGCAGAGTACATCGCTAGGGGGATGCTGTAGCATCTAGAGATAAGACGGGACATTTTGGTGACCCTTAGTCCTCTCTCACAGAAGGTGGCACACCGGCGAGAAGGGGCTCGGCCGCCAGGATGACTCAGGATGGCTTCCCTTGGGATGGGAGCTGCTCCTTGTGAAGCAAGGGACAGGTGCGGCAACCCCCTAACCCTGCAGTGTCTGCTTAGGAGTGATGGCCTCTTAGGGCCCTGAAAACAACCTGAGGGAACCTGGTGACAGGCCCATGGACGCAGCTGCCTGCACGACTTCCTGTGCCCAGGCCCCAGGCCATGCCAGGGCTGCCCTGGCAGCTCTGAGCAGTGGCTGAGTCCCAGAGGAAGGGCAGTGGAGGCAGTGGGGTGGCAGGGAGAAGCCTTTTTCCTCAGAGCCAGTGACACGCCTGGGCCCACCAGACTCTGGCACAGGGAGGAGGCAGAGCTGGCCTGGTTTGCTGGCCACCCCTCCTCTCGGGGACAGTTGTTGCTTTCACACAGGGACGGGGTCAGGGGCTGGAGTGAACTCCATTTGCATTCATCAGATTCCTACCGCCGGCCTCCTTTGCCCCTTTGGGTGCGGGAGAGAACATTCTGGACCTCTGCATTTGGGGAAGAACCATTGATCTCATTGATTTGGTAAGGATGTGGGAAGATATTTCTCTCCTGCAAGGTTTTTTTTAAAGCACTCTTTGGCTGGGCTTGGGTTTCTTCTTTCCTAATTGAATTCCATTTGTGCAGGAGAGAACAGAAAAAATACTGTTTGACTGTGCCGGGCCCCTCCCCCTGCACAGTTCAGACTCCAAGGGGAAGAAGGGCAATTGCCTGGAAGGGCCCCCTTTCAGGCCCGTGTGAATGAGCTGCAGCAGGGTTGACCCCGTGTGCGTGGCCAGCAGACCGAGGACAGGACAGGTGGCCCCAGGACAATACCCACAGAGGCCCCTGGGCATCCTTCAGGGGCGGTGGCCGGCACTGGCGATGGGGAGGGTTGGGGACCACCCCGGGGAGTGAATGCCTTGGCTGCCCAGGGTCCTGGGAGGCGGGGGCCCCAAGAAGCCACTGGGGGCACCCAGGACACTGCTGAATGCAGATACCACCAAGGACCTATTCAGAGCTGGCCTCTGCTCTCTCCCTGTCCCCTGCCACAGATGCCCGGCATAGTGGAAGATTCCACAGGCACAAAGGCACTTGTGGGGGCTGGTGCTGCATTTTGTTTGGGTTTGGGTTTCTCAAGCAGAAGCCAGTAAAGCGAGAGAGGCCTCTGCTTAAACTTGACCGCCTGGCCACTCCCAGCGACCCCCTCAGTGTCCTGTCCCGAGACGGCTTGCAGTAAGCAGGGTGAGCTTCTGGACCCCTGGATGTCACTGCCCAGAGTTCCTGTGCTGGCTACACTTCCTGGGAACAAGAGCAATGTGTGTGACATAGGAAAACAGTGCTCGCCTCCTCACAGCGGCTCTATGAGGGCGTTGGCTCACTTCCGTTACAGAAGAGGAAACTGAGGCTCAGAGAGGCTGAACCACTCGCCTCCAGGTGGGCACAGTCCCACGGGGTCTGGTCTGGGATTTGCACACAGGCCTCTCTGCTGCCCTGGCTTTTTGCTCTTCCCACCCCAGGCTCCGTCTCACGTCCCTGTGCCTGGACCCAGGCTGGCACGTCCCTCAGGGTGAGTGGCCTGGACAGCCTGCCCAGCTGCTCAGGCTCAGTCCAGGCCCATCCTCCCAGGAGCCTGTGGCCAGTGGGCCCTCCCACCTCCGGGCCGTGTCTCCCTGGTGTCTGTTACGCCTTATGGGAAAACATCCACTGAAGACTATCTGTGACCAAAATTGCTCAAGGTGAGAGAGGGAACGCAAGTGCATGGTGCCTTCCACATGGATGCATTGCCACAACGAGCCCAGGGTAAGATGTCTGCAAATGCCATCCATCTGGGCCCTGACTCCCCCCGCCCCCCGACACCCCGTCTCTCACTGCCCTTTCCTGTCAGCTGAACCCAGACGTTTATCAACATGAGGAAACCTCACACACTGGAAGCTGGCACAAGGCCCTCCTGACACAGCCACGTTCCTGATCCTGGGAGGGGCCTGCCCTGCTCTGGCTGTGGAGGATGTGGGGACACCTGAGCACCAGTCTCTGGGGAGACCCCTCATCCATGTCCCTGTGCTGGGGCAGCTGGCAGTCCAGTGACCCACAGGCCGACCAGTATGTACTTTGCGTTGAGCAAGGTGGCCAAGACAGCCCAGGGAGCCTGGATGGCGGGTCAGGGGCCCCAACTCCAGCCTGGGGGTTCAGGCATCACCCCCAGTAGTGTCAACAGTACCAGCATCTGTTGGCACAATGCTGAACACCTGTGCTGCTAACTGTATCCCCTGCCCTGGGGGGACAGCATTACTGTTATAGAGAGGAACCTGCGGACAGAGACGTTAACTAACTTTCCCAAAGTCACACAGCTCAAAAAGCAAAAGCACACTCGACCCCACACCTGCCAGGCTCCCTGCAGCAGGTGGATGAAGTCACACAGGGTGCACAGGGGATGAGGGTGGGGAAAGAGGCCAAGGAACTCAGGCTCGAGCTGGGGAAAAGGCAGCTAGGACGTGTGGGTGTGGGAGCCCATGCCAGGGTCCTGGCCTAGAACTGGGGACCCTGGTTTTCCAGCTCCAGGTTTAAGACCCTGTTCCCTAGAAATAGGGAGGGGAGGGGAGCTGCACCTCAGATGCACCGTGGAAAGATGGAAGGACCGTGCAGCTCAGCGTGGGCTGACGGTGGGGCTGGGCCACAGCTTCTTCTCCAGGTCACACGGCCCCTGCTCCAAAACCAGCGCTGCAGAGCGGATGGCTGGTCCCAGCGAGAAGGCTGTGGGTCCCGGGGACGGTGGGTGTGAGGGGGTCAGGCTGGTGGGTGTACTGCACATTTGTGGGGCCGGGAAGCCTGGGAGAGAAGCAGGGAGCTCCAGGGGGTGCCCTCAGAGGTCCTGACTCGGGGCGTCCACACGAGCCCCACATGTTCCAAGCACAGCCCATCAAGGAGGGCTTCTCCTCAGAACCTCCCCTCACTCCCACAGGGCCTGCCTCTCACTACCCGCAGAGAGCTGCCCTGACATCCCCTACGTCCCCTATGGCACACTGCCTCCCTCGCTCCTGGTCCTCACGTGGCCGTCGATAACAACCGCCATTGCTGGGCACGTGGGGCACGCCGGGCCCTGTGCCGGGACGGGCTTGCCAGGGCTGGCTGCCTTCTGCTCTGCTCTGTGCAGTCTCGCCCCCAAAGCTCCTGGGTGTTACTGCAAGTGAGCACTAGGGTTGGTTCTCTGCACACGTCTTCTCTACTCACCTCAGCCCTATCCTGTCCTATTTTACAGGTGACAAACCGGGGCACAGAAAAGATAAGAAACTTGTCCAGGGCCCCAGTGCTAGCACGTGTCAGAGTCCCAAACTCTAAGAGAGATGTTAGAGCACGTCCTCTGCACCAGGCAGTGGGCCCGGGGCACAGCCTCAGACACAGGGGCCCGGCCATCAGAACGCATGACAGTCCAGCAGGGGCCTCCTCTGCCCTCAGGGTGCCCTGAAGACCCTCCTTTGTCCCTGCGAGCGCCCACTGCCATGGCCCAGGTGTGCGGCTCTGCTCAGACCTGCCCCTCCCTGGGAGAGTGGTCCACAGCCATGGGCACCTCCCCCATGAACCATGGGCACGCGCCAGGCCCTGGGCCTGGCCGCTGTGTAATTTCAGATGTAGCTGGGCATGTGTGTGTTATCGGATGATACTTAAATCCTAACCTTTTCGAAAGCAAACCCAAGTAAGTACATATTTGGGAACCATAATTCCAAGCTTGGAGGCTTCACTCAAGGCGGATGGGACCGCGGCATCGTGACCGCGAAGCGGGTCCCTCTGTGTCCTTGGGTTTGACAGCGTCCACCGTTGGGAGGCAACTTCTGATTCCAATGCCTGGCCAGCCCACACCTCTGTTCAGCGGGGCCCCGTGGGACTCCCAAAGCCCAGCAGTGCCTGGTCACTGGCCAAGGCTGGGTCACCGGTAACGGACGCTGGACTCAGGTGAAGGGCAGCCTCTATCCTCAATGAGTCCAGAGGAGTGAGACCCCCAACGGCCCACGCTTACACGAAAGGCTCGAACGCGTGCATATGGGAGCCAGCAGCTGGGGAGGCCTGGGGACGACTTGGCCTGAGCTAAGCCTTAGAGACAGCTCAGTCCCCACGTTGCAGGGACAGCAGCGAAAGGCACGGCCACACCATGTTCAGGAGTGGTGTGGCAGAGCAGACACCGGACTTGTGTCCGCTGCACGGATGGGCAATGGGAGACGTGGGAGGTGTCTGAGGGGCAGAATGCGTTTTAGAAAAAGTGAAAACAACCTGCTAATCCTAGGAGCTGACAAGCGTGTCCCAACTCTGATCTCGTGGCGTGGAGGTCAAGGGCATCCCTCCTGACCTAGACGGCCCACACCCAGAAGAGCCTGGACCAGCCACGGGACCGCAATGACTCCCCTTGTGTTCAGGGTATGATGGGTGACGGGGTGCCTGCTCCGAGCCATGTGACAGGCAGTGAGGTGGTGGGAATGACAGTGAGCTGCGTGAGGGGACGATGGACGCCTGGAGCAGGCCGAGCTCCTGGCACAGGGTCATCCCTAAGAGGCCACCTGGAGATGGCTGTCACTGCCCCTGTCAACAGGCCCTGGAGAGAGCATCCCAGCTGTGAGCAATTTCTAGAAAGGTGATTTAGTGCAAAGGACCCGTTTGGGAGTCGGGGCCCAGTCCTTGGTCCTGGCCCTCCTCCAGCTGTGGTGACATGGGAGCCCCAGGTCCCCCTCCCAGCCTCACTCCTCGCTCCCTGAAGCACTCTGCCTCAGTTTCCCTGTCCACCCCAATCTCACCCTTCATGCAAGGTTGGGTCCAAGCTCTACCCCCAGCCTTCCTAGATCCTGTCGGGGCTCTCTGCCCTCACCAGGATTCTGCCCCTGCCCTGTCTGCTCGGTGAGTCCTGGGGGTGCCCATGGGGCCAGATGAGGGAGCCTGGGAGACCCCCTGAAAACGGGGGGCAGATCCTGCTAGGGGTGGACATCACTAAACAACCCCCCGTGGAGTCCCCTTCTGCGAGGGTATTGAGCAAGGCCCCAAAGCCCCCAGGGAGGGGACCAGGACCCAGGGACACAGCCAAGGGCAGTGCCAGGCAGTGGGATGGGCACCAGGTTGCTCCCCAAGCTCCTCGGCCTCCTGGCCCCATGCTGTCTGCACCCCCCCACACCCCCCATTCCTCCTGCTCACCCTTCACAGTACCCCTCTGTCCCTGGTGTCCCCACTGTCACTCCCACCTGCCTCATAGCCACGGCCATGACTCACTGTTCCCACTGCCTGCCTGCCTGCTCCAGGCATGAACTTAGGGGGCCAGGGAGGGTGCCCTCTCCCTGTGCAGAGGGAGGCCTGCGGGGGGTGGGAGAGGGGGAGCCAGTTGGTAACCCCAAATCCGAACAGGACCTGCCTGATTCTGCTGACTGTGATGAGGCCCATGGTCCCCAGAGGCCAGGGGAACAAAGGCCAGGCCCAGTGGTGACCAGTGGTGACCGAGCATTCAGGGCTGCTCGCTTGCTCTCTCCAAACACATTAGAGGGCTTTGGGGAGATTTATGCCCCCTCCACTCTCATTATCCACGACACAAATGCCATTCCCAGGCAGCTTCAGCCAGGCAGGCAGGCTTAGCTCAGTGCCTGCTGGGATGGGTCCCAGCCGCCTGGGAGGGGTCCTAGAGCCCCCATCCCAAAGGGGGCAGAGAGGACCCAATATGCTGAGAGGCGAGTGGCACAGCCTCTCTTGGTTCAGGGTGGCTCAGCTCCCCACCTGCACCCCCGCATTTGCCCATACCACTCACGGATGGGGACCCCTGACCCCATGTCAGGCCTGGGGTTTCCTGTCAGCCCCTCCACCTTGGGTGCCAGGAGTTGGAAGGTAAGAAGTGGGCACAGAGGGTTCCAGAACCCAACTTCCCCAAGGGCCTGGGGTAATCTGTTCCCTGCTCAGGTGCACCCCCTCGCCCCGTCCACCACACCTCCACCCTTGCTCCTGCGACCTCCCTGCATGTCACTCCATCCCACATGCAGACACAATGACAGTCCCTCCTCCAGGCCTTTGCCCATGCTGGTCCTGCTCCCAGCATGCTCCTCCTTCTCGGTCAGCCAGGTCGACGCGTGCTCATTCTACATGTTTAGCGCAAATGCCCCCTCCTCCATGAAGCCTTCTCTGACTGCACCCCAGTCCAGCAAGGCAGGTGCTGGGGGCCAGTGTGGCTTTAAGGCTGGGATCTCACAACCACCATATGGGGGCAGGTTCCATTTTCCCCACAGGGACCATGTTCTGGTCATCTTAGGATGCTTAGCCCTGGACCCTGGGCCGGACGTGTTGTAGGACCTTGGGAAATGTTTGCTGCATCCTGTGGGACATCCAGGGCCTAGAAGGAGGCCCTGATGTATGCTGAGGTTCCTCCTGCCTCCTCAGAGAAGGCCTCTCACCCAGGTTCCTGAAGGTTCTGGACTCCTCCAAGGGTGAGTTATCGTTCACTGAGCACTTGCTACAGGCCAAGGACTGTGCTAGGGGACTTGTGTGAATGACTTTGTTTCCTGCTGTTGACACAGGCCTGTGCACTGAGTATCAGCTTCACCGCTTTCTAGTTGGGGAAACAGAGGCTCAGCTGCTGCCAAGTGAGGTGGGAACGGCAGGCGCAGACCTGAACCACCCATGGCTGTCTGATGTCTCCCGCCAGGGTCAGGGTGGGGCTAGAATCTAGGCAGGTCTCACGGGACCCGTCCTGCAGTGGAGGCGGCAGGCTGGCCCCCTTCTCCAACCGGTGGCGGGGCCTGAGTGGGAGCCACATGCATACTCATGTACACACACACACACACACACACACACACACACACACACACACTTTCACTCCTGACCCTCTCAGTGCCCCACCGCTGCCCTCCAGGCGACCCACAGACCTTCCCAGGCCTTTAGTCACATCCTGGCGGAAGATCGTGGCCAGAGCCCGGTGGCCAGGATAGGTGGGGGCCTGGGCAGCCTCCCCGGACACCACCTGATGGGGATGGATCAGCCGAGCTGCTTCCTCATCAGAAATGCACCCTCCCCGCTGGGGCGAAGCCAGGCCTGTCGGCAGCAGGCCGGGCCCCTGCGGCTGTTTTTTCATACTCCCACAAAGGCCACACGCTCCTGGCCCAGGGCGCAGCTGATGGGACCCAGATGGGGGCTGGGGCAGGCTGGGGGGCAGGAGGCGGGGTTCCACCTCCTGGTCCAGGGGCCCTGCTTTGCCTGAGGGAGAATGACGCTGACCCTGGCCAAGGCCCCCAGTGGCAGGGTGTGCTCTGTGGGTCCCCAGGTGACCTGTGAGGACAGGGCAAGTAGTCCCTCGGCATGGCACAGGGTCGGCTGTCGGCACCACGAGGCATGGTGGGTGGAGCCCACCCGGTCCTGGGCTTGGCTCTCGTACTCCCGGTCCCTTTGGGCCTCAGTTTCCCTGGGTATAGATGCGGTAATACCCACCCGGCAGTTTTGGTATCTGGAAAGACTGTCCCAGGCCTGGCGGGTCAGGCCCTCGTTTCCAGGGCCTGCTCTTCAGGCCTCGGGACTCCCAGCACAGGCACCCTACCTGACTCTGCTTCCAGCTCACCCAGGGGACCCTGTCTGCCTGCTGTTGCCATCGCCATCCTTCAGGCTTGAACCTTCCACAGCAGCCCCCCACTGGCCGCCCTGAGTAGGGCTTGGCCTCCCCATTCCAGCTCATTCTCAAGGTAGCTCGAGAAAGTTTTCTAAAATGCAAGAATGAATCCGTCTCTATGGGCTCTTTTCTGGTCACAATGCCACCTGCCCCTTCTGTGACCTCGTGCATGTGGGGCACCCCCACCCCATGCCCATGTCCATGCAGAGCTGCCCCCAAGGACCCCTCCTTCCGTCCACCCGGTCGCCTCCTCCTCCCCTTGAAGCCTGAGGAGGAACTGCCTCCCTTGCCTGGCCTGCTTCCTGCGCTTGCACTGAGGCTCCCTGCAGCCGCCGGGGCCACCAGCACAGGCCTGGGCGCTGCCTGCTCCCGGCCCAGGCCGCAGCCTCCCATGCTCAGAGGCGGCCTCCTGTGCTCCAGCTCCACTGCAGCCCAGCCAGAGAGGCCTGGCTCTGCCCTTGCTGTCCACTGGGGTCTCCTCCTCTTCTGGGCACTCCCCACCCCACCCTTCTCCGTGTCTCAGGCCTCACTTTGAGCCCCTGCAGGCCTGGCATTCGGTCTGTGGTCACTCCGTGCCTGGGGCAGGGCCGTGAGGACAAGGGGACTCTCAGTTCCTGCCCCGGCACTCCTGTCACCCTGCCCCCACGAGCTGCAGCCCCTAAAGACTGCCAACTCCCTCCCCTTACCCCACCCCACTCCCACCACACACACTGGGGAGGCCGTGCCCACCCAAGCACGGTGACACTAGCTGTGCACTGTCCCCCATATCAGCCTTGCCTTGTGGACAGACTAGGTGGGTGCTGCCAGTGGTAGGAAGCTGGGTGGTCTCTTGGTGCCCCTGCCGGGCCTCTTCTTGGGGGTCAAGCGTGAGGATGGGTGGGCATCACAGCCCAGAGAACTGTCCCAGGACAGAGAGGGCCATTGGCAAGTCGCTCCTGCCATTTTGTTCCCATCCTGACCGCTCTGGGGCGGGCTGGCCCGGCGCTCTGGGGGGGGGGGGAGCATCCCTCCCGCCAGCCCTGCCGTGACTAAAGCTGAGCCCCCGCCCCGCCCCACTGACTCGGGGCTTTGTCTGCTGGGCCTTTCTCTCTCTGCCGGACCATGGAAAAGGCCTCGTCAGCGCCGCCTTTGTCTGGATCCGCACGCCGCCGCCCGTTCTCAGGACTGGACAAAGGCGGCCCGTTCACAGCCGCCTGGGTGGAGGGGGCGATTCAGTGTTTGGATAATTCGACCACAAAAAGCATGTGGCCCTTTCGCCTCCATCAGCTGGACTCAGCACCCCCGCCCTCTGTGGCCTTTCAGGACCCTCCGGGGAGAAAATTCCCACAGGTCCCAGAAGCAGGCATGAGTCCTGGACAAACCGCAGCCTGGCCTCCACACCTGCTGTCCAGATCCTGCGCTGAGGCCTGGGCAGCTTATTGCCATTCCCAGCTCCAATGGCTGAGGACCCCACGCCAGGGGCAGTGATGGGGGTTCGCCCTGTTAACCAGTGTGGGACTCTGGGCAAGTCACTCCCTCCCTCTGGCCTGCACTTACTTTCTAACCTGTGAAAATGGGGGCTAAATCGTATTTGCATCCCAGGAGGTCTCAAGGACTGGGTCAGATCACAGAACCTAGCATTCAAAACACCCTGAGGGCTTGGAGTGAGTCCTTCCTCCCCTGCCCATGGGGCTATCTGCGCCCAGCAGACAACTGGAGGCTGCCAGGCATGTGTAAGTGAGAGTGGAGGAGATTGTTGGGACGTATGCAGTAATCAGGCTGCCACATAGAGGCAGGGAGACAATACTTGACCCCAGAGGGTTAGATCCTACACTCCCTCCTTCATGATCTCATCAGGCTTAAGACCAACTGTTGTACCATGACCATGTGTGTTTCTCCAGCGGTGACCTCGGCCCTGAACTCACCACGCCCCCTGCTCTGACCCATGGCCCTGCTTGGCTCGGTAAACAGCCCCCCCTTCCTTCCAAGCCTCAGGCCAAAACCCTGGCCCTCCCTTACCTCCTTTTTCTCTGGACCCCACAGTCCATCCATCAGCAAATCCTGTTGGCTCTGCCTTCGAGAGGTGTCTGGAATCAGACACTCTCACCCAACCCCCATCGCCTGGTTCCAGCCACAGCCCTCCCTCTCCTGATGGCAGCAGCAGCCGCCATCTCTCGCTTCTTCCCAGTCCCCAAGCCTCTGCTCACAGGCAGCGCTCACAGGCCTGCATGGGTGCCCTCGCACCAGCCTGGAGGATCTTCCCTCTGGCCTCGTCTGCCCTACAGACCCCTGATCACGGCTCCTCAGGGTGTCCCTTCTTCTTCAGTTTACTTTCCATCCCTGCTCTGGGGCCGCAGCTCTGGGAGGCGCCTGCTCACTGGTCTGGCTGGCTGCTGCACCCCCCCCACCCCACTGTGGAGTGGTGGGGTGGGGTGGGAGTGGTGAGTGCCTCCTCCAGCAGACACTCAGGACCCTGAGAGCCCCCAGGCCTGCTCCGGCCCCTCCCTTCTCTCTTGACGGCAGATTCCCCATCTGTGAAGGGGGCACTGACACCTCCACCTCCTCAGCTACTCCCTGGACCCTGGGCACTTTGAAGCCCTATCACTACACACTGGGTATGACTGTCCACCCTTGAGCTGTGCTAACAGCTGCTTCTGGATGGAAAGACTGAGGCCCAGAGAAGGGAAGGGCTGTGCCGGGGCCCCAAGACCTGAACACTCCGGGGACCCCTCAGCCAGCCTCCCAGGAAAGCCCTGGCTGGCCCTCTGGGTGGCCTCTGCCTCTAGGCAATGGCTTCCTAGGACTGCCTGTGCCAGTGGCTGGTTCTCCTGCAGGCTCCTGGGCCTCCCCATCTGGGCCTGGCCCTGGGCAGCTGTAGTTTGGGGGCTGCAGAGAATAGGATTTGAGCTCTGCTGGGGGAGGGAGAGTCTGAAGTGGGGTGAGCAGCCTGGGGGTTTAGCTGAGCCGACCAGGACCCTGTCCGGAACGTCATCTGTCCCCTCCTGACCTGCGTGCCCAAGTCACCGGGAATTAGCTCCTCATCTCATTGTGCAAGTGGGGAAACTGAGGCAGAAGGTGGGGACCAGTAGCTCCCCCGTGGGCCAGGCTCTGTCCGCTGAGCCAGGCCACAGCAGCTTTTCCAAGCGCTCTCACTGCAACGGTGTTTCATGCGGGTATTGCTAAGTGATTCCTGAACTGTGTTCCATGGAGCCCCACGGCATGAGAGCTGAACCCCAAAAGGGCTCAGTGCTTATAGGTTTAGGAAACACCACATGGAACATGGACTGAAGGGTGTGGAGCCCCAGTGCTGGCATGTCAGGCTGTGAGAGAAGTGGCTTAGGAGCTGGGACATCACCTCCTGTCAGGGCCCTGCTGGCTCTTCACCATGGGCAGTGTCCTGGTTACATCCTTGGTCTCATGCCCCCAAAGCAGGCGTGGTCAGATTGTGCTCCCTGTCCCTACTCTACCCGACTCGACTTGGGTGAGGCACCCACTGGCTCAGAGCCTCAGTTTCCCTACCTCTCTCCAAGTCCCACCGCCACGCTCCAGCCTGTGGGTGACTATGAGCCGGTGAAAGAAGCCCAGGAGTCTGCACGAGGCCCACCTCTCAGCCTCTGGTCCCCCAGAACCGATGGTGCCTAAGCAGGGCATGGGGCCCTGAGCCGATGCAGCCTGCGCTTCCGGAAGCTGGACATGGTGGGGCAGCTGGGGGAATCCTGGGGTAGGGGCCACAGCTGCCCTGATTCAGATGTCTCGGACCAACCATCCCGCTGTGGGACATGGCCAGTGAGTCACTAAGTCCAACAGCAGCCATTTCCACCCCATTTAAGCAATCAGGTAATGCTTCCAGAAGTTGGTTCCATCCAGGTGACTCGGGTGACATGATTGTGAACGCTGTTGTAAATTCAGCTATAAGTTCAGCACGAAGACTAAGTGACCTATCTTTGCAGGGGTGACATCGATACAGATTCTGGTGGTAAAACCAATATTCCTCTCACATTCACAAACCGATGGCATCGAGATGGGCTGGGCGGTGATGCACGCAGAATTCAAGACTGCAGACTGCCTTTGTGTGCACCCAGCTCAGGGGCTGAACGGCCACATTTCTGCGGTGACAAGGTGTTGCGTGCAAAGAGGTGCCCTGGCCACAGAGCACGTGTTGCCCGCTGTCCCCTCATCCCCAAAGCCTCTGCAGTGCCACTCCATGGTCAACCCGAGACCTCCAATGTTCGCAAGTGTTTAGGAAATGAGTTCTTTAAATTTAGCATGCAATTCTTTTGGAAATCCTTAATCAAACATTTCAACAAATAGAGCATCAGAAATCTTCAGCGTTGGAAGCCTTTACAGAATTGCCAGGATCGCAAAGCAGAGCACATTAACATTCATGCCCACAAAAGCGAGGGAGTAGCTGATTGCTGCGACTGGTGAGGGAGCAAAAACTGACGAGGTTTCATTTTGAAAGTGTGCAGTTGCCCTCGGAGTCGCTTGACAAGTGGGAAGCATCTGTTGATGGAGTTTCAATGGTTAATTGGGTAAATTTATATTCTGGATTAAAATGGGATGGAATCGAGAAGGCCCCCAGTTTTACAGCATCTGAACTTGAAGATTCATTAGAAAGAATCATAACTCCCCATCACTTATTTGAGATTTGTCTTTTACTGTTTGTCTTTTATTGTTGAATATTTGCACCCTGAATGAAGGCCAAAAGACAGTGCCTATAAGAACATTTGGGCTGAAATATTTA
Source organism: Rhinolophus sinicus (assembly GCF_036562045.2). NCBI lineage: Eukaryota > Metazoa > Chordata > Mammalia > Chiroptera > Rhinolophidae > Rhinolophus > Rhinolophus sinicus. The sequence goes on from NC_133752.1 coordinate 197,558,599, forward strand.
CACATTTTAATACAAAATGTTAAAATTGAGAACCCGCGTTTACAGAATTTGTGCTGAGCTCACCAGGTAGCCCAGCCCTGCAGAGAGCGGAGCTTCCCAATTAAAATGTTGTAATCTCGGGCCGGGCCGGTGGCTCAGGCGGTTGGAGCTCCGTGCTCCTAACTCCAAAGACTGCTGGTTCGATTCCCACATGGGCCAGTGGGCTCTTAACCACAAAGTTGCCGGTTCGATTCCTCAACTCCCGCAAGGGATGGTGGGCTGTACCCCCTGCAACTAACAACGGCAACTGGACCTGGAGCTGAACTGCACCCTCCACAACCAAGATTGAAAGGACAACAAATTGACTTGGAAAAAGTCCTGGAAGTACACACTGTTCCCCAATAAAGTCCTGTTCCCCTTCCCCAATAAAAAAAAATCTTTAAAAAATAAGATAAAATAAAATGTTGTAATCTATAGAGAAGCATCAGCTGAAGGTACAAACACATTCACATTTTGAGGGCATTTTAAGCAACTTTGAAGATCACAGGAAAATTGATGGAAATAAACTTTCTATCAATTAAAAATAATAAGGTCGTATTTTAAAAATGCATTGGGCAGAGAAATACCAGGGACAAATAGAGACAGATAAGGCCCAAGATGTGGGTAAGACCAAGAATCGACATTCTACATATGTTATTTTCAATGTTCAAGTAATCAATCCATGGGACAGGCTTATTTTGATATGCACTGACACAATTTATTGCAATTATTTCAGAAATAGTTGCATCGTTTTTAAAAAAGGTTTTGACTATAGCTATTTTATAGGTTCATCAATATAATAAAATTAATTTGTTGGTCAATAAATAAATATTTAAACAACTAATCATTTAAATGATATTTAGTCCCTACCCCCATCCTTTCAAAAAGTGTCCTTGTTTGGATGATAAATCATTTCTACCCCTGCTTTGACCCGCATGCCCAGGGGCCCAGCCCCACTCCCCTCTCTGCCATCACTGGCCCCTCTGCCCCTCCCTGGGCTTGGACAGTCCCCTCTCCTGCTTGTTCCATGGAATGCCTGGGGTCCCCATCTCACCCTTGGGGTCCCCGTCCTTCCCTGGGGCTGTGCCCGGGACTGAGGGGTTGGGAGCCTGCATCTTGGCTGGATGCAGCACTGCCTCTGTCTGGATCTGCTCCTGGCATCGCCCCAGAATGGGCTTCGGCGTCTGAATTCCCCCGGGGCAGCAGTGTAGTGAAGCCCCGTGACCTCACTGTGCGAGTCCCCTGTGATGTGATTACCAAACGGCCCTGTTTGCCTGGCTCAACATTACCAGCATTTACTGTGCCAGCCCTGATCCCAGCGTTTTCGCAGGTTGACTCCTTCAGCCCTGCAGACCGGGCCCCTAGCTAACTATCCCCTACTGCAGAGCACAGAAAGGCTGAGTGACCCCTCTGAGGTCACACAGGGAGGAAAGGGTGGAGCTGGGATTTGAACCAGCAGAGGCTCCAGTACTCACTTTCCTGACCACTATGTTAACCGGCCTGTTACCATAGAGATGTGAGTGGCAGTGTCAGTCTCACTTCCATGGCACACATGACACACCCCTATGCCCCACAGGTCCCTCCCATAGACGTAGGCCTCCAGCAAGGGGCTCCCAGGGCAACTGACCCACTCTTCACCCATGTAGCCAGCCGGGTCAGGCACCTCCCAGGCGCACCCCTTAGGGAGGATTCAGCCCCGCCCCTATTCTCAGGGCCCCCAGCCCAGAAGCGGGGCAACCAGATAAACTAGTCAACTCCAGCAGGGTGGCAAGGGTCCTCCTTCTTCAATTCCTGTCTCCTCTGCTTCACCGTCCCCTGCTCCAAGGCAGGGCTACCGTGGCCCCTGGGTCTCCCTCGTCAGGGCCCTGACCAGAGAGAAGGGGGCATGGAGCTTTGTCTCGGAAGGTGAACAGCAGTCAGCCTGGCAGAGAAGGGAGGTGAGGACCCAGGTGGTGTCTGAGTCAGGCAGGTCAGCTGGAGGGCCAGGGCTTTGGTGGGGATGGGGGGCTGTGGTCTGTGCAGCACTGAGCTCAGCAGGCCCTCTGCCTACAGTGGGGCCGGGAGGAGCACACCTGGGAGGGGGAGGCCTCTGAAGACCCCAGGGGAGAAGCTGCCAGGTACCAGAGAACCCCGGCCATCCCACTGGCCTTGGTCACGCCTGCACCTTCTTTCCCAGGACGCTGAGCTCAGCCCCACGGCCTGGGGGAGGTTTCTAACACTGTAGATCTAGCTGCAGGAGGGGCTGCGACAAGGTTCTGGACGAGGCTCATGAGCCCTGCCTGGGGTGCAGGGCCCTTGGCGCACAGGAGTCCGGCAGGCCAAGCAGAGTGAAGGCTGGTTCAGGTGCCCTGGTCTCTCAGAGGCGCCACAGAGCAGGGCCCATGGAGCCCCTGGGGGCCACAAGTTGGAGGAAGGACCATTGAGCGGGGCTCCTAAGACCCCTGTACTCTGGGGCTCTGCCCTTGACCCTGGGGCTGTCTCCTTAGCCCAAAAGCCAGCTCTGCTGCCCTTTGGGTTATGCTAGCGCATGACTGGCCAGGGTAGGACCACAGGGGTCTGGCCATCTGGTTCTTCCCAACTCCACTTTACAAAGAGGGAAACTGAGGTCCAGCGAGAAGCAACAGGCTTGTCAGAGACCACAGGCAGGCAGCTGCTTAACCAGGTGGCACCCAGGCCCCTCCGTGCTGGAGTTGGGGCTCACTAAAGGAGACCTGCTGGTGGCCCTTTCTCATAGCAGTAGGGGGCGGAGATGGGAGAGGTGAGGCCAGGTCTCCCGCAGAGGGAGGCCCCGTCTGACCAGACCACTGCGGGACTGCTGCCCGCGGGCTGAGCTGGGCCTGGCCGCCTGGCCTCAGAGGACGAGGAAGCAGGGAGGGAGGGCTCAGTGTCTTATAAAAACTGAAGGGACAGCTGCCGGATGGGTGAACTCCTATCTGCAACCGGTTTGACCAGTTTTGAATGTCCTCCTTTGGAACCTGGGTTGGCTCATTAAACATGACAAGTGAATCTGCCAGGCCTACTGTGCGCTGTCCCGCCTGTTAGGGAGGGGGCTTCATGGTTGGGGCTGGGATGCTAGTCTGGGCTTCATCTCTGGGTCTGTAAAATGGGGAGCTGTCCACAGACACTGAGAGCCCCCCCCCGTCCTACCGTCTAGGGACACAGCCTGGCACCAAGTCCTGGAGACAGAGCCACGTTGGCTCCTCACCTACTGCGTGTCCAGCACCAACCAGGTCTCATGTCCTTTGGTTTGGTTAAGCTTCACGCTGCTGCTGATGGGCTAACTTTCTTAGTAAAGGGAGCAGGTGTCCTGAGAGGATGTCCTTATAGAGAACCAGACGACCCACCAGGGTGTTCTTCCTCCAACCACCATCCTCTCCCAGCTCTGGAACCTTCCATGGCTCCCCATTGTGCAGAGAACAGATCAAGCTCCCAGGACTAGACGTCCAGGGCTGTCAGTATACACCCGATCCTCCTTCTCTGATCTTATTCCCTAAAATGTCCTTAATGGAGCTCCAGGATCTAGGCTGCCTGGGCTCCCACTCTGGGAACATTTGACTCAGGGGTGCTCAGGCCAGGGTGCATCTACTGAGAGTGAATGACTGTCTAGAAATTGGCGGAGGCTGAAGAGACAATCTGGCCCGGGAGGGGACTGCAGGCCCAAGAGGAGGAGGGGCCGGGCGGGGCACTGTCAGACCCCCACCCCCCACCCCCAGGTCAGCATCCTCAGACAGAGCCAGGCCCTGGAGTCCCGGGCTCTGAGTCCACCGACACCATCCCTTTCCGGCCTAGTCACCCAGGCCAGACCAGTATAAAGCTCTGAGCCTCCATTCCTCATCCAGACATGGGACAACACAGCCCCACTCACTCCCCACAGGACCAATTGAATGTTCTTAAATGACACAAATAAATGAACAAAAACATCGGTGGAAGGCAGACAGAGTAGTTTTCCATCTATCTGGCGACCAAGCTGCCTAGGGGCTGTCTGGGCAACATGTTCCTTTGGGGTGGCACAAGGCTACGGGGTCAGGAGGTCAGCCTCAGGAGCCAAAGGTTGGGGGGCAGGGGGTAGGAGGATGAGGAGCTGGGCTCTGGGTCAGGCAGCCTGGACGAGGTCACCTCCCCACTTACTCCCAGCCTCTCTGGGACTCAGTTTCCTCCTCTGCAGCAGAGGTTCCAATGGCGTCCACCCCATGGAGAGGACCTGGTGAGTGAAGCCATGAGGTGCTTCCCACACGGCCCACACAAGGCAGTGAGGTTCTTCGTCATCAGCTGCTTGATGCTCCTAGTGGAGGCCGGCCGGGCTGGGAGAGGGAGTGGGGGCAGGTGGTCTGACAGTTGGCGCCTGCACCGAGCTCTCTGTGCCGTGGCCTGGCTGTGGTTTCCATCTGATCAACGACGTCTTCACCATGTGGAGGGCCTGGGAGCAAGCTGGTGCCCTGGGGCCTGGAGGAGGGTGGGAGGAACTGGGTCTGGGGCCCCTCTGCCTCCCCACCCTGCGTGCTTGGCAAGTTACATCTCTCGGGAGCCCTGCTCCCTTTACCTATAAACTCAGGACAAGACAAAGGTGCCTGAGAAGCGCCCCACAGGCCGTTCTCTGCTGCCTCCTCAGCTGCCTCCTCAGCTGCCCTAAGACCCCCAGCCAGCCTGGCCCATGCTTGTGATCCAGCTGACCTTAATATCCACTGGTCTGCCTGGTACATGAGTTTGCAAAGGGCTGTCTGCCCATTGCCTTACCTGGCCTCCCTTCCTCCCTGGGCAGGGCTGGGGCCCAAGATGCAGGTGAGGAGCCAGGGGCTTCGAGAGGAAAGTGACCTGCCCAAGGTCCCACAGGGACTCGGCTCCCCTCCTCTCCATGAGGGCCGGCAATAGCATTGAGGGGACTTCTCTCTAGAATGGCTGTGGGAAGCCAAAGTGGGAAATATCCGTTCCCGCTGCCATCAGCCTGGTCTGGCTGATGAAATGGTTAATGTTCAAATGACAGCAAGGAAGTCCCACCTCCCCACCCCACCCCCACACACTCACCATCGCCTGAAAAACAGAAACAAGCTCACAGACATGGAGATGAAGACAGGTTCCCCCCTTCCCTGCCCTTCCTGCCATGCGGAGGTCTGCTAGGACCCAGAAGTCTGCCAGGGACCACAGAGCCAGTAGAGGGGACCCAAGCTGCGGCACAGCTGTAGGCAGAGCCCTTCCTACCATGGCGTCTCCTAAAACTAGCATCGGTCATTTTTCTTAATTAAACAGAGTATTATACAAACTTACTACAAAGCTGCAGTGATACACAATACACAAGATTGTAAAACTACCTAATCAAGACAGTGTGGTGTTGGTGAAAGAACAGACAAATCGATCAATGGAACAGAATTGAGAGCCCAGAAATAGACCCCCATATATATAATCAACTGACCTAGGACAAAGGAGCAGAGGCCACACAATGGAGCAAAGATAGTCTTTCCAACAGATGGTGCTGGGACAAGGGGACATCCACGTGCAAAGAAATGAACCTAGACACAGAACTCACACCTGTCACCAAAAGTAACTCAAAGTGGATCACAGACCTCACTGTAAAACACAAAACCTAAAACTCCTAGAAAATAACATAGGAGACAATCTAGATGACCTTGAGAACGGGAACCTTTTAGACACAACACCAGAGACATGACCCATGAAAGAAATCATTAATAAGCTGGACTTCACTAAAATTAAAACTTCTGCTCTGTGAAAGGCGATGTTAAGAGAATGAGAAGACAAGCCACAGCTGGGGAGAAAATCTTTGCAAAACGCATCTGAGGAAGGGCTGGTGACGACAATATATAAAGAGCTCTTAAAACTCAACAACAAGAAAACAACCTAATTAAAAAATGGGCAAAAGACCTGACAAGATACCTCACCAAAGATGATAAATAAGCATATGCAGTGTCTTATTTTCTAACTCATTTATGGCAGATAAGCACGTGGAAAGATGCTCCACTTCATATGTCATCAGTGAAATGCAAATTAAAACAACAGTGAGGGGCCGGCCCGGTGGCTCAGGTGGTTGGAACTCCATGCTGCCAGTTCAATTCCCCCATGGGCCAGTGCCAGATGGCTCAGTTGGTTGGAGCACAGGCTCTCAACCACAAGGTTGCTAGTTTGACTCCTCGACTCCCACAAGGGGTGGTGGGCTGTGCCCCCTGCAACTAGCAACTGGACCTGGAGCTGAGCTGCACCCTCCACAACTAAGATTGAAAGAACAACTTGACTTGGAAAAATGTCCTGGAAGTACACACTGTTCCCCAATAAAGTCCTGTTCCCCTCCCCCCAAAAAACAACAGTGAGATCCCACTTCATACCTATAGAGTGCCCCAAAACCCAGAGCACTGAAAACACCAGATGCCAGTGAGGACGTGGGCAGCAGGAACTGTCACTCTCTGCTGATGGGGACGCAAATGGTGCAGCCACGTTAGAAGATATTTCAGTGTTTGTTTTTAATTAAATTTATTGGGGTGACAGTGGTTAGTAAAGTTACATAGATTTCAGGTGTACAATTCTGTAACACATCACCTATAAATCCCATTGTGTGCTCACCACCCAGTGTCAGCTCTCCTTCCATCACCATATATTTGATCCCTTTACCCTTTTTGACCATCCCCCCTTACAAAACTAAATGTACTCTTGGCATACGCTCCAGCAGTCATGCTCTTGATATTTGTTCAAGGGAGTTGAAACTTATTTCCACACAAAAACCAGCACACAGATGTTTACAGGAGCTTTACTCGTAATTGCCAAGACTTGGAAGCCACCAAGACGTCCCTCAGCAGGTGATGGATAAATAAACTGCGGTCCATTCAAACGATGGAATAGTATTCAGCACTAAAAAGAAATGAGCTATCAAGCCATGTCACATCATGTCATATGCAAACATGTGCAGGAACCTTAAATGCATATGACTAAGTGAAAGAAGCCAGTCTGGAAAGGCTGCACACTGTATGATTCCAACTCTGTGACATTCTGGAAAAGACAAAACTGTGAAGATAGTAAAAAGGCCAGTGGTTATCAGGGTTGGGGGGAGGCGGGTATGACTCAGCAGAGCTCAGAAGATTTTTAGGGCAGTGAAAATACTCTGTATGATACTGTAATGACGGATACGTGTCATTAGACATTTGTCCAAACCCATAGAATGTCCGACACGGAGTGTGACCCCCCTAATGTAAACTATGGGCTTTATGAAAAATAATGTATCAATATTGTCTGGGAGAAGTTAATGATAGGGCAGCTGCAGGGGTGGTAAAGGGGGGTATATGGGAATTCTGTACTTCTCCCACAATTTTTTAGAAACCCAAACTGCTCTTAAAAAGCCTATTTTTTTTAAAGAGTATTACATGAATTATAACCACACACAACACTAGGGGTGAATCTCACCAACACAATTATTGTTTGTTTGTTTATGAATCCTTTCCCCAGTTTTACTGAGGTATAACTGACGCATAAAAGGTGTGTATTTAAGGTGGACAACGTGAAATGTCGCTAACATTGTGAAGTGAGTACCACAATCAAGCTAATTACCATATTCCTCACTTCACATAGATTTTTGTTTTTGTTTTTGTTTTTTACAAACACGATGTTGAACAAAGAAGCCAGACAGCCGAGAGGACAGGCTGTGTGACTGTGCAGTGTATAAAACAGGAGAAACAGATCCACAGTGGTGGCAGGAGCGTGGCCCCCAGGGCGGGGACAGCGGCCAGGAGGGGCTCAGGGGGCTTCTGGGAGCTCGCCACTTTCTGTTTCTGATCTGGTGCCGGTTACGTGCAGGGTTTGGTTTGTGAAAATTTGTCGAGCTGTACACTTCTGTGTCCACTTTCCTGTGGGTTATACTTCATTAAAAAGTTCCAGCAAAAATAGTGTTTGCGGCAGAAAACTGAAAGTCCCAGAAAAGGAGAAAGAAGGTGGCTCTTCCTGTCCATATTCTCTCCACTGGGAAGGTCCTCAACGTGAGAGGGTGGGGAATGGGGCATCTGGGCTGCAGATGACAGGTCTCCCCAACCCTACAGGGGTGTCTGTCCTCGGGCCCTGGGCCGGACAGGTCAGTGGCCCTCAGGATACCTCCCAGGATCGGTGAATCACTAAATGCTGGAAAGATGTCCTCTTGGTTCGGGAAATGCTCCCTCCGTGCCACTGAGGCCAGGCCCAGAAGGCGGGAGACTCCTCTGCCTCCAAGGGGCTCCCAGGTTGGTATCCCTGGTGGTGGGGATCTGGGCATGAAGGGGCTGGGGTGTCCAGGGCCACTCTGGAACGGGCACCTGAGTCCCTGGGCACCCCTTCCCGGCAGCTCTGAGCAGACCCCACGGTGCCCCTCTCCTTGAGAGGCAGTGGCACACCAGGCCTGGGCCAGCGCTGGGGCTAGGCCGGTGACATCATGAATTGAGTGTTGCCAGTTCCTTCCCGACCTCGGAAACCCCAACATCCCGCTCCAGGAACTGGCCTGTGGAATTGGCTTTGGCCGGCTGCCCCAGGAGTGTGGCGGGGAGGCCCGGGCCCCACACCCCCCCTCCCAGCAGCCTGTCCCTGAGGCCCCCCCTTCCCCTTGGGGGCTCCCGGGGAGCCTGTGCCAGTGTGAGAATCAGCAGGGTCAGCTCCATCTGTCCCCGCCCCCCCTTCCCCCGCCACCCTTAACTGCAAGAAAAATAAACAGCTGTCCTCCTCTCTCTGGGACTGGAAACCCCACCGCAGCCCGGGCCTTGGGCCGAGCTGTGGGGCTGACTCACCAGCCGTGGGGCAGGGGCAGTGACAAGGGGCCCAGGGCTGCCCCAGGAGCCCCGTGGTGACCTCAGGCCAGGCCCACCCGTCTGGGCCCTACATTCTTCACTGGGCCAGGAGGACAGGGCACTCGCCCATCCTGCAGAACCCCTGCTGTCCTGCATCTCGGTGTGTGCCCACAGGCCCTGACCTCTCCGGGCCTTAGCAGCCTCAGGGCCCCAAACAGATGCAGGCCCAGTGCCTCCCGCTACTGTCCACAGCTGAGGACGGTGATGGTGGCTGTGGCTCAGGGGTCCACCCAGGACTCACAGCCAGTGGAAGACCTCACGTAGCAGGGCAGGAAAACAGACATTTCAAAATGATTGTTAACAAAGATGGACGTGAAATGGGCCTCTGGGTGAGCTTTGCCCAGTCGGTGTCTGATGACCTTGGAGCTGCCATAGTCAGGTCATCAGGGTTCCTCCCTCCCTCGCTCCCTCCCTCCTTTCTTTTCTACCGAGATAACCTTCTAGGTTCACGGAGACTGTGGGCAGGAAGGCAGCCTTTTCTCCCTGGCCCGTGGTTGGGCTGGTGAGACAGGCTACCGGCCCTCCCCACCTCCTTAGTTACAATGCGCATAAAAACTTGGTTGGGTGCCTACTATGTGCTGGGCCTGGGCTGGGCCCTTCATCCCTGGAGATCACTCTAACTCTGCCTAGGGACAGATAAGGACAGGACAAGCTGAAGAGATAGGTTTGTAGCCAGTTAAGCGACCTGCTCAGAGTCACGTGGGCAGGCACCTCGCAGAAGAGCCATGTCTCAGGAGACTCTGGGCCTGTCCTGCCCCTGGAGGAGTTATTCCAGGGTCAAGGGTGTTTGGCAGGGAGAGGGACACGCCAGGCAGAGGGGTCAGCCAGGGCAAAGGTTCAGAGGTGTGCTGTGGCTGGAACGTGGCCACAGGAAAGTGTGCCTTTGGGGCAGTGCCAGAACACTTGCCCAGGGGCACAGGAGCTCCAGGGAGACAGGCCAGGGCTGCTCACCCTGGATCTGAGGGGTGAGGAGGGCGGGACGGGAGGCTGAGCAGAGGGCCTGGCAGGGCAGGGGCAGATCAGAGGACAACTGGAGCCCCTGCTGTGTTCCCACGCCGGACAGCAGGGGCAGGTGTGGCCTCGGGGTCAATGAGCTGTGGGAGGCTGGGGAAAGCTGGGGTGTCTGGTCCAAGTAGCCGGCAGGAGCACCAACCAATTAACCTGCAATCACCCAGGGGGATGCTAAGAGGATTTGTCTTTTGTCTGGCTAATTATTCTGCATCTACACTTTTCCTCTCCTGGGGAGCACTGGCCCTTTGCAGATCTTTAATTAAAAGGAAGCCGCTTTCTCAATTACCCCAAGGATGGGGCAACCAGTGAAAACCCTGGGGGTCTCCCTCCAGGCCCAAGTAGAGGGGTTGGGGCTTCTTCCCAGGGCCTCGCTCCCAGAGAGCAGGTGGGGGTTATCTGCCTGCAGACAAGAAAGCTGAGGCCCCCAAGGGAGCTTCTGCCCTGAGACCAGAGGCCCACCCTGGACGGCTGTCTGGCCTGGCTGCCCACGGTCTGCCTGTCCCTCCCAGCTCCCGGCACCTGGGTAAAGCGAGCTGCGGCTACGACAGCTGGAGGTCTCAGGGAGAGGACCCAGGGCCTCTCCCAGGCCCACGACAGCAGGGCCATTTCCTGGGCCCCACCAGACCCGCAGGGTGTGGGACAGAGTCGGGTCCCACCCCAGCCCTCCCGGGCACCCAGACCGTGAGAGAATGTTCCCTGACTCAAGGGGAATGACAGGAGACTGCAGAGATCAAGTCGCTTCCCATCAACACCATTCCAACGGCAGCCACTAGTGTGGGGCACGTAGGACCTCATGTGACCCTGACATCACCCTGCAAGGCCAGCACAGGCCCCATTCACAGAGGAAGAAACGGGGCCCTGTGGGTCAGGTCTGTTGTCTCTGTCACCAGGGGTTGGGCGTGTACATACAGCCAGCCTGCCCAGGACCCTGCCCACCCCCAGGAGCTGGGGGCCCTGCCGATGAGGGGGACGCTTCTGGGGCTGAGAAACAGCAGTGCTCAGGGATGCTCCCTTGTTCATTCATTCCTTCATTCCTCGCCAATTCATTCAATCCTTCACTCACTGATCCCCTCACCTTCCTTCATTTCGTCCTTTCAGTTTTGTTCGTCCTTTCAGTCATTCATTCTTTCACTTGTCACCTGCGAGAGGCCTGGGGGCAGGTGCTGTGTCTGTATAGGGCCTACAAAACTGGCAATCAGCAGTGGCAGGTGCTCATGGGGGCCCAGGGCGAGAGGCCTGAGAGCAGCCACAAGATTTGACCCCAGCTGTCACCTGCCCGAGGCCAGGTGGTCTCAGTGGCTCTTGGAGTGGAAGCAGAGTCAGGGCCCTGCATACCCTGGTCCTAGGACCAGGGTCCTCCCAGCTGCCCTTACTCCCTGGACCCAGACCCTCCCGTCTGGCCCAGGAGCTCCACTGGTTTTCCTGCCATGGGCCTTGGCTCTGGAGGTTCCGCCCTCATCACCTCCAGTCACATCAAAAGTTGAATTGTGCCATAGAAAGCTGGGGTTGGTCCCAGCTCCTGTGAGCCCCAGCCCTCCCGCCCCCAGGCGCTTCTCTCTGAGTCCTGGGTCCTTGTCCGGTCTCCTTGCCGGGCAGCTCCTTCCAGCAGGGCCAAGCCTTTCTCGCCCCACAGGGTCCAACCAGGAGGCAATGGGCTATTGCCTCATGGCCTCCATCAGCCCTGAGCCCCCACCCACCCTTGGGGCACAGGTGGACGTTGCCAACTTGCCTTGCTGTCATGTAGGGTCTCAGCTCGCGCTCCCTGCACAAGAACGCAGGATATGGTGAGGTGAAAAAGGAACAGCATCGAAGCCATAGATAGGGGAGTCATACCACTATATTCTCGCTGGCGGCTGGTCGAGACGCAAAAGCAAACACCCACCAACGCGGGGTCTTCCTGCACCCCTGCCTCGCTGGCGGCCGGGCGAGACACAGGAAGTAGGACCCACATGATCCGCAATCCGCCGTCCACTTCTCTGCCAACCAACAACCCCACTTGCTACCTACAATCTACGTTTGCTAGCTTAGCCACCCCTTTCCCATGTGGCTAATGGCTAACTGATTACAGCTGATGGACACCTGGTCACAGCTGACAGCCATCTACTACTTGAGCCAGCACCTTTCCACGTGAGGCCGAGAGCCTGGAAACTGCTCTCTGGGGCTCTGTCCCCACACTTGCTCTCCAGACCTCCGAACTCCATGGGGTGACACCCAGCAGTGGACAGCAGCAGCTGGCCCTCCTGGGAAACGGCAGGTGAGTCACACACTGTAACCCCAGGTAAGCCAATCAGCATCCCGGTAACAAGGCTTCCTTGTCCCGGCTGCCCTGACCCTCGGCCACAGTGACTAATTAGCATGCCTAAAGGCTCTAGAAGCATTTCTGAAACTTGCCTTTCATGTGACAGTTTCTCTTAAGAACATTCTAGCACATCATCTCCTGGCTTCAGCTTTCTGCCCAGACTTTCCTTCAGGATCCTGGCTGAGTGCAGGGAGAGGAACAGTGCTGGGCCACTCTGTCCCCAGGCCACCCCAATGATCTTGCAAGAGCTGAGAACCCAGCTTCCAGGAGCCTGTGTGTTTGGGGTGGGGCCCCTGCGGGGAGGGGCACGGGGGCAAGGGGACCTGTGCAGCCTGTGTGACCCAGGGCAGACCGGGTCCCTCTCTGAGCCTCGTGAAGCTATAGGATCAAACTCCCTTTGTGGTTTTCAAACATTTTGTCAAACCAACGCTTCTGTGGAACCCAACTTGTAAAACCGGCCAAAGCAGAGCTGCTCTGTGGAGGTGGGTCTCAAGGCTGGAGACCTTGGATACCTGCCCTGGGCCCAGGGCTCCTGGGAGCATTGCATGAGAATGGCCTCAGGGACACCCCCCACCGTCCACCCCATCCAGAATGATCTGTTAGTTCTGGGGCTGTCCCAGGTCAGCTGTGCCGCTGGTTCAGGCCCCAAACCCCTCTCCTTCCAAACACCCTTACTGTGAGGTGACAGGGGTTTGGGATTGACACCACCAAGAACACTCCCCAAGGTTCCGCCTGGCTGTGTGCAGGACGATGTAGGGACCTCGTCTCATTCATCTGTTTGATTTGGTTCAGAAGTATTTACTGAGCCCTACCAGGTGCCTGGCCCCAGGACACAACTCTGGAAAGGTGTCCAGGATGCCATTCTTCTCCAGAAAGACCTCTTGGACTCTGAGGAAGGGCTTAGGGCCTCGTCTGGGTCCCCAGCCGGCAGTGTCCCTGGATCTGGCACTTAGTACACTGTTCACAGGGTGGTCTTGGCACTTAGCAAATGTGCCCAGTGGATGAAGGTGGCACTGGGATTCCTAATCTTGTAGTAACCTGAACCCGGCCGGAGGCTCAGGTTCCAAACGCACAGGGGCCTGGCGTAGGGACATGAATGACGGTCCTCGGGCTCCTGGAGCAGCCTGGGTGGCTCCTATATTCCGCCCCCGCTGCTTTCATTTTGCCTCCAGGTATATTGTTTTCTGGTATTTGTGGCATTTTCTCACCATTGAACCAATGTCTGGAAACTGTCCATCCACTGGGGCGACAAAACATGCTGGATTCCTGGTATGTCCCGTCCCTATCACAGGCTGGTCCCCTCCATGGGGCCCACATGCCAGTGGGATCCACCAGAAGCCTGGGGCAGAAGCTCAGGGAGAGCCAGCTCCAGTGGCTCAGTGCCCACTTCAGTTTGGAGCCTGGGAGAGTCTCTGAGTTGGTGACCACCGATCTGCGACCTAAGGAGCAGGAGAGTGGCCACGTGGAGATCTGCGAGGAGAGCATCCCAGGCAGAGAGCGCCTCACCTGCCCCGTGAGCAGATCAGGGGACAGGAGGGACTCCGGGGTCCTGGGCAGACCCTGACCACTTGGAGGCGGTTCAGACAGTCCTGGACGGGAGGGGCTGGGCAGGGCCAGAGCAGAGTCACTAGAATGTTAGGAGCTACCGCTTATCGGACGTTCTGTCCTCGCCAATGTCTGCTGACACTCAGAGGAAGAGCCCTCAGAGGCATGGATGGTGGTGACCCCGACCAGCCTTGGGAAAGTGCTTCTTTGCGGGCACAGACGACCCATGAACTTGAGCCGAGGCTAACCCAGGCCCACGCCACCCACAGTGGCCCTCACAACCAGCCAGTGATCAGGCCTGGGGGGCTCTGCATTTCTTCCCAAAACCAAAGTTTGGATGCTGCAGCACCAGTCGGCCCTCTGCCTTGATGGACCCCTCCCCCTTTGCCTTCTTGTCAGAAGGAGCTGCTCTGGGGGCTTCATAGCATCTATCGGCCCAGGCTGTCTGTCGTAGGTTGAATAATGGCCCCAGAGATATCCAGGTTCTGACCCTAAAGCCAGTAAACCTTTCCTTGTATGTGAATGTGGGTAAGTCAAGGACTTTGAGAACGGGGGATTGTCTTGGATTATCTGGGGCCCTCAATGCAACCACAGGTGTCCTCTGTGGGGCCACTGCACATACAGGAGCAGGCCCCATGAAGACGGGACAGACAGAGATTGGAAGATACTGGCCTTGAAGGTGGAGTGATGTGGCCACAAGCCGAGGATGCGGCAGCCCCAGGAGCTGGAAGACGCAAGGGAGTGTGGTCGCCTTGAGCCTCCAAGGCAGGCAGCCCTGCCCACACCTTGGTTTGGGACTCTGGCCTCAGAACTGTGACAGAATAAATGTCTGCTCTTCAAAGCTGCCATGTTTGTGGTCAGTCACTGGCTCCAGGAGCCATAGAAGAACAAGTGAGCCCTTGGCCTCCTCCCCCAGCTCCCAGGGAAGCCGTGAGCATTTGGGGAATGCCTTTCCCATGTCAGCTTCTGCAGGATGCAGCTCAGGAGATGACACAGAGCAATCAGAATGGCACCCCCAAATAGGGGACGTCTGCCTCCATATCGCTAATGGCGAGCCAGTCCAAGGGCACAGGGGTCCTGTAAGGAAGGAAGGCTTCCACGGAGGCAGAATGCTGAGGAGGCCAGGATTTCCATGGCTGCCCGTGCAGAGAGGGGCACGGTGTCTGGTCTGAGCAGAAGGGGCCGAGGCCTGAGCTAGGAGGGAGGTGGGGACTTGCCTGGCTAGTTCCGGGTAAAGGATTGCGCTGGCTTGGTGGGTGGGGACCCTGGGAGGCTCCCGGAGTGGCAGGGTGGGGGCCGCCAGGAAGGAGAGCTGGGTGGGGCGTGTGGGGACAGGCGAGGCCCCCTCTGAGCCAGCATGGCTCAACCGAGTGTGTGCTTCGGGCTCCAAGCCCGCCACCCGAGCCCTTTTAAGAATAAAAACAAATATTTGTGTTGCATGTTGTGTGTGTTGGGGTTTAGCTTTCTTCTCGAGGCTAAAAATAGGTGCATCTCAGCGTCCCTGCGGGATTTCCTCCCCCCACCCCACCCCCGCCCTCTGCTATGCAAGTCCCAGTCGGCGTTCCGGGTCTCGTGCCAAGTTTTGAGTTAACTGCCGGTGACAGGAGCATGAAGGTATCAGAAAATGATTATGGGATTAAGGTGCCCATTAAGGCACGTCAGTGCCGGGGCAGGCCACACCCAGGCGGGTAGGCCTCAGGGCCAGGGGTACCAGGAAGGGGCTTGGACACCGGCCCGCCCCCCTCTCATCTGGTAGTGATAATAATAAGCCCCACTGAAGAGTAAACAGACAACAATAACACCGACTGATCGAGGTGGCATCGACCAGGTGTCCTGGAAGAAGCCATGTCCCAGCTGAAGGTGACCAGGAACTATCTGGTAAGGGGGGAGTGTCAGCCAGGGGGAGCAGGGCTGGTAGTGAGAGAGGGGCAGGAGGGCAGGTGGGAGGCAAAGCCTGCAGGCTGCCGTGCAGGGTGAAGGAAGGCATGTGATAGACTAATTCAAGGGGTCTGAGCAGTGTGGGGGCCGCCAGGTGGCCTGGTCACACTTAAGGCCCAAATGCCCCGGCTGTACAGGACAGGGTTCCAGGAGTGCAGTTGGGCGTGAACCTGGGGTCCTCAGGGAGATCTTCCAGGCTGCAGGCAGGAGTCCAGGGCGAGTGTTCCCAGGGAGTCCCCAGAGGGGCAGGGGCAGTGAGGGAAACGTGCTGGGTGACACCACATGTCACTGACCATGCCTCCAGAGAGACAGATTCGGGCTCACAGATAGCTTCGTGGCCATGAGAGCCCTGTGAGGGGACGGGAGGGGACTCGGGGCATTGAGGCCCAGCCTTGGTCAAGGGCCAGCAAGGGCAAGGAACCCTTCCCTCCAAAGGAATCTGAAAGGGGAAGGGGCACCAGCTGAGGAGGCTCCCTGAGGACGAGGGTGAGACCAGGATATGGGGCTCCCGGCACAGAGGCTGAGCCAGATGATGGTCACAGGGAAATTTGTAAACTGTAAAATGCTGTGGGCACATGAGGGCGAGGCTCTTGGCATCTTCCCAGAGCACAGGATTTCCCAGCAGCCCCGTGCATGTGGGGCCTGCTCTGGCCAGGACTGTCTGGAACCAGGCAAGGGGTCTGTCCACAGGCAGAATTTCCCAGGGAGACAGTCCTGCTTTCCTGAGAGGGGAGGATGGGGGCCTGCACGCCCCTACAGCACAAGGAGGGACTGAGCAGCGCAGGTGGAAGAGGGGCTTCCCAGCGTCATTGCTCGGCTGCCGGCTTGGGGGACAGTTGGCCTGGATGGAGGAGGGAGGAGACGGGGATGAGGACAAGCTGATGACTCTGCTGAGCGCGTGTCACAGCCCATCTCATTGGATCTCCTCACAGCCCCTAGACAGGCTCTCTCGTCCTATCCCACAGCGGGAAGCCCAAAGCAGAACGGGTCAAAGCCACACAGGCAGGAAGTCAGCCTGAGAGCCCTGCTCCCAGCCTGCTCCTGGGCCCAGCAGGCCACTCCCTCCATCCACAGGCCACAGGAGTCCAGGGGGTCCAAGGAGAGCAGGTGCTCCATCAACTCCAGCAGGAGGCAGCCCTGGTTCCTCCTGCCACCTGAGGGAGGAAGTCCCTCCCCATTGCACCTGAGGGACAGCTGGAGGCTCAGCCAGGGCCATACCTTGGTCTTTAGCTTTTCCCTCCCCGGTGATTCTTGTTCAGGGCCTGATCTCCCCTCAGTGAATGCTGCTGCTCTGTCTGCCAAAAACATCCAGAATCTACTGCGTCTCCCATAGGCACATTGCTGGGACTGTTGCAATAGAGGCCTCACCCATCTCACTGCTTCCACGCCTGCCCCTTCCTTTTCCCTGCACAGCAGCAGAGAGATGCTATTCGAGATGAAGGTAGACCATAGCCTTCTGTGGAAAACCCTGCAGGACCTGTTCAGTCACCGGGAGGGAAAGCCCAAGTCCTCACGTGAGCTGGCGCCTGCTGCCTGTCCAGCTACGTCTCTGCTCTACCTTCCCTCACTCTGTTCCAGCCACACCAGCCTCCTGCAGCTCCCCCAACTCACCGGCCGTGCTCTCTCCCCCAGGCCTCTGGCCTGGCTTGTCCCTCTGCTTAGAACACCCTCCGTGACCTCCTTTGTCTTCTTCAAGCATCAGCTCGTGCATCTCACTGTGAACCACTCTGACCCCTCCCACCCGACAAAATCCGCCTTGGCTTTCCTTAGCCCCGATTACCTACTTCTGGGCCCAGCATCTTCTGGTTTATGATGTTTATTCCATTTTTAACAGATGCTTGTTGTCTTATAGCCCCTCAGCTCCCCAGGGGCAGGACTTTTGCTGCACCCTCAGCACGCAACATACAAGATGTGCACAATATTTGTGGATTGAATGAGTAAGGGCGAAGCAAAGCTTCTCACCTCCAGAGAGGACTTGGTGTCAGTCATAGGAAGAGAGGGCCTGGCTGGGGCAGCCCTTTCAGAACCTGACACTGCCCACACCCCCACCCCCATCCAGAATTGTGGCCCCCTCCAACTACAGAACCAACACTCCCGGACCATAAATATAAAAGCACAGACTCTTAGCACCTGGATTCACAGAATCAGAATGCCGGGGGGCTGCAACCTCCCTCTCCATCACACAGAGATCAAACCATGCTTGAAATCCTCTAGGGAGACGGAAACTGCCTTCCTCCAGCAGCTCTGGCCCCGAGAAAGCCCTCCTAATGTGATCTGAGGCCTGCCCCCTGCTGGGCCTCCTAGGGCTGCCCCAAAGTCTCCCTGCTGTGACGTGAGGCAGTGGCAGTCCCTGATGGCCTGCAGGCTCTTTCCACTAGAGCTGGGTCTTGAGATAAGGGAGTACCCCTCCCTGCAGTGGGCACTCCTCCAGTTGCTGGAGACATTCTTGGTGACTCAGATCTGCTGCCACCTGGGCTGTCCTCCCTCCCCCAGAGAGTTTGTCATTGAGATTTGATCGATCCTTCTTTCTTGGGAATCCAGGAGGGGAAGCAGGCATTAGGCCTCCACCCGTGTCAGGACCCATCCACAAGGCCATCCCCATTCTCTCAGCAGGCAGCGCCCCTCCTCCATTGGCTAACAAGGAGAAGCTCAAAGTCCTGGCATTGGCCTGGTTAGCTCAAAGGGGGCCGGCATCGGGAGCCCAGGACAGCCTGCTCAATGCCCACCTAGGCTAGGCCCATCCTGAGTCTGCTGAGGATTCTGGGAGCAGCCAGTCCAAATAGGGCCATGGAGACCAGAGGAGGCCCATGGAGGTTGCTCCTCAAATGTTTTCATTGAGCTGGTGGGACCTCATGAAACAGCCCAAGGCTTGGCAAACCCTTGGGTAACTGACAGCCCCTGCCCCCAGGCCCAGCAGAGGGATCAGGAAGGGCCAGCAGCCTCAGGAGGAGCCCCAGTGCCCAGCCCTCGCTCCCCAAACCCCTCACAGCCCATGACTCTTACTTGAGAGATTTTTCTACTGGAAAATGGGGCCTCTAGACAGCAACCTAGTGTCAGGAAAGCCAGTGGCATGCAGGCCCTGTGCCCAGAAGGCATGGGACTGTGTTGGCCCTGGTGTGTATAGCGGGGGCGGGGGTTAGTGAGAGATCCTGCCAAATGCTGGGAACCCTGAGACTCAAGTGCCAGGTTCCCCTCTGTCTTTTTGGAACTTTCCGGAACCTTGTCAGCTGTGGGGCAGCTCTCCAAGCTCCTCTCTCCCCACTGCCCAGCCCCCAACCTCCATGCCCCCTTATCCCTTCAATTAGCCTCAGGTCCCACCCCAGACTGTTACTCACCTCCATCCCTGTACCTGAAGCGTGTCTTTCCCTCCTGCCTCCCTCCCTACTCCTCCCTTCCTGTCCTTTGCTTCTAGGCCTCAGCCGAGATGTCCACTCTTCCAGGAAACCTGTACCACTACGCCACGTCCCCCATGGCCAAGTTCCATGCTCCTCCGCATTCCCAGCCCCTTGTCCCTCCATTGCAGCCTCAGGTATTGGGGGGTGGGTGGCAAGAGTCAGCTTGTCCATCATTCCATCCCCATCCCAACCTGGGGCTAATTAAGGGAAGACCTCACTTCAAATTCTGCTCTGGGACCCTTCAATGCCCAGCCAAGCTCTGGGCACGGAGCACTTCAGCAATGATGGAAGGGTGAGCAAAGGAACGTGTGAATGGATGTGAAATCCCGTCCTGCTTGTGGGAAAGCAGGAGCTCAGAAGCCAGAGGTGAGCCAGAAACTAGGGGAGGGACCTTGAGCAAAACCTTCCGGCCCGCTCTGAGGCAGTGAGGTGGGATATGCAGGCAGAGCCAGCAGAACAGCCCCAGCTGCAGCCCAGCCCTGGCAGCTCAGGCAGGGCCCTTCCAGAACTGCAGATTACCTGGAGAGGTTGCCCCAGGTATCTGGGGTCTTGCCCAGAGCTGCCAGCCAAGATCCCCCCACTGGACTAGTCCTGGAAGGACTGGAGTCCTGAAGGCCACCCCCTGGTCTCAGGGTGGATGGGCTGGCCACCTGGGGGAGACCAACAAGGCCCCAGGAAGGACACCTGTGTCCAGTGCCTGGAGGGTGTCCCAGCCCTGCCCTGCTGGCCACTGGCCTCAGCCTGCAGGTGGAGTAAGAGGGCTCCTCTTCCCGGGTCTGCATTGCATGTGTCTGGGCTGCTTCTTTGCAAGGGCCAGAAGGGCTTCCCATTCTGATAGCATCCCAGGTGGCCACAGGACTCCAGCTGTGCTCAGAGAGGCACAGAGCCCAGACCAGCCAGGGAGCTGGCCAGGCAGTTCCGGCCTGGATACTGCTCGTCGCTGGGGCTCTGGGAGCAGTGCCCACTAGGGGCAGGCTATAGGTGAGCTCTGGGCCCTGGGCCTCCCTCATCAGTGCATTTGGCTGACCATCTGTCCATCCTCCAGGCCTCTGCTGGGCACCACTGTAGGTGCCAGGCCCGCAACTCCCTGGGCCCGCCAAGACTCACAAGTTCTAATTCCCAAGGGTCCTGGGATGCCCAGGCCAGGTGGTTCTGAGTCCCCAGGTTCTGCAAGACCAAGGACCTGACACCTGATGAGCAGGCAGGTGGCATCCCAGAGAAGGAAGGTGGGTACGTTCTCAGACCCAGAGGAAGGAAATGGACCAGGACTGCAGCAGGCAAGATCCAGGTGACTTCCTGGCTCCGGACGGCTCTGTTCCCCGTCCAGCGCCCTCCAGGAGCAGCTTGGGCCACTCTGCCCAGGGACCTCACACTTTCCCTTCTTGCCTGAGCGTGAGGAGCTCCAGCCTCCACTCACCTCTCTTCCCCTTCTCGTGCCCCTGGGCCCCCAGACCATAGGCCCACGCATCCCAGGTGACCTCCCTCACCCCACCCCTGCCCTCCTGACCCCCTCCCCACCTCCCAGCTCTGGTTCACCCAGATGTCTACCTCAGATCCTGCCTGCTGCTTTTGAACCCAGTCTGTCCTGTTCTGTCCTTGGTGAAGACAGAGGGCTGCTGTCACCTCCTCTTTGAGGCTTGCCTTAGCCATTCCCTTCCCACTCATCTCTCTGAGCCTTGGACAGATCCTGGGGCCTCAGTTCTCCTCATGGGAGGAGGCACATGAGTTGGGTAGAAGGAAGACCCCAGAGGACCTGAGTTCAAATTCTAGTTCTGCCTCTAACTGGCTGTGTGGTCTAGGAGAGAACACTTTATCCCCGGCCTGGGTTTCCCATCTATAAAACAGAGCTAGCACTAACCTATTTGGGGAAGGGGTGTTGTGAAGCTTGCAGGTACCTGTGGACCAGAGCCGGTGACTGGCATGGTGGGGGGTGTTCAGTGCTCCACAGACCTGCTCACTCCTGAGGCCCGAGGCCTGCTTGGCGGGCAGGGGCAGTCACGGCAGTGAGACCCCTGCCCATCAGGGTGAGAGCCAGTGCGGAGGGTGAGGAAGCCACGGGAGCCCTGTGAGCTTGCTGGAAAGGCGGGTGTGAGCAGCGATGGTGGAAGGAAGGACACCCCAGGCACAGGGCACAGCTGGAGTCAAGGCCACGTTGGGCAGTTCTGGAGCGGGGTGGCTTCCTGGCAGCACAGGGGCTCTGTGTCAGGGTGGGGTGGAGGGGGGCTGCAGGAGACGAGGCAGAGGGTCAGGAAGAACTACCAGGCCACACCAAGGAGAAAGCCTTTCCCACCAGGGCCACAAGAACCCTGTGAGCTCTGGTCACCAGACAGAAGCTGAGTGGAAAGCCTGGGGAGCCCTAGGCGGGAGCAGCGTGGGAGACCCCGATGCTGAAGCCCAGCCCGTGTAGGCAGGGGAATCCTCTAGACAGAGAAAGGGGAGCTGGGCCTGGTAGGGTACAGCTCGCTCCCTATGGCCATTCTACAGAGGGGGAAACTGAGGCAGTCTAAGTCCTTTTCTGTCTCCTAGGCTGCCTCAGTCAGCAATTGCACCCTCAGAATGGGCTGCCATTCAAGGCAGGAGTGGGGTGTAGAGCTGGAGCCCCTGAGGTGAGGGCCAGGGATGACCACCCCTGTCCCCAGGGACCAGCCTCGGGCCTGGCCTCCAGCACATCTGAACAAGCCAACGAGCAAGTAAATGAATGGATGAACGGGTGGTAGGGACGTGTCCCGGAAATCCAAGCTCTCTCGCCAGTGTCCCCAAATCCTACCCAGAAGAGCCCACGTGACCTGCTCCTGCCTCAGTTGTTCTATGCTCTCTAGGAGGAGCACGGAGGGCAAGCCTGGAGAAGAAACACCCTTGGCAAATGCAGAAGCATAAAGACCTCAGCATGGCTAAGGGCCAGCTAAGAGCAGAGTGGGCCAGAGCCCAGGGAGTCTCTCTGGGGGTAATGAGCCAGGGTGTGCAGGGCGCAGGACTGCCCGGGGAAATGCTTCTGAAATATTAGCCTCAGAGGCGGAGCCTGGGGCTGGGGGGTCACAAGGGCCCCCAGTCTTGGCCGGCAGTGTGGGCTCGACGCCTGGGGCAGGGCCCCTTGGAGGATGTGCTGGCAGCCCTGGGAGGCTGGGACTGGGGTTGAACTGGGGCCAAAAAATAAGTAGAGTCTGGGCACCGGGGCCGTGGCATTCTCGCGGCTCTTTCCTCATTCCTGGCCCTGTGGGAGTAGTCGGACCCCGGCGTTCCACTGTAGCCACCACCTCAGATTTGCTTACCGTCTCATGGGGAACCAGGGCCTCCTGCCAAACAGCCCGGCCCAGGCCTGGGCCCCATGGTCCCTGCTGACCACCGAGTCCTGGCCTGGGCCACCTCCTGCTCTCAGATGAGGAAACTGAGGCCATATATCAGGCAGGACCACCCCAGAGGCTGCCTGAACCTGGGTGTCAGGAAGAGTGTTTCCCGCCTGTCTCCCCTTTTCCACACCCTGGAGGGGTATGCCCCCTGGGAAAGCCCACATGGTGGCCCCTCCATCGGGTCTGGGGCCAGGCTTTGTGGGTGCCCAGGCGGGCACAGTGCAGACAGGGGCTGTTTGATCAGTGATTCCACCCGATGCCAGGCTGCTGGGACAGCGGGCAGTGGCCAAACCGGCCCCACCGCATGCCTTCCGGCCCTCGGCAGGAATGCCATTCATCCTCCTCGTGCATGGTTACCGCAGGCACGGAGGCCGGGCCTCTGGGGAGCAGCAAGCCTGGTGGCTGCCGAGGGGCCTCGGGCTGCCTTCCCACGGCCAGAGAGGGCAGGGAGCGCCCCAAGGGGTGCTTGAGCCAAAACCCACCCAGACACAGCTGGACAGACTCACAGGGACCTGAGGCCAGCTGGGGTCCGAGGGGAAGGGAGACACTGGGGGAGACAGATGGGGCCAGGGTCTCTTGGTTGTGGGACCCCAATCCCAGGCTCCCCATTCTCCTGAGAGCAGCCCCTACCCAGCCCCATAAGTCGGTCCTAGCACCAGGCCCTAGCCCCCTCTTCCTGCAGCCTGAGCCCAGGCTGTCCAGGGAGGCCTCAGGGTCTGTGTCTAGCCCCCACCAGTGGCCCTTGCTAGGTGGGGGACGTCAGCACAGTGCCAGCAGAGAGGGGAGAGGAAGTCAGAAAGGTAGGGGGGCATGTGAGGACCGAGGGGACTTGGGGCTCATTTTCGGTTGACATTTCGGTGTCTCTACCCCCAGGGGCGTCGCATGGGCTCCACACACACTCATGTCTTTGATTCCAGCTTTATTGGAGCTGTTGCTCCCCTTCAGGGAGGCCAGACACAGCCCGTCAGAAACCCACTGGCTCTCCTGAAGTGGAGGCATTGCAGGGACACGCAGCACCTCAGCCACTACTGCCCCGCTCGGGCCACACTGACCCCCTCACCCAAGGGAAGGGCTGTTGCTGACAGACTGTAAGGGAGGGCGGGGGGGGGGGTCTCGGCGGAGCGCTCGGCGGCCGAGGGACAGTGCGTATGACTCGGTGGCATCAGGGGCCCCGAGAGTCTGTTTCAAGCAGAAGGAGGAGCCTGTCTCAGGGGACAGCACGTGGCCATTCCCCCCCTCCCAGTACCCAGTGTAGGTCACAATAATTTAAAAGACACTATAGACATTTTGACACTATATAACAATATAAGTTAACCAGGTTCCTTGGCAGAGGACACCGGGCCTGTGGACTCGGGGTTGTCCTGGGACCCAGGGGGTAGGGACGCAGGGGGGCATTCACGTTGGCCTGGAAGTTCCCAGGACAGCAGCTAATGGAGTATCCTGGCATCATGGGAGGCACACGGGGTAGGCACCAGGGGCCAGACAGTGTCACTCACCCCAGGCTAATGTCCAGCCCACTTGGCTGGACAGTCACCCAAGGACACACTTCCACGAGTTTCTGGGAGAAAATACCCTAAATTCAGGGTGGGGGGCACATGGTCAGTGGAGGGTGCACCAGAATGCACACCATGCTTGCTGGCAAGTGACTTCCTCTGTGCCTCAGTCTCCCCAGGGAAGGGTGGGAGCGTTCTCAGAGGACACCCCCAGCCCTGAGATCCAGGTTTCTGACTTCTTTCCATCCCACACATGATTTAGAACCGAGCTGGACCCCTTCTTGTTCCTGTCTCCCAGGTTTCAGGGTGAGTCGGACTTCCAGGGAGGGTCTGCATGGTGTGGCACCCTAGGGGCGGTGTCTGGAGGGCAGACATCTGCTAGGACAGCAGTGGGGCCCTGGCAGAGTGAAACCCTGGATCCAAGTTTTCTCAGCATTGGGGTCAGAGTGAAAGGACCAGGACTGGGCAAGGAGGCCACCAAGAAATCCTCAAAGGCACCCTGGGGGGTGGTGCAGACCCCAGCGAGGCTGGCAGCAGGGTTAGGAGTCCTGGACTGGGGCTCAGGCTGCCCAAGCCAAGGCAGGAACCTCCTCTCGTGGCCTTGAGGTCCCTGGCTAGTGTTCCATTCTAGGCCCCAGGGTCCCCATCTGTCAAATGAGGCAAACACCCTAAACTATCCCTGCCCC
Source organism: Rhinolophus sinicus (assembly GCF_036562045.2). Classification (NCBI taxonomy): domain Eukaryota; kingdom Metazoa; phylum Chordata; class Mammalia; order Chiroptera; family Rhinolophidae; genus Rhinolophus; species Rhinolophus sinicus. The sequence continues at coordinate 197,583,135 of NC_133752.1, forward strand.
ACCAGCCCACCCCTGGCACAGCACTATCCTGGGGATCCGGGCTGGCTCCAGGGTGGGAAGGGGCCTCTGTAAACTGGAAGGTGCCAGGCTGGCAAGGGGCTGGGAGGGCAACAGCTTTAGGGAGGGGACGAAGCACTCCTGGAACCTGACACGGGTGGCATTTTCATTTGTTTGATATGATTTTCTAAAAGAAACAAAGGAGGCCGGAGGTCCCTGTCCGGGCTCTCCAAGAGGCCCTCTTGGAAACGTGTTAGCTGCCAAGCTCCTGCCCAGCTCACCTGGGGACAACACTCACACGGCCACCTCCCCCAGAGCAGAGCTAGGAAGGTGCCGTGCACAGGGACGCTCCCGCAGGTCGCGGAGAAAAAGCGGAGGGCCGAGAGGCAATGTGTTAACACAGAGTACGGAGTTAGGACTGGCTAGGCCTTAGTGCTAAGAATCCTCTTCTGGTACTAAGAAAACATAAATAATTTTTGTCAACATCTGCCCAGGGCCCCAGTGGCTGATGTGGCCTGGGAAACAGTCTCGCATGGGTCTGGCCATCATGGCATTTCCAAGTCTGAGCCACCAGGCGGGGGAGGAGGACACTCAGAGTCTTATCACTTTGCTTTCCGGTGGTACATGTGTCCTTGAGATTCACTTTCCCAGAGAAAAGAAAAGGAATTCACTGGGCCTCGTCAAGGACACCAGTGCCATTGGCCTTGCCTTCTTGGCTGGTTTATGGGCACTGTTCTGCCATAGGGAGTCACAGGAGTGGCAGGAAGGAGACCCTGGGGACAGGGAGAGGGTGACGGGCCCAGTGGGAGCCATTCTGCGTCCGGCGCCCCCACCTTCTCCAGCCACCTCTGCCCCCAGCAGGCCATGTGCAGCAGGGAAGGCAAGGAGCCCGTGTGCAAATGCCGCCGGGTGGGGCTGCCGCCGGGGTGGCCGCCGGCTGCTCACTTGCAGGTGAAGACCTCCGTGCGCTCGCTGCAGGTGTTGCATTTGACGAAGCAGCACCAGTGGAACTTGCAGTTGCACTGCCAGACCTTGGTGTACTGGTGGGTGTTATAGCCGCGGCCGCAGCACATGGTGTCGCAGCCGTCGGCCCCGGGGGAGGTGCGGTTGCACAGGCGGCCCTGGGTGCCCACGCTGCCCGTGGCGGCGTCCTCCTCGCAGTAGTTGGGCGACTTCTCGATGTACACCAGGTCCGTCTCCATGGGCTTCTGGTAGCTGCGCAGCTGCTTGATGCGCAGGAAGGTGGGCTGCCGCAGGCGGCTGGCCCGCACGACCTCCACCTGCACGGCCGCGTTGTACTTCTCCTTGAGCAGGTGGCCTACCTCCCGGAACTTGGGCAGCGTGGTCCAGCACGTCTTGGTGGTGCAGGAGCCCGACACGCCGTGGCACTTGCACTCCAGCTTCATGCGCTCCTCCAGGACCTGCCGGAGACAGAGCAGAAGGGGGCTGAGAATGGGCGTAGCCGGGGCCTGGCTGCACCCCTGCTCCCACCTCCAGCCTGACCCCACTCTTCCCGTTGTGTGACCACAGTCTCCTCATCCGTTAAAGGGGGCTGCTGGCATAGGTCCCTACTGCACAGGGCCTCGTGAGGGTCCAGAGAGAACACCCAGAACTTGGTGGAGCTGGGCATATGTTGATCAAATGTGTTTCATTAAATTCTCATAACAACCCTTCAGGGAGCTGGAGGTCAATGCACTGGGAGGAAACTGAGGCTCGGGGCACCGTGGGGCTGGTTGCAGGCCCCAGGGCAGCAGGTGGTGAAGCTGGTGCTTACACCTGCCAGGCTGGGGAGCAGGTGCGTCATTGTGGTACCAGGCCCCACAACAGTGGGTGCTTAATAGGTGCGGATCTCTCACCCGTCACTCCCACTCCCTGCCCTCATGCCTGGTGTAGGGCCTGGCATGTAATCGGCACTTAATAAATGGCTGTTCAGTGAAAGACCAGCGTGCACACGGAGCTGTATGCCCCACGTTTGCTGAAGGACGGAGGGGGAGGACGAGCGGGAGGTGAACACATGGGTCAGTGAGGCCCAGGCGTGCTGTCTGCTGGGACGCCGTCGCCAACCCGTGTTGTTCTTTCTCCCCAGCTCCAAGCGAGATGGGTGCAGCCCTGTGTTTTCCTTGGGCCTCCCTCCCTGGCCCCGGAAGGCCGATTCCCAGAGCCAGCCCTGACCCCAGGTACTCATTTACCCGGATCGAAAGGGCCCTGCCAGCGGGGCCTGATTAAAGATGGGGAATCATTAGCTGCGGCCCACGGCTGCCGAAGGGCCATTTGTCAGCTGTCCTAGCTCCCCCTGGCCTCACTTCCGCAGCCCAGCCCTGAAGGAACTTGGCTACTCTCTGCCCCGGGGCCAGAACCCAGCCCTGGCCCAGAGGAGGAGACCCATAGCGAATGAATGAATGAAAAAGAGCAAGAGGAACATCACACAGGCCGGTGGCTGTCCCGGTCTCTCTTCCTGCCCCAGTCTCATGGGACCCTGGACTTTGGTGAGGACGTCGGGGGCTCACAGTCTAGTGTGGGAAACAGGGAAACCGACACACAAAACGGCAACGTGCAGGGGCTGTGAGAATCGAACCCTGCCCAGGGGGAGGGTGTCTGGGGTGGAGGGCTGCCTGGAGGAGGGGGTACATGCACTGGGTGTCCATGGAGGAGCAGGAATTCATCAGACAAAGAGGAGGGGTGTTCCAGAAGGAGTGCAGCAGAGCAAGGCCTGGAGAGCTGTCACCATCACCACAAAGGAAGATTTGGACTAAATGAGCATCACATGGGTGCAGGGTGGGCCCTGAGGCTGGTGGCCTGGAGTTTGGAGGGTGGGGTTCTCTGCTCCTGCATGGATGACATCCTGGCGTGGAGAATGGAGAGGGAGGAGGAGGGGAGAGGAAGGAGGAGGGAGAGGGGGAAGGAAGGTGAGCAGGCAGAGGTGGAGAGGGACAGGCTGACGCTGTATTAGGAGAGGGCCAAGGAGGGGAGGCCCAGGGGCCCGGAAGAGGGAAAGGGGGCAGGTTTGGGGAATATTCAGAAGTGGAATTGCAGGGCCGTGGGGTGTCTGGCTTGAGGGCACAGGAGTCTGGTCTGCGGTCTGGGGGGAGGGGGACACCCCCTTCCGGGGAAAGCATATCTGGGCCTCCTCCCTGCTTCCTGCCCCTCCGCACTCCTGTCCATCACAGTCAGACACGCCTTTCCTCCCTCACCCCCACCCCATATTCATCTTTGCTTGGACTCTCCCCTCCCCTGAAAGCCATTCCCTCCACTAACCTGCCCTTCAAGGCCTGGAAACTTCCCCTGCCCTGGCCACACTGCCCACCGAATATGCCCCTCAGACCAGGAGGTGACCAGATGAACGCCCCTCTCAGAACCTCTAGCCGGGGAGCAGTTCACCCCACCCCAGGCTGTTGGCCCAGGAAGATGCCTCCTTAGATGGGTCGTGATGGCCAGAGACTGGGCAGGGGTGTCCAGGCTAGAGGTTGTGCAGGCCAGGTGGTCCAGGCTTAATTGCCAGCAGGGTGTTCACTTGGCCTGGTGAACAGCAGCTGCCTCCCACCTCGCTGTGCCACCTGCCCCGAACCCCTTCCCTCTGCCCCATCTTCCCGTCCCGTAAGCCAGACAGCCTGCCGGGGGACCCTGTGTAGCGAGGCCAGTGACAGTCAGCAGATGGAGCTGATTGGGCATCTGTTTGCAGAGCCAGGGGCCGCATCCTCGCTTGGCTGGGTCCCCCGGGCCTGAGCCGCTCCTGGGAAGTGATCACAGGATTCAAGAATGTGCCGTTTCTGTCTCCAGTGCCCTCAAGATAAGAGCGACAGCGAAGGTGGCGCCAGCCCCACTGCCCCAGAAAACCACCTGGGAGGGTGCAGGGTGACCGGCCCTGCCCTGAGGAGCTGGGGGCTGAGCAGGGTCCTGCCTCACCCTCGGTCTCCCACTCCTGCTGCCCTAGGTGGTGTGGGGGTGCATGGGGGCTCCAGGAAAGGGCTGCCTTGGGGTTCTTTCTGGAATAGGCGTGCCCACACTCTGGGAACAGTGTTTAGTTATAGCCAGGTTTGGAGAGTCACAGGTGGCTGCACTGAAGTCCCGAGGGAGCCTGGGGTCTGGCGGAAGCAGATAGTGGGCAGGTCTCCACGCTCAGCCTCTCTGACCCTGGACAGATCCAGAGCCATGTGCCAGCCTTGGGTGGGCTGCATAGTGTCCCCCTAAAATACGTGTCCATTCAGAACCTCAGAATGTGTGTGGCCTTATTCAGAAATAAGGACTTTGCAGATGTGATGAAGGTAAGACCTGAGATGACATCATCCTGGACCAGGCTGGATCCTGAATCCGAGGACACATGTGCTTATAAGGGACAGAGGAGGAGGAAGAACACACAGAGCAGAGGCCATGTGAAGACAAAGCAGAGACTGGATGACACGGCCACAAGCCAAGGGACACCCGGAGCCCCCAGGGACTGGGAGAGGGAGCACGGCCCTGCCTACTCCTGGATTTAGGGCTTCTGGCCTCCAGACTGGGAGAAGAAATTTCTGTTGCTTTACGCCACCCAGTTGTGGGACTTCGTGTGGCATCAGTCAACTTGCTTTCCTTCTGTCTTATTGAATTTCATGGCTCTGAGGAAGTGGGAGGGGCAGAGGCAGGCCTGTTCGCTCCGTAATGGGGGCCATGGGGCCCCAGCACTGGGGTGACCCATGAAGGTCTGGACTCAGTTCTTATGGAAACGTTGAAAGCCATGCCCCATCCCACCGCCCTGATAATCTCCGTGCTACTGGGAGGAGAAGGACCCCGCCCCCCAGGGTCACGGTGCTGCCAGTGCCTTTGGCCTGGTCCAAGAGCTCAGACCACCTTGGGTGCTATCAGCTCCCTGCGGAGAGGCAGTGGGGAGCAGGAGACAAGGTGCATTGCACCCACTGTGCAGATGAGGAGACTGAGATTCAGGTCCGCACAGACCGTCAGGGACAGCACTGGCGGCTGACCACTTTATAGCCCTTTCCTACAGTTGCCCTGTCCCCAACGGGTCCTCAAACTGTTGATCCGCTCGCCCCCGATGACCTGCTTCTCCTCGGTTCACAGAATCTCTGTTCAGGGCTTCACCCCTGTCTCACCCCTCCCCCAAGTGCTGACCGTCCTCTGTCCTGGACCCCATCCCCAGCCTCCCTGTCCTCCTTCGCCATCTCCCTCGGGGCCCAATCCTGCCTCTCTCCATTTCCGGATGCCTTTTTACTACTTGTCAGTATCCAAGCACCCCCGACTCCCATGCCAGGCCAGCCTTGGGGTTCACACAGGACCTCAGAGCTGGATCAGACACAACCCTGGGCCTCAGGCTGCTCAGCCCCACTCTCCCTCAGGGGCCTGCAATGGCACCTGTGCCCAAGAGGCCCAAATCCAGCCTGACTGTCACAATCCTCCACCACAAGGCCCATCCAACCATGCCAGCCTCCTCGCCCACTCCAGCCACCCTGAGCTGGGCTGATGACCTCAGCGCACTGCACACGTGACCTGAGCCCCCGCTGTGTCTTTGTCTTTTGATGGTCCCCTCATCCTTCACATCTCTGCTGCTCATGCAGACACATCCCCATGGAGCAGTGACCAGAGCTCAGGCCTCGGGGCCACCATGGCTCTGCAGCTCACTTTGGGCCCCACTGTCCTCCTGTGTAAAATCGGGACAGTGAGACCTTCCTCCTAGGGGTGTGGGAAAGCCCCCACTCGGGACCTAAGCCACTACAGAGGCTCCAGGGGCAGTGGTTCCATTGAGGGCTCAGCTAAGCTTCCTCTTGCAGGCAGCCCTCCCAGGGCCTCCAGGTAAGTGAATCTCACCTCCCTCTGCCCTCCCAGACATAGGTCTCGATCTGCCTGTGCCCAGAGAATGGTGTCTCCATACTATCTGTGAGCTCCTTGGAGGCAAAGACTGTGTCACTCGTTCCGTCATTCACGTGTTCATTTGACAATAATAACCACCTGCTGCATCGCAACCCCAGAGCTACAAGATGAAGTCAAACCCTTGGCCTGATGTTCAAGGCCTGTTTGGGGCTAGTCCCTGCTTACGTCTCGAGCCCTGTCTCGCCCACCCCTCCTGCTCCCCGCAGCCTGAACCATCTGTAGCCCTGACCCCCATCCAAGTGCCAGCTCCTTGTCTCGGCTCTGCCATGTCCTTCAAGGCCCCACTTGGATATCACCTCCTCCACGAAGCCTCTGCTCCCCTTCCCGTCGGTCCAAGGGGCCCTGCACCCGCCATGGGGACTCAGTTGGTGCTGGAGGAGCTCCCACGGCCAGGGTCTTGTCTTAGTCCTTTCTGTCCCCTATGCCCAACCCAGCACCTCGTACAGAGAAGGGGCAGGGAGCGTTTGTTGAGTGAATGAATAAGTAATCAGTCGCCTCAGCTATGGTCGCTGGGACAGAGGGCAAATCCAACTCCTCTTTGCCTGGAAAGGCAAGTCTGTCCCATGCCTGCAGAACCCCACAGGCCCCGGTGCCCTGGGTGCAGCCCCCAGGGCTGGGGAATCAGACCCAGAGAAGCGTTCTGCTCTGCTGCCCGCCCTATCTCGGGCCATCTTGCCGCCATGGCGGCTGCTCCTCCCAGCCCAGTATCTGGGGCCCTCATCTCCCTGAGGCAGGGCCGGCCGCCCTGACTTCCTCTCCAGTGTGTCCCTGCCTGAATGTCCTCCATTATCACGCACCACACTGCATCCCACCCCACACATGAAACAGCTACTCCTCAAGACCCCCAGCTCAGTTTCCACCCTTCCCTAGGCTGCGCCTCCCTCCTGGGAACCTCCTTTCCATGAGCCTCTCATGGCAATCTGAGCCAAAGGCCATCTCCTCCAGGAAGCCTTTCTGGATATGTTGGCATGATCCTTCTGGGACCAGGACACACATTGGACTGTGGCCCGAAAGTTCCCCCCCTGCCCTTGAGCCCGAGCCAGTCCTGGTCCCACCCTGCGGGAAAACAGGGCCCCTGTCTCATCCCTGCCTCCCACCAGCTGGGGGGACACCGGCACACACCATTCCTAGCCTCAGTTTTCATACCTATGGAATGGGAACAGTAAGGCCCGCCTGCTGGGAGGGTCACTGGTGACAGCCGTGCTCAGCACCACTCACCCCGTACCTTCCGGGTTTGGGTTCCCAATTCTCTCTGCTAGGAGAGGCTCGCAAAGTTCAGGGAGGTGGAGACACCGGGAACCAGCGTCCACGATTGACACCTGCCCCGCTACGCCCCGCCCCTACCACGCCCCGCCCCGTGCCCTCCCAGCCACGCCCAGCTACGCCCTGCCCCGCCCCTTGCCGGCCCTACCTTCTTGCCGGCCCTACCTTCCTGCCGGCCTCGTTGTTGTGAAGGTTCATGAGGCGCCGTGCGTTCTTCTTGATCTCGCGGGCGTCCACGAAGCGCCGGGAGAAGTCAATGCCGTAGCGCACGTCGGCGGAGCAGCCGCCCCACTTCCAGCCCTCCGCCTGGTTGTAGTAGCCCTGCTTCTCGCGGTCGCACCCGCAGTTGCTCAGGTTGCCCTGGCTGCAGGCGGCGGTGACGGCATGGGCCACACCGGCTGCGGTGATAGCATACGTGAATGCGGCCTCACGGCTCCCTGCGGGGAGGGAACGATGCAGACGGTGAGGCCCCGCAGGTCTCAGCCTGGTGGGCTCAGGGACCCAGAGCCTGGCCAGGGTTCTGCTGCTGGCCGGCTGTGTGACCTTGGGCTTTGCACTTGCCCTCTCTGAGCTTCTGACTCAGGAAAGTGGGGTCCACACCTCTGCCCCCTTCCTTCTGCCAGCTTCCTCATGAACCAGCCAGTTCTGCTGACCCCAGTGGGGGCATCCTACCCCATCAGCCAGGAACCAGGCAGAATCCATACAGTTTGGAGCCCACTGGCCTCTTTGTTGCCACCTCCCTCTCTGACCACCCACCATCACCCCATCACCAGGCCCTGGCCTCCTGAGTCTCCCGTCTCCTCCAACACCCCAGCCTACCTCAGGGGCCCCTGAACTGCCCAGACCTACACGCCAGTCCTCCCTTTCTCCCTCGCTCCCAAACCGCCCCCCCACCCCCCACCCCCTTCACCCTCCCAACCCCCGCGTCCAGCCACCATCCCAGAGGAGACAGTGAGACCTTTCTCCCAGGGGTGTGGCAAAGCCCCCGGCTCAGGACCCAAGCCACTACAGAGGCTCCAGGGGCAGTGGTTCCATTGAGGGCTCAGCTAAGCTTCCTCTTGCAGGCAGCCCTCCCAGGGCCTCCAGGTAAGTGAATCTCGCCTCCCTCTGCCCTCCCAGGCATAGGTCTCTATCTGCCTGTGCCCAGAGAATGGTGTCTCCATACTGTCTGTGAGCTCCTTGGAGGCAAAGACTGTGTCACTCGTTCCTTCATTCACTTGTTCATTTGACAATAATAACCACCTGCTGCATTGCAACCCCAGAGCTGAAAGATGAAGTCAAACCCTTTGGTCCCTACCCTCCCTGCTAGGGGTCAGTGCATGGCCACCTGGGGACCTGCCGACCGCACAGGCTCTGCCCCAAGGGACCTGCACCGCTCTGTAAGAAGCCATCTCTCAGCACAGACAGTAAATGGCTATTTGAGGAGCCAATGAGGCCGGCTGGCCAGGGACTCCCAGACAGACAAAGGGACAAGGACAGGGAGAATATGGGAATCGACCTCCTTGGCTCTAAAGTAGGTCAAGATGATCAGAAGGGGAAGTCCATAGGGTGTGAAGTGGGTTATTGAACTCCTTGTTTGTATTGCCCAAGTCCAGCAGGGCCTGCCGACAAGCTCACACACCGAGGCTGCAGCAATAAACTAGGAGGGGGATTCCCGGAAAGGAGGTGACTACAGAGGGGCACAGGGACTCATGGAACCCCAAAGGATGCCCTAACCTGCTTCTGTGGTGGGTAGTATAGGAAGGCTTCCTGGAGGAAGTGACGTCTTAAAGTCTGGGTTAGAAGTATGAGTTAACTCCCTGTTGAGTGTGTGTGGTGTCAGTGTGTGTGTGTGTGTGTGTGTGTAGTGTGTGCATGTATGGTGTGTCTATGGTGTATGGTGTAGGCAGTCCTGGCCACGCCTAGATGTGAAACAATTTGGTGCTGCTAGCACTGGAAATATGAGGTCAAGAATAAAAAAATAAAAAAAAAAAGAGGTGATTAAGGTCTGAGGGAGCCAGACTGTGGCAGGCCAGAGATGTCCTGTGAAGCAGATGGCACTCTGTGCAGGTGCTGGGCCAGATGCTGTGGGGTTCGAATTTGAGAGCTCCCTGGCTACACAGGGGACGGGGGTTCTGGGACTGTTTAGAAAGCACGTCAGCAGAGCTGTGGTCATCACCACTATCACTCACCAGCTCTCATGGCTCACCAGCACTCGTCTAACCCTTCACGTTCATTCTCATCAAACTGTCACAACAGTCGTACGAGGTTTCATTATTGTTACCGTCTCACAGATGAGGATAATGAGGCACGGAGATGAGGTGTTAGTGGCTAAAGCAGGATTTGAACCCAGGCGGTGGAATCAAAGCCCAAAGAGGCAGGGGGAGGGACTTGAAGCCTGGGGCTCAGGTCATTGGAGGCCATCCTGCCCCCAACTTGGTCTCTTTACTACTAAGTGACCTGGGCAGGAGGAGACAGGAGAAGAGGCACACGCACGCAGCCCCCTTGGGGAGGAGATGCTACATTTGGGCCGTCTGTGGGCCTTGGGCCCAGGGGGATGGTGGTTAGTCAGCAGGTGAATGCTGGATGGGAGTTGCGGGAGACCCAACCGGTCTCAGACAGGGAGCATGTTACAAGCTGGGCACCCAGCAGAGGAGGGTGGGCGGAGAAATGTCAGACGATTGTGAAATCCTGCCAAGAGGCCAGGCCAGTGGAGTGAAGAGTCCCCACAACCAAGCCCTGCCTGAGCAAGGATGATGTGGGCGTTCCCTCAGAGGCCTGGAACCTGCCCGTGACCCTCTTCTTCCCCAAATACCAGTCTTCCCAACAGGAGCCAGCTGGGGGACTCCCATGTCTTGCTGTCCTGACGCCCCCAAGCAGGAAGCAGGCTACGGAGCTGGGCCTGTGCATTTGGAGGGCATTTCATGGAAACCTCCCTCCCGTCTTTGTGTGAGTTCCTGCTCCCACCTGGCTGTGCCCATACCCGGCTCAGACTCTCAGTTACTCATCAGTTACTCACCGGGCTGCCACTCCCGCTAATTCCTTTTTTATTTGGTTTTAATGAGCCAAACCCTCTTGTCTCGCCATGGAGACAAGGTGGGGGCTACTGCAAGAGAGGCGTAGTTTGGGGAGAATCCAGGAAGGTGATGTTAGGTCCTGGATTGAGGGGTTCCCATGCACCCACTCTGCATACGCATCTTGTTTAATTCTCACAACAGCCCCATGCAGTGGGGGTGACCACACCCCAGTGTCCAGACCTGGATGCTGGCTCAGAGGGCTTCATAATCTGCCCAGGTCACAGTATGCCTGGGCGTGGCGTGACGGACAGGGTCCCCTCCCAAAATCACTCAAGGGCCGTTTGGCCAGTCTGCGGAGAGCTGCCTGCATGTCCTCCTCTGGGGCAAGCATGAGCGAGGGCTGAGAAAGACCACCCTCCAGCCCGTGGGCCTTGCTCAGCAACCATCACTGGCTCCCAGGTCTCAGAGATGACCTCAAGGCCTGACCCCACCTGTCAGCACCCACCACTCCCTGCAGCCTCGTTGGGCTGGATGAACACATGGCCCACCTGTGTGCAGGAGCAGCTGCCCCCAGAGCACACCACTCCTTGAATAGAGGAACAGCCTGGGTCTCCACCTGCCCTGGTGGACGCCAGCCCTCCCTCTGTCTGGAGCACCCACCCACATTCCCACATGTCTGCAGCTCACCCACGCTCCTGACACTGCTGGGACAATCCCCTGCTCCCAGCAGCCTGGTCAGGGTGAGGCGCTCTCCTCTGGGCTCTTACCAGGTACCCTGTGGGCTGCAGAGGTGGTGGGCAGGATCCACGTCTTCTTCTTGTGTGTACCCCCACCTAACATTTCCTGAGTCCAAGCAGACCTGGGGCTGGGGCTTTAGTCCCATTGCCGCCTTTTATCCCCATGACGACCCATAAGATAGCCCCTCATGAGGAGACCATCTCACAGATGGGAAACTGAGACTTGAAGGCGGGAAGTCATTTGCTCCAGGTGGTAGTGGCAGCAGCCACCTGAGCTCAGCAGCTGTTTCCGAGGTGCCTGGTGATGGGGGTGGGGAGTTGGGTAAAGGCAGCATGGATGGTCTGTTTGGGGCTAACGCTATCTTGGGGGCACATGTTGGTCTCAGGAGGCCTTGGTGTCTGTGGTGGAATCAGAGCCCTGCCCAGCACAGACTTGCAGCCCTGCACACTGCAGTCAGCAGCAGCATTGGCTGTACCCCTGGAAAATGCCAAAGACAGGCAGGCAGGCAGGTCACACATTGGTCACCCCCGACCCCTCGGCCCTCAGGAGCCCTGGGTGGGTCCCTGAGCACACCGGCCCTGACGCAGGGCCCAGTGTTTCAGGGACCGTTTGTCTCTGGTACCTGGCAGGTCAAGGTAAAGACCGTTAGCTCTGAAGTGCCCCTGAACCAAGGGTTCAAGAAAGAGGGGATGGGGAGGGGTGTGCCAAAGGCTGGGGCAAGCAGAAGAGCACAGGACCTGGAGTCTCACACCTGCTGTGTGGCCCCAGACAAGTCACAAGCCCTCTCTGAGCCTCTGTCCCTATTTGTCAAGTGGGGCTCCAAATACTCACCACACTGCGTGGCCCCAGGAGCAGCCCTGAGAGCAAACAGGACAAATGGACATCGGCCTCCCCTCCCCGAGTGGCCAGCAGGCCAGGGATGACCGAGCATCTCTCTGTGCTGGTCCAGAGCCTCCTCCCTCGGGCCGACCCAGTCAAACCTCCCCAACCACCCTCCATGCATATTCTGGGTAAATCCAGAACACAGAACAGCAGAGCCCTCAGAAACCACTGCCACGTGGGTAAACTGAGGCTCTGGGCCATTCTGGGCCCATCCGGCTCTGCTCTCTCTTTCCTATGGGTTATTCAAACTCAAGCCCTCACTGACCCTGCCGGGCTCCAGGCTCAGAGGAAGCAGAAGCAGCCCCCGCTCTGCTCCATGCCCTCGGCAATGCCAGCCAGACCCACCACCCAGGGAAAGGGGGCCTAGTCTACCCATCATCCCCTCACCCCGACCCCAAGCAAGATTCTGGGGACCAGGCAGATCTGTGTGAACAGGACCTGGAGGGGCCAGGATGCCTCCTGAGCAAATCGGGGCCTGGGCAGAATGGAGCCCCCCTTGTCCTAGGGCAGAGCTGGGGCTGTGCCCACCCCTCATGCCAGGGGCTCCTCTCACTGTCCACTCAACACGACTTGCCCCTTCCTAGCATCCACAGGGGGCTGGCACACTATTTTTAGAAAGCCACAAAAAGCCATAACTGAGCGCAAAAATGACCCGATTAGCAGCAGGCCTGGGAGGGAGGTAGGAAAGGCACTTGGTTCCCTCTTAAAAGGGGAGCCAGGAACCTCAGTGCTGGGGAGGGCCTCAGGCACCATCCAGTACTACCCCACAGGGACCCTGAGGCCCAGAGAGGGGTACACACTACCCGAGGTCACACAGCGGCTCAGAAAGTGGGGGAGCTCCTGACATTCTGATATGACTGAGATCTGGGACACACATGGTCCCAGAGAGGGGCTCAGAGTCTGACACCTCAAGTTTAAGTCCAGACCCTGAAGTTGGCCAGTTGGGTGACCTCGGACCAATCAAGGGGCATTTCATTCTCAGTTTCTCCACCTGCAAAATGAGGATAATAGTGCCGATATGGCCAAGTCACTGTGCCAGATGGGCCCACGTGTGGTCCCAAGGGGGCAGGCCTGGCCCCTGCACAGAGGGTGGCTGAAATGACCCTCATGCCCACACATGTGACACACACAACACACGGGCTCTCCATGGGTGTACACACGTTTGGGCTTCTGTCTGTGTGGCCCTGTGTGTGTGTTCTCATGTGTGTGACCCTGGGCATATACCTGGGCGCACGAATGTGGTTGCTATGAATGTGAGAGAGTATGCACACCTGAGTCTGTGCCCGTGCCAACACAGTTCCATTCATCCTGCCTCTCTGCCAATCTGTACTTGCCCCTTTCTTGAAAAGCAAACAAACACACAGCATTTTCTACAATTCAATAATAAAAAAAGCAAACAACCCAATTAAAATTGGGCAAAGGATCCAAATAGATATTTCTCCAAAGATATGAAAATGGCCAATACGCACATCAACGTCACTAGCCATCAGGGAAATGCAAATCAGAACCACCCAGAGATAGTACTTCACTCCCACTAGGATGGCTAGTATAAAAAGACAGACAGTAACAAGTGTTGGTGGGGATGTGGAAAAATCAGAACTTCCTACACTGCTGGGGGAGGTCAAATGGTGCACCTGCTATGGAACAGTTCGGTGGGTCCTCAAAATGTTAAATATAGTTACTGTATGACCCAGCAATCCCCCTCCTAGGCATATACCCAAGAGAAATGAACACACGTTTCCACATGACTTGTACCTGAATAGTCAAGGCAGCGTTATTCACAGTAGCCAAAAGGTGGAAACATCCCAAATGTCCATCAATGGAAGAATGGATAAAGAAAATGTAGTATGTGCGTACGTTGGGATATTAAGCCATAAAAAGGAGTGAAGCACCGAACTGACACACATTACGGCATGGACGGACCTGGAAAACACTGTGCTCAGAGAAAGATGCCAGACACAAAAGGTCACTCGCCGTGTGATTCCATTGATATGAAATGTCCAGAATAGGTAAGTCGATGGCGAGAGCAGATGACTGTCGCCAAGGGCTGGAGGGACTGGAGGATGACAGCTAAGTGGTACGGGGTTTCTCCTGGGGGTGATGAAAATTTTCTAAAATTGGCTGTGGTGATGGTTGCACAACTCGGTGAAAACACTAAAAACCACTGAAGCACACGCTTCAAGTGGATGAATTGTACGGTATGAGAATTACATCTCAATAAAGCTGTTACAAAAACATACAGCATTTGATGGTTTTTAAGGGATTGCATACAACTTGTCCTACTTGATTTAAATCCTCACGGGGGCCCCACCTCGGTTAGGATGCTCTGCTCAGAGGAGAAAAGTGACTGGCCTGAGGTCACACGAGGTCAGCCACAGAGCTGGGCTCTAGCCCGGGACACAAGGACCTGTACTCAGACCACGCCCAACCTGCCAGGACAGGGACATGGAATGGTCCTGCCTCCCACCTCACTGACCAGGCCTGGTCCCGGGGTTGCCTGTGTCAGCCCCTGGCACTCTAGTCACTGTCTCACCCCTTCCTGTCCTCACTCACTCTGTCAGCACCCAAGTGTCTCCCTAGCACCAAGCACAACCCACCCTTCCGACCAAACCCCAGAGTCCCGGGGGTGAGGCCCTCAGCCCCACCCATCCCCAAGCCCAAGGCCACGCATAGAGCAGCGCAAGACTGACACATTGCAGCCCAGAGTGATGGGGTGGGAGGAGGTTCACAGAAAGTGCAGACAGGGCCACCATAAGAATCATGGAGAGGTCAGCAGCACAGGGTAGCTGGAGGGACTGGGGCAGAGAGCGAGCAGTGAGGGCCCTGCTCAGGAAGGGATGCTGAAGGCGGGTCCTGAATGATAAGAGAAGTGAGCCATGCGCAGGCATAGGGAAGAGTGTTCAGGCAGAGGGAACAGCAATGCGAAGGCCCAGAGGAAGGCATGAGCTGAGTGTGTGTGGTCTGACCCAGCAGAGCGAGTGGGAGATGGAGTGGGCCATACTACAGGGACTTTGGGAGCCCAGGGGGAGGATTTTAGACTTTATGCTAAGATGAAGAGCCCCTGGAGGGTGCTGCTGTGACTGTCATTGAAAAGGACCCTCTGGCTGACAGGAGGGGCACGGCAGAAGCAGGGAGACCCACTCGGAGGCTGTCGCGAGGGTCAAGGTGAGAAATGCTGGTGGCCTACCAGGTGGAGGTAAGGCGTGGCCAGCCTTGGGACACAGTCTGCGGGTGAAGCCAGTGGACTAGCAAGTAGACTGGGTGAGGGGTTTAGAAAAAGATGAGCCCCAATGGACTTCTGATGTGGGGCCTGGGTGGCTGGTGCGGCTGCCGCTGAGAGACGGGTGGAAAGGATCAGCTTTGGGGTAAAGAAATCAAGGAGCTGCCTTGGCCAGGCAGTTTGGGGTACCAGGGGGACAGGAGAAGACAGGCGGGGCAGCTGGGCCCTCAAGTCCATCACCATCACCGAGAGCCAATGCCAGATGGAACTGGGGCTCTGTGGTGACCCTGGCCGTCATTCATTCCCAGATTGCATGCGGATGAGGCTCAGTGTAGTGGGTTCCAAAGCAACAGGTCACAATGGGGCTGCTGGGACTGCTGGGGCTGACACGGGGTAGAGACACGAGACAGGGGGGTCCCTGAGTCCTCCGGGCCACTGCTGGCTGGTGAGCTCCCTGCTCATCTCAGCACCCACCCCCACCCCATCTGGCTCCAGGCTCCCACAAGCCTAGAAGTGGGTGAGAGAGTACTGCTCCCACACACACAGCTTAAGGCTGGAAAGAGTGAGGGCAAGGAGGCCAGGAGACAACCCTAGGCCACACAGGCAGCTCCTAGTGTCACCCAACTGAGCAGGTACAGTGCCCATGTCCAGGTTTTGGGGGGCATAAGGAGCTGGGGAGAGAAGCCCAGGGGCCCCAGGGGGGCCAGCGAGCCCCTTTTGACTGCCCATGTCCCTGCCTGGCCCCCGGGCCTCAGCCTGGGTTCAATCCCAGGGCTGGGGGTACAACTCCTTGCCTAAGCTGCCTCCCAGCACACACAGGACTCAGGTTGGGGGAGAGTGTCCCGGGTGAAGCAGGGTGTTGGCAGCAGCAGTGGGGGTCAGGCAAGCCAAGAGATGCCTCCAGGCCCAGCTAGGCCACAAATCCTGATTCGTGCACTTGAAGAATCGGAAGCCCAGAGCCCTGGACCACTTGGGTCCAGTCGGGCTCTGCCCAGTGACGGCTGGGCACGCTCCTCCGGCCCCATTTCTGCACCTGCCAAAGGGAGGCCATAACAGCACCCGCCTCGCAGGGGCTCGGCAGTGTGAGCACATTAGTGCCATTCAGGGCTTAGGACGCCAGACAAGGGAAGCGCAGGACACACGTGGCTGCTTTTATTATCCATCTCCGAGAGGGTTTAGACCCTGGGCCTGGGGCGGGCGAGTGAGGGGGGAGGGGCGAAGTCCCATGCTGGTTCTGTGTGTGTGTGCACACGCGTGCGTGCACATGTCTCTGTGTGTGTCTGTCCTTCACTCTCAGTTTCTGTCTCTCTGTCCCTCAGCCCCTCTGCGTCGCTGTCTTTCTGTAGCCCCGCCCCAGCCCCCACCCGGCTCGGCTCCAGCTGAGTCAGTGTCTCCACGCTAAGCTCTTCCTTGCTGTTGTCATAAACAAAGCGTTGGAAAAAGTCACGCCAGGTCCAAACACGCCGACACGCCCGCACCCCAGGCTTTTGTTCTGACCCAGCGAGGCCCTCACACGCTGCGTACAGCCCTCCAGGTGGGTCGTGCTCCAGCCGGGCATGGGGAACACCAGGCCCAGCGTGGGCAGAGCCTGGCCCAGGGCCACACGGCAAGGGGCAGGGTCTGTGTCCTGAGCTGGGCGGGCTTTCCAGGAGCTTCCACCCCTGCCCCATAGCTCTGGGGGAGGCTGGGAAGGCCTCTCCTGCAGCCCCGACTTCCGGCAACCTCTCTTGTTAGGGAGGTCAGCTCTGGGCAGCCTGCCCTTGTGAACGCTCCCTGGTCCAGGCTTGCAGCAAAATTAGCAACTGCGTCTGTGTGGGGACACGATGGCACTAGAGTCCCTTCCTCCCCGGGGTCAGCACCTGGACCCCCACCAGGGTGCAGAGCTGAACTGCCAGGTTCAAATCTCTACCTCTTACCAGCGTGTGATTTGGGGTGAGGCATGAGCCTCAGTCTCCCCACCTACGACGTGTAGACAGTAGAAGCCAGGATGGGTGACATTTGTGAGAGTGGGCGTTGGGAGATGGCTGCAGTCATAAAAGAAATGATCCTCCCAAAAATGGTGGCAGGAGAAGTGGGGCACGGAGACAGGCTTAGGTCCGCACGGGGCCTCGCCCCTGGGAGGCTGAGGGTGGAAGCCTGGCCACCCCGTACTCTGTGTCCTGCCTCAGTATACAACAGCCCAGAGCCCTGGACCCCTTTGGAACCCTTTGGCAGAACCCTGATGTAGGCTCTGAGGAGGCAGAGGGTCTTCCTGCCCCCCTTTCTGAGGAGAAAACTCCAAGTCCTGGCTGAGTCTGGGCCCCAGGCTCAGCCCCTGGTAGAGATGGTTAGACTGAGGCCCAGAGAGAGCAAGGCTGGGCCCAACGTCACACAGTGAGACCTGAGCAGCTGGCACAGGTGGGTCTGCATCCCTGACAGTGCCCTCTCTGCCCCTGAGCCCCATCCCCATCCCACGGCCTGTCCTGTCTGTGGGGGCCCTGCCAGGGAAGCTGGAAAATTCCCACACTGGCCGAGTTCCAGGCAGCCTGTGAGGGCCCGTGTGAAAGGATCAACCACCGCTCAGCCCACAGCCCCAGCTGGTAAAGGGCCCACTGATCGGGCTTCCATGCCACCCACTGGAAGACCTAGAGCCTGGTCACTTGCAGGTCACCTCGGGAACCGCCCCACTCAAGTGCAAGCTGGCTTCCAGGGCAGGGGACAGAGCCTCGGCCCATTTGGAGTGACCACAGCCTCATCACGTCCTGAGCCAGGAGAGGGCTTGAGTGGCTTCACCTCCTGGAAGGTCTTTCTGACTCTGACATTCAACGCCTCAACCATCCATAGTGTCCTGGATGCCGAAGACCCAGAGCCTTGGAAACGTCTGTTGTGCTACCTCAGGCTGAGCCCCCGGCATGGGGCAGGCAGTGACAGAACCGACGGGGCAAATATGTGCTTCCCTCAGATAAGGGCTTGTGTGCACAGCCCAGAGCCATCGGCTCCCTCAGGCCATCCTGGGTGAAAGGCTCCCAGAGCAGGGCTGGTGGCTTTCACTCTGTCTCACTCTGTCTCCCAGGGCCCTGTCGCAAACTTGACATTCAGCAGGCACTCAATGCATGCAGGCTGAACAATAACTGACTGCCAAGGGGATCGGCCCTCACCGCCCCGTGCAGCCCCAGGCAGCAGCAGGTCAGCGACCTCAGCTCCCCCTCAGCTGGGCTGGAGGACAGTGTTTTGGGAGGAGACAGTCAGATCTGGGTTCAAATGTCCACTCTGCCCCTGACCAGGGTGACTCTGGGCAACTCCTGACCCTGGTGACTGCTGTGCCACCCAACAGAAGACTCACACAAGCCACATAGGTCATTTCAAATTTTCTAGCAGACACATAAAGAAAAGTGAAAATAACCATGTGAACTTAATTTTAGTAACCAATTTTATTTAGCCAATCTATCTAAATATTACCATTGTAACATGTAGTCAATGTAAAGATTATTAAAGAAATGTTTACTTCCTTTTTCCTTTCAAAGTCTGAAATCTATTGTGTACCTTAGTCACGGCGCATCTCAGTTTGCACACGCCATGTTTCATTCACGTGCTCCCCTGCCAGCCAGGACCTGTGGCCTCCGGAGTGGATCGTGCGGCCCTCGAGCCCTTATCCCTCCTCAGGACTAATGCCAGGCCTTCCTGAGCCTGGTCTGCAAGGCCTCGGACAGGGGCCCGGTGTCCAGTAGCGCATAGGACCTGGAGTCGCCCTCTCTCCTCCAAGGCCCCTGCCAGTGGCCAACTTGGAAGCCTCCAGACCTCCCCTCTCAGACACCTGGATGTGAGTCACTCTGCTGCCTCAGATTGTCCACAAATTGATGGCCTTTGCTGAGCCCCTACTGCGTGTGGCTGGTGGGCTCAGGGCTCACTCCCAACACAAATGTCACCCATAAAGCAAACCAGTGCACTGACAGCGGTCCAGGGCGGCCACGTGAGCCAGGATTAGGGGCGGCCCCTATGCCTGGTCATGTCTGAGCGGCACATGATGGGCGGGACTCAGTGTTCCATGGCCGCTTGGGGTGGGGGTCGGAGCCCAGTGCAGGTGGAGCCCAAGGGCCCAGGTGGGGGTGGGGCAGTGGCTGGAGGGCAGTCCCTCTCCTGCTCAGAACCTTCCAGGCTTTCCAGGCCACCACAGCACTCACATGCTGGGGTCACGGCTCCAGCCCTGGCCCCTCCTCTGGCCTCAGGTCTCCTCTCAGTCCAATTTGCCTTCGATGTTCCCACAGGTTCTGGAAAATACCATCTGCTTTCTGGCCTCTGGGCCTTGGTGCATGCTGTTCCCTCCACCTGGGGCCCCTTCCCTGCATTCAACTCCAGGCTGGTCTGGGTCACTCTGATCCTCCCTCGGGTCTCAACTGACCTGTCACCCTGCCAAGGAAGCCCTCGCCAACAGTCCTGACCGAATACGGGGCCCGTTGGAAACACCCTGTCCTGCTCGCGGCCCCTGGGGGCCCTGAGTTTCTAATAGGCATTCCTGGAATACAAGGTTCACCCCTAACTATTGTGTTCCCCCTCCCCCAACCCCTGGCAGAAGACAGCTGCATTGAGGACACATTCAGAACCACCCCCAAGCTCATTTCCAGTTAACAGAAGAGGCAGGTCAGGAGGGGCCTGAGCCACAAGTGTCATTCAATAGATGATGAAATAGGCCTGGGGCAGGCTTGAGCGGCCAGAGGGTGGAGGCCAGCAGGCATGAGGGAAGACCATGTCGGTGGGGGGAGGCCTAGTGTGGGTCTGGACGCCCTGAAGGGCACAGAGCAACTGGTACCTGGAGAGCCCCAGGGCAAAGCCAGTGCAGGGTCATCACAAGAAGGTCTAGCTTATATGGAGTAGTGAGCTCCCCACCCCTGGAGGCATAGAAGCAAGAGCACCAGGTGCTGGAAAACATAGGGCTTGATTTGCCCCTGTAAGAGGTTTCCTTCAGCTCTCAAGATTTAGGCATAGCCCAAGGTCACAGGCAAGGCCTAAAGGGGGCCGTCCCACCCACCTGGGCCATTCCCCCTCTCGAGGCCAATCATTAATTGGCATCGCTTGAGTGGCTGCTCCCACGAGTGCCCCCCGGCTTCCTGCCAGCTCATGGCCCGGCTCCCATCCGGTGCCCAGGCCACCGCATGCCTCTGACAGGGGCTGGCCATGCTGCCCGAGCCCACTCCCTGCTCGTGACTCCCAGCAGCGAGCCCTGGGAGGAACAAGGAGCCCGCTCAGACCACCATCACAGCACCCAGGGGGACTCCGTCTGCCTACAGGACGAAGCCCAGAGCCCTCCTAGGTACGGATGGCCAGTGGAAGACCTCGGCCTGGGTGGCGGAGAGCCCACCCAGCAGGGCAGTATACAGGGAGGGCCCGAGGCAGGTGCTGAGCAGGCCTGGGCTGAGAGATGCAGGAGGATGAGGTACTAGGGTGTGACTGGGCCTGGCTGTGGTCAAGGGAAAGCCAGGCAGGGGTGAAAAAGCTTCTCCCGGAGGGAAGTCAGATGTGAATCAGCAGAGCAGAGGGGAAGGGCCTCCCAGGGCAGGAAGCAGCAGGAACAAAGTCCCAGAGGAGGCAAGGGGCCTGGCATGCTCGGGGAAGAGGAGGGAGTCAGCTATTGCTGAAGCCCTGGTTCTGAGAAGGAACAGAGGGAGGCAGAGGGCTCGTATGGCAGGGCTGCTGAGACTTCAAGCTGAGGAGTTAACTTTATCCTGGGCAATAGGGAGTTATTGCAGGTTTTAGAGGACGGGAGTAACATGGCATGGCCAGGACGGGGTGGGAGGCAGGAAGAGGCACTGACAGCTGCCAGGGGAGGGCTGGAGAGGCAGGCCCTGCAGTGGCCATGGGACAGCGTAGAGGGGTGGCCAGGGGAGTAACACCTGGCTTCTGCTGAGACGTCTGGTTGGTCAGGCGAAGGCTGGACACGGGAGATTTAAGCAGCAAGAAGCTGAGCGTGTCGAGCCAGAGGTTCCCGTGGGTCGGCCTCACTGTGAGGTCCACAGGGAGTGGCCATGCTAGTCTTGGCCCCCAGGGAGAGCCAACTGGAGTGGGCTGAGAGGAGCAGCGGTGACGTAAGAGGAAGCCCAGGCGAGCGGGGCCCAACCAAGGAAGGGGTCTCTCAGCCACACGAAGGTCACGAAGGCCTGGGCACCACTGGTGGGAGCAAGAGAAGGTGAGAGACGGGGACAGTGGGTGTGGACAGCTCTGCCAGGACGCTTGCCTATGAAATGCTCATGAAAGTGAGGGGGGTGTCTTAGGTGGGCTCCCCAAAAACAGAGCTCCAGACTCCAGGTGCCGAGGGTGCTCAGGGCACGAGGCGCACCCAGAGCAGCCCTACCTCGAGGCAGGGGGGCGGCCTGAATACTCCCCGCCTCAGTCCATCCTTGGCTGCGGCTGCCCCACCCTGTGGGCCGAGCTGCGGACCCTCCCAGGTCCCCGTGGGGCTGAGGGCCAGTTTCCAAAGAGGAACAGCTGAGCTGATAGCCACGATCCCCACAGCCCCAGGGGCTGCGTGACACTCAGTTAATTAAGGTAACCTGGATGGGCATTGACAGTGCCCACTGGGGGGCAGGTCACTGGCAGGGCCAACACCACTCTGGGCTTTGGACGGTCATTGGAGTCCGGCATTTACTGGGGTACTGATGGTGAGTCCCCCTGCCTAGGGCCTGAACCCAAGGAGAAGCTCGGAGTGACCACATCTCCCTCACCACCTGAGTCTCATGATCTCAAATAAAGTCCAAGCTGCCACCCCCTGTCAGGCCATGTCCACTGCCTGTCTCTCTCTGCACAGCGAGGCGGCAAGGATTTGCAGGAAGGAGACCTGGATCTGAACTCAGCTCTGCCACGTGCAAACTGTGTGGCTGCAGGAAACCTTATCATTCCCCTGGGCCTCAGTTTCCTCAGCTGTGCCGTGGGGGTACTCACAGCTGCTTCAGATCCCCAAGTCTCAGGGGTGAGGGGCCAGGCAGACAAGTGGGCACCTGGCACCAAGCGGGCCTGGTGTCAATGCCCTCCCAACTACACTGGATGAGTGGGCAGCTCCACCTCCCCAGTTGGCACCTGCAGGGAGGAACTGCGCTTGGGTGGTGGGGCCCCAGGGAGGGGTGGGGCCACCTCCCTAGCTGTGCCAGGTGCCACCCACAGGCTGCTCACCACAAAGGGGCCCCCGGGGCTCTCCCCACGCCACCCCCAGCCCCATGCCAGGCGTTCCAAGCCCTGTAGAGCTCTGCCTCTGGCCTGGGTTCCAGCAGCTGTGGTTCCTTGGCTCTCTGGGACCGGAAGGACATGTTGTGCCCACACGTTCAGAGGCTCACCTGTGCCCGCAGGCTGGGGTCTGAAACAGGGCACACCCCACATGCCCGGTGCTGCACCCCTAATTACTACTCTCCCAATCCAACCCTCACAGTCGTCTGAACAGTTCCTCATACCTTACAACGGTGTGACTATTCCCACCCTCACTGATTCAATAGCAGTTTATTGAGCACCTACTGCGTGCAGGCACTGACAAAGGCACTGGGGACCTGGCTCAGGGCCTGCTCACTCAAAGCTCATGTTACAAATGAGGAAACTGAGCAGCCCTGAGTGCCATGCCCAAGGTCACACAGCCAGACTCAAATCCAGGTCAGACTCCAGAAGACTCGCTTTTCCCTTTGAGCACCTCTCTGGGCTTCAGTCTCCTTGCGTGTAAAATGAGCACAATGGAGCCTCCCCAGGGCTGTGAGGGGTCTGTACACAGTGCAGCGGGGCACAGCCAGCAGAGCTCTGCCACCCCTGCCTGATGTGCTGCGGTGGCTGCCACTGTCCTTGGAATTGGAGGCCCACCCACCGCTCTCCGACCGGTCGCACTGCTCCATGCTCCCACGTGAGTCACACTGCAGCATCCCTCACACATCTGCTCACACTGTTCCCGCGTTCTGGCATCCCTGCCACTCTCGGGATCATGACAACAGCACTGCCCACGGGCCGGGAATCATTCGCATCAAGCCCCCAAACAGCCCCATGCAGAAACTACTACTGTCATCCCATTTCCAGGTACAGCAGTGGAGACATAGATGGATGAAGGCCCTGGGTGCACACAGCAGCTGGGCAGCAGCAGGAGGGCACGCCTCCAACCCTGTACCCGACTGGACACCACCAACCTGCCCAGCTCATGTCCATGCCAGGACGACATCCCCCAGCCCCAAAGCCCAGAGCAAGGACCCTCGTCCACTCAGATAGGCTGGCTGCCATCGACGCTGTCCTTGTCCCAGATGCGGCAGTGTCCCAGAGGGCCAGGCCAGGTCTGAGTCTCCCTGGAATCCCAGGCCCCCACCCAGGCCAGGGAAATGCTGGGCAAAGACACTGGTCAGAACAGGACAGCACAAAACAGCAAGCGTGGGTGGCCTGGCTTTTGGCGGGTGGCCTGGTCCCCAGACACCTGAAGGCCGGATGGGGGTGTTCCCGCGAGCCCGGAGGTGCCCTTACCTACTCGGAGCTCTTGCCCGAAGACGGTCTTCTCACCGAGGGCGGAGCAGTTCCAGCGCCCAAAGCGGAACTGGTACTGGCACTCGTTGATGCCCATCTGCGCCCCCTCCCCAATCACAATGATAGCATCGGGCCGGCTCTGGCAGATGGCACGCTGCCGCGGCGCCAAACCAGGAATCTTGTTGCAGATGATGTTGGCTCCCAGGGCCACGACGGATGACAGCGCTCTGCGGACAGAGAGGGAGAGGACACGGAGGTGAGCGGCAGTGAGTGTGTCCCAGACGCCCACCACAAGCCAAGCTCTGCCCTCCAGGGGCCACTTTCCATTGATATTCACACGTGATCCTCACTTGAAAAGGCACACACAACCTTGAAATCGCAAGACGCACGAGATCACAGGACAAGTCCCATGAATCAAGAGTCCCACGGAACTGAGAGTCCCACAGAAGGCAAGAACCATGGTCCCCTGTGCCTCTGAATCAGATACACAGACCCTTTGGGGATGTGACAACCATCAGCTCCAGACAGTACTCAGTTTCCCCCAGTAGCAAACCCCAACTCCCAGAACTGGGGCTCCCCCATCATTGTAAACCTGGCTCCCCAGAGGGTGCCTGGGCCATCTAGCCCACTGAGCAGGCGGCTGGGCTGGGAGCCATGCCAACTGGGTCCCGGTTCCACTTATAGCCCATGCATGACCTCGGGAAGGCACTCTGCTTCTTTGAGCCTCAGTTTTCACATCCATGAAATGGGGGTACAAAACCGGTCAATCAGTCATCACCAGCACTATACAGGCTCAGACCAGGGAGAAAGGCCATACCCATGAGGGACAACTGTTGTTATTATTCATTCATTTCTGGATGATGAGATGAGCTCAGAGGAGGAAAAAGGAGTTGACACGACTGAGCACCTACTGTGCGCTGGGCTCACAGGGCACTTCACCACAGCATCACCCTCAGAGCAGTCCGCTGAGGGCGCCTAGTAATTGTCCTCCAGGAAATGAGGCCTGAGACAGGAGGGAACCTGCCAGGCTCCGTCTCCCTTGTCTTGAGCTGTTATCAGTGTGATTGTTTGTTTGATGGGGTGAAATTCACATAATATAAAGTCAAATATGTTGAAATGCACAGTTCCGTGGCATTTGGTACATTCACAACATTGTGCAACCACCACGCCTACCAAGTTCCAAGACATTGTCACCATCCTGAAAAGAAACCTCGTGCCCCTTAGCAGTCACTCCCCATTCTCTTTTCCCCAGCCCCCCTCAACCACTAACAGGCTTTCTGTTCCTCTGGATTTGCCTGCGCTGGACTTCTCATATCAATGGAATCATGTCACATGTGGCCTTTTGTGACCGGCATCTTTGACTTACCACAATGCTTTCAAGGTTCATCAATGTTGTAGCGCGTACCAGTACTTCATTCCTTTCTAAGGCTGTCCCACTGTCTGGAGAGACCACAGTCTGTTTCTCCATTTGTCCCTGATGGACACTGGGTTGTTTCCACCTTTGGCTGCTGTGAATAGCCCTGCTATGAACATGTGTGGACAAGTTTTTGTCTGAGTCCATTTTCAGTTCTTTGGGGCATATATACCTAGGAGTGGGGTGGCTGGGTCACAGGACGGTTTGTGTAGCTTTTTGAGAAACCACCAAACTGTTTTCCACAGCAGCTGCCTCAGTTGGTTTCAAGCACCTAGAGAAGGGACAGCAACTTGGGAGGAGGTGGGGAAGTTTCAGCAATGGCTAAGCTTCACAACAGCACCTGGCTTCCAACAACAGACCGGATGGCTTAGAGAGAGGCAAAAGGTGGAAGTGGGGGAGATCAGGAGGGGCTCCCCAAAGCCAATGCCCACCGCCCTGGCCTCCTGCATGGTCACTTGCCTCCTACTCATTGCCTGCCAGCCCTTCTTGAGAGAAACGAATCTGTGTTTCTCCAGGGTGGCCAAGCACCCACAGCCAGCCGGGAAAGTCCCCGTGTGGTGTGAGCCCACAGCACGTGCTGTGACCAGGACGCCCAACCGACACTCAATCCCCACAGCCCGCCCGCCTCACCCGCTAATCTGGCCAAGACCCCCCTGGGTCTCCCACAGGCACAATGGGCAGAAACGTGGAGGCTGGCATGGAGGAAGGGCATCTAGGTGGGTGGGGCTGGGAGCGGGCTGGAACCTGGGGGAATTCAGCCCAGAGTAATTGCAGACCCTCAGAAAACCGACCAGGGAAATGAGATGTATGGGAACAGCCTCCAAGCCACAGGTCAGAGCCCGCTTCGGGTCCCGGACACTAAGAGCATGCTGTCCATTCCCAACTTCTAGCAGGCTCGGGCTGCAAAGCCCCACCGCCTGGTGCAAGAACTCTGGCTGGGGCAGGAGTTTGGACAAATGGGGTCTGACTGGGGTGACCCCAATGGGACTTGGGGTGGATGCTGGGGGAGGAAACAGATCATTGTAGCCCTGGTGTCTGCCTCCAGGCGGCCAGCCCAGTCCCGATACCAGCACCCAGATCTGACTGTGTCACTCCCCTGCTCCAAGCCCATCCGTAATCCCCCAGGCTCCTTTGCCTAGAACCGGAGGCCTCCTGGGATCCGGCTCCTGACGACCTGCCGCCTTTGCTTGTGCTGACCCCTCTGCCTAGGACGCCGCTCTCCCTCCTGTGTTCTGTCTGCAAATGCTATTCCCCCTCCAGGCCCAAGTGCAAGCCCCACTGGGCTTACACCACAGGATCCCAGGCACGGAGGACGCATTCAGTGGGGCACTTGTCTCTCAAGTACCGACCTTACCCCTGGTGTCACAGTTTCCATGCCCAGCTTTCCCACCAGACTGCAAGCACCTCGAGGGCAATATCCAGACTCAGCTGAATTTGGGGCCTGGGGACTGCCCCGCAGCTGTCCATGGGTGTTTGTGGGATGGAGGGATGGGTGAACAAATGAGTATGCACTCAAGGGTCACTTCTAAAAGAGTCCTACAACTCAATACAAAAAGGTAATCCAATTTGCAAACGGGCAGTGGACCTGAACAGACATTTCTCCAAAGAAGAAATGCAAATGGCCAACAGCAGGTGAAAAAATTCTAACCATCACTCATTTAGGAAAATGCAACTCAGAACCACAGTGAGGGGCCACCTCACACCTGCAGGGATGGCTCTGCTGAAAACAACAGAAAATGGCGCGTTGGTGACACACTGCTGGTGGGAATGTACCACGGTGCAGCCGCTGTGGAAGAGCTGGGAAGCTCTTCAAATAGTTAAACATCGAATGACCATAGGACCCAGCAATTCTATTCCTTGGTAATATATCCAAAAGAATTGAGGACAGGTGTTCAAACAAAAACGTGTACACAAGTGTTCACAGCAGCACGATAACCAAAAGGAGGAAACAACCCAAATGCCCATCAGTGAATAAATGAATACTATGCAGCCATAAAAAGGAATGAAGTACAGACACATGTCATATGGATGAACCTCAAAAACGTGGTAAGTGAAAGAAGCCAGACACAGCAGACCACATACTGATTCCATTTATCTGAAAAGCCCAGTGAAGGTAAATCCACAGAGACAGAAGGTAGATTAGTGGTTTCCAGGGGCTGGGGAGATGTGGGGTGGGGAGTGTCTGCTTAATAGGTCTGAAATTTTCATCTGGGGTGATGAAAAAGTTCTAGAACTATTGGATAGAGGTGGTGGTTACACAACGCTATGAATGTACTAAAAGCCACTGACTTGCACACTTTAAAATGTTTATAGTGACAAATTTTATGTTATGCGTATTTTCACCACAATTTAAAAAAATTCTATCTACGCACAGGGCTTCTACGCCCCGGCCATAGAGGAATTGGGGGAAGGAGACGAGAGGGGCCTTGCCCACCTCACACCCCACTTATACTCGCAGTGTGCTTCCCCAGGTGTCGGGGGGCTGATGGAGTAGATGGAGGGGAGCCCCAGCATAACAGTGCATGGATTAAAGGTGAACTGTAGACATCAGGGAAGAGAGTTATAGTGTATTTTGTGCCAGGAGCGTAAATAATCAAATATGGTTGATAATTCAGAAATAATTTAAAAATTGTCTTCCTTCAAATGTGGGGATTTTCCCCCTAACAATATTAAATGCTCTTGCTGTGAGCACCAACCTTGGACAGCTGGCCTCTGTGCTATCTCGGTCCTTTGCTGGCAAGGTGAGCCTTGCTCTCACCATTTACAGGTATGCAGACCAGAGCTCAGAGATGCTAGGGAACCTGCCCAAGGCCACACAGCCAGGCTCAGAGCCCAGTCTATGCTTCCAAAAGTTAGGTGGAGGCAGCACTGTGGCTCAGAGCACTGCACATAGTAGATGCATAACAAATGCTAGAAGACAGCCTAGAGTAGGAAACCATGCCCACTTTTCATTTTCAAAACACAGCTTACATCCTTCCCTTGCTTAAAATCCTCCAGGTCACTCATTAATTTATCCAGGTTTACGGACACATCCGTTGCTGGCATTTGAGGTCAGGTGGCGGGTGTCAGCGGCCCTGTCATCCCCTCCCCCACAGACTGCACATGCCTGGCCAGTCTGACCACTGCCCTCCCAGAGCAGGCCTGGCCATGCCACACCCCAGGTCTTGCCCACGCTCTTCCTTCCGCCTGGAGGGGAGGGGGCTGCTGATAGGGACGAGCAGCTTGGCCCTCATTAGGAAACCGTCGGAGTGGGAAAAGGGATAAAAATATATAATAACTAAATAACTGGTGCTCTGGAGAAGGAGAGGTGGGTGGACGCAGGCAGCATCCTGGGATAATTGGCAGTTTGGGGGTGAGGGCATGCTATGGCACTCTCATCAAGCCGCCCCACGGGTGGAGGGGGCCCGGCTCTCACCCCAAAGTGGGAAGAACCCTCTGGGCAGCTTCCCGGCCTGCAGCTGCCCGCCCAGGTGTCCGGGGAGAGGCTGGCAGGGAGCTTCTGAGTGGCCTGCGCACACAGAGAAGCTGGGCGGGGCACTCGTGTTTCAGTCACTGACTTTTTCCATGGAAAATTCTGCTCCAGGCTCATCCCCTGTGCTGTTCAGGGGCCTCAGGACACAGGCAAGATGCCAGGAGGAATGGGCAAAGCTGAAAGTCTGGAAACTTTCCTCACCCCTGGTCTGGGCCAATCCCAAGGAGGGAGCTCAGAGGAGAAGGGGTTTCGGGCCCTGCAGACAAGCAGCTCCCGCCTCGTCCTCCGGGGCTGTGGACAGGGCCTCTGATCTCGGGCCAGAGGGTGGGGAGGCCAGCAGAGGGCCTGGCACGGGGGTTGAACCGGGCATCGGGCGAGGCGGGGGCTGCCGCTGGACAACAACAAGATCGAACGATCTTCTGCTAGAGCCATCCCAAGGGGACAAGGGGTTCCAGTTGGGTGAGTGGCGAGGTGACCACTGCCAGGCGATAGATGGGTGCAGGAGTGGCCAAAAGGGTAGGACCTCTGCTGTGGCACTAGCCAGGTACCAGCCTACCCACCTGGCAGCCCCGTGGGGCAGGGATAAGGAACATGGGCGCCAGTGCCGGCCGGCTTGGCTGGAACCCTGGCTCTGCCTCTTCTTAGCTATGAGACCTCAGGCAAGTTGCTTAACCTTTCTGTGCCTCGGTTTCCACATCTGTGAAATGGGAGTAAGAACAGTCCTGACACGTCATATTGCTGCATAATGCAAAGTACATAGCACTCTGTAGCTGGCCTCTGGTGACAGGTCATCAGTGGTGGCCTTCATTAGCCCTCGTGGCCTGAGATTGGGGGACCATTCCTGACCCTCATTCGTTGAGCCCCCAGGACCCAGCTCCCTGGTAGGGAATAGGGACCGGCTTTGTCAGTCAGGGGGACTGATGATTAAAGCATTTCACTCTGGAATCTATACACTCAAGACAAACGAGCATTTATCGTCACCAAGGACATGCACTCCTGTGTCCAGCACAAACTGGGAACAATCACCCAGGCGTCCATCCCAGGAGAATGACAAATAAATTGTGGTATGTTCACACAGTGACCTACAGGGTGCTACAGCAAGAGAAAGGGCCAGGAGCTGACACATGTCCACGTGGATCATTCTCCCAGACACCACTGAGCGAAACCAGACAGAACACACGCTCTAGAGCAGGGGTGTCCAAACTGCGGCCCGCGGGCCAACTGTGGCCCGTGATCCATTTTTTATTGGCCCGCAGCAAATTCCAAAAATATATTTAATTTACTTAAATAAACTAGGTGAGGCAATACATACTTCACCTCGAGTGAGTGGCCCGGCTGTTTGTGTATTTTACCGCATATGGCCCTTGGTGAAAAACGTTGAAAAAAGTTTGGACACCCCTGCTCTAGACGGAGCAAAACTCCCCTTCAAGACAGAAGTCAGAACAGAGTCACTGTCGGTGGGAGGTACCCTAGGAGCCTGCTGGGTTCTGGACTGTTCTCTATCCCGAGCTGGGTGGTGGTTACACCGGTGCCCATGTATGTAAAAATGCATTCAACTGTCTTCTTGAGATTTCTGCACTTACTTTATATAAGTTACACCTCAATAAAAAAGTAAAATATTGAAATACACAAATTTACAGGACTGGCAAAATAAGGCAAGAATGAAAATCCTAAGCTTTCTTACAAAAATTGAACTAAAATACACTTAAGAGATAAAATGTGAACATTCAAAATCATTGCTGTGTGCCTTGTGTGTGTGCCCAGCCTTAGGGGATGCGCTGTGGGCTAGACCAGCCGCCACCTCCAGGCAGATCTGGACCAGGCAGGAATACAGCCCAAACCCAGGCTCTCAGACACCCCAGGATCAAAAGGCATCCCTGGTCCTCTGAGGGCTGCCTGAGGCCTGGAGGGGCGGAGCTCTGTGCAGTGGCCAGTCTAGCTAAGACCTCCATCTAGGCCAAGCCCGACCCCACCAGGGCCCAGCGTGCATGTCTCCTCAGAGCAGCCCCCCACTTTGACATCCTTGGGGAGCAACATCTGAGTCACTTCACAGTCAGGGATCCTGAGGCCCAGAGAGGGGTCGGATAGGGGAGCCAGAGTCCACCTACACCCAGGATGAGAGCCATCCTGTCACCCCCCCCACACACACCCCCACACCCCGTCTCTGTGGGGCACACCCGTTTCATTCAGAAGGTAACTACCCTCCAAAGCCTGTCCCAGCAGCCAGGAGTCTAACCTAAACGCCTCATGCTGTTAAATGCTAGGCGGCTCAAGGCAGACTGAATACCTACTGTGCGCTGGATTCTGGGCTAAGATGTCCCCTCAGTGGGGAGGCAAGTGTTATAATAATTATTATTATTCCCTCAGAATAGAAACCAGAGGTTCAGAGAGGTCCAGCCACCTGCCAAGTAGCTCAGGGAGGGAGGGAGGGGCGCAGGGTCTGGGACCCACACTTCCTGCCCCCAGACTGGTGAGTGCCTCATCTCCCCTATCTGTGACCCTCAAAGACAGTTGGGAGAGTGGTCACTTGTCCACCTGGAGAGCCATCCTCCCCCGTTGGTCCCTAGGGGCAGGTGGCTACATTGGAGCCAAGCTGCATTGCCCCACCCCGGGGGTGGGGGCTCCTGAAGGAAAGAAGCCCCAACTTGAGCCAGGCTGGAAGGAGTCTCTCAGACCAGGAGCTGAGTTATGGCCTCTCCCCAAACAGGACCCCCTAGGGACCTCTGCTGGCTCCAGGATGACAGGGGCCCTGTCCTGTTCTGCACTGTGCCTGACGTGGGGTCGTTGTGGAACTGAATGAATGACGGACAGATGAGCCAATGAGTGGAAAGGGTGGACACAGCTCAGACACATCTGTGGGGAGCCCTTCCAGGGACAGGGACCCCAGCTCGTGCAGAGAGCAGGACCATGAACCTGGGACATCCTCAGTGGGGCTGGGGGGCTGGGCAGGCAGCTGGGGGTGCTCATAGCACACCTCATTTTCACTTAGACTGCTACTGGTCGATAAAAAACAGCTTTATTCCCACTTTACACATGGTTAAGAAAATGTCAGCCTTCCCTACGAAGGCCCAGCACTTCAAGTCACGCGAGGTGGGCAGGTGACGGCATTGTAGAGACAAAGCCACCCCAAAGGGCCCTCCATAGGGCATCGATCCCCAGCATTGTCAGTGACAGGACAAGTTGTCTTTCTGTTTAAAAAGCCAGAGAGAAGTGGTGTCATTGCCAGCCCAGGACCATGTGACAAAACAGCCTGTCAGACCCAAGGGAAGCCTCACACCCTCTGATCTGTCCGTAGGGCCTTCAAACTACTGCCATAGATGTGGCTGGCTGTGTATGCCAAGGAGGCTGCAGGACCTCCTTTTTCCTATGGATTCCCCAACAGCTGCCCCACAAACCATAGCCCAGGAGAGAGATGCCCCAGTGCGCGGCACATGGCCCCACCATGCCAGGGACCCCCACCCACCTGGCCCCAGCTCCCGCTCTGAGTCCTTTCCCTGGACTGAGCACCAAATCTAACGCAACCCATCCCCCACCATCAGGTTTCTGCATCGTGCAGCCCCTGCCCCAAACCAACCACAGGATCCCGGAAGTGTTTCCCAGGCCAGGACCAGGGCAGCACTCAGGGGAGAAATCTGGCCCCTGCCCGCCTTCCCACTCTGCAGGTGGCACTACCACTCTTGAGAAGGCAGCCCTCTGAGGCCACCCTGCCCACCCAACCCCGCCTGCTCCTCCCAACACCAGCAGGACGGTGGCCTCAGGGCCTGAGCCAGGCCTCCCAGCCCTGAGCGGTCAGGGCCGTGTCAGTCGTGATGGCCGCAGGCACATTCCTTATGGCTCCCTCCTACCCCATAGCACTCTGGGTTCTGTCTCCACACTTTTGCCCCAGGGTCCACCTCCCAGAGACGTGCTCTCCCCCCCAACCACTCCTCTCCTCACTGCACAGACCCTCCCTCTGGAGGCCCCAGAGAGCCAGAACTCTGTGCTGGAACCCCTCAAGCTTTTCCTAATGCCATTTGTGGCAGGACCTGTGCACCCCACCTGCTACTGGTTCCCCAGGATGGGGATCCCCAGCACTGCCCAGCACCCCACTGGGCCCTGAGCTAGCCTTGGCTATGAACCCCCACCCCAGCTCCCTGGGAGGTGGGGCCAAGCTAGCCAAGCTGGGCCATCCCCAGCCTCCGTCCGCCCATCTCTGGCCCCAGCCCTGGCTGCCCAGCAGTCCAGTGCTTCTCCAGCCCACACTGCTGGCCCGGGGCGCTTTGTAATTCTTCCTTCTTGGGCATCCTCCGGCAAAATATTTGAAGAATGTTCTAATTATCTGCGATCAGCCCGGGAGGCGAGCCTGGGTCCACTTGTCCAGGAAGTAACTTGGCAAATACCTGAGAGGGAGGCACCTGGCCCTCACGCCCACCCAAGGCCACGTCCCGCCAGCCTCTCCCTCAGGTGAGCAGGGGTGTCTCTGCAGCCCAGCAGGATCCCGTGGGGCAGCATGTGAAGTGGGGGCTAATGACTGCCTCAATATTCCTGCTTGTCAAGTAAGGATAAGAATGTCTTCTAGGTCTGGGCTCACTCTGCAGAGCCCCCGAACCAATGTCACAGTGCCAGAGCTTAGCGTCAGATGGGTCCCCGAAAGCCTCCTCTGTGGAATGGAACAGGATAGATGGGAACAGAGCTGGACGCAGCTGGTGCAAGGGCCCGGTGACACTCAGGTCAGGCCACCTGTCCTTCCTCTGGTCTTCCATGAATCTGTTCATCACTTTCCCCTGCTGGAGTTCTGGGCCCAACTCAGTGGGGAGTATGGGTCTTGGGGACATCCCCAGACCAGAAAGGTCACCACAAGTCTACCTCAGTTTTCTCATCTGAAAATAGGGTACAATCAGGCCTCTTTGGGTAAATGGCTTCTCCCTCTACTGGCCTGGGTGGGAAGAGCCTGGACCCAACAGGGTGATGGTGGAAGGGCAGCGTGCAGAGGGCAGGCACGATCGCATCCCAAAGACCATTTGACCTGTCCCCTCACCTGCCCAGACACAGGATCTGCACTTTGGGGGAAGGGACAGGCCAGAAAGACCACCTTCCTGAGCAGCAGCCCCACCCTGTCCTACCTCTTCCCCATAGTGGCCCTTCAGGCTGCGCGCCTCAGCAACCCCACTTCACAGGTGAGGAAACTGAGGCTTTAAGAGAGCACCCAGAAGGGGGGCTCCATAACGGGTGGGTAGGGATGAGGGTGTCCCAAGAGGAGGAATAGAGAGGCCTGGGAGTGGGAAGGGCCCTGATGGGCAATGAGGCCCCCCCTTGCCCCTCCCTGCCCCGCCCATGCCTCATTTTCCCATCTGCGTAGTGAGAGGCTGATGCCACAATCTAGCTACCTGGAACTGTGTCCTAAAGAGAGTTCTCTGGATTTGGGGTCCTGTGTTTGATTTCTACTCTGCCGCTGACTCTCCCTGGCCCCTCTGAGCCTCAGTTTGCCCATCTGTCCAATGGGGAGAACAGCCCCTGCTTGCAGGCGGGGTCTCTTGCAGGCTGGCTTCCTGCACTGTGGGGCCTGCCTGCTGCAGTTTTTCCAGGCCACTGCTTGGCTCAGCTTGCTGCCCGCAATGTTCTCGGGGAAGAGAGCGGAGCGTCCGCCTGCTCCCTCGCGCCCCCGGCGGGCAGCTGCCAGCCCGCCCTCCCCACATAGCTGGCATTCCTAGCCTGGCATCCTGGGACCCCACCCTGGAGAGAAACCAGGCAGCCTGGGAGAAAGCAGGCAGTGAGCAGGGGGTCTTGGGCGAGACCCAGATGACTGGAGGTGGGTAAGCACAGAGGGGGCCCTCCGCTCCCATGAGCTGGCACAGGGAGCTCACAGCTAAGGGGCCACAGGGAGGTCATGGCTAAGGGGACCCTCCAGTCCCCATATCTGCTAAATCTGTGAAATCAGAACCTCACCAGTCACTGTGACCCCAAGACATTCACCTCTGACCTCAGAAACTTCCAGACCTCTGCTGGTCATCCAGGCCCCATCAAGACACACCTGGGTTCAAGCCACACTGGACCAGTAATTCTCCCTCCCCTGGCACCCTGCCCTCTCCACCAGCCAGGCAAGATCGCTTGGTACCTCTTCCTCTAAGAAGCCTGCCTGAGTTTCTCCTCCGTCCTCCCTCCCTCCTGGCATAAGCCACATCTATGCCAGTCTCCTGAGGAGGTCATTGGGGGCTGAGATTCAGCAACGCCTGTCTAGCCAGGCCATGGCCACACTTCCTGAACCTCTTGCTGTGCCCTGGACCTTCCCCAGGCCTTATCTTATCTCTTGACTTCCCATGGTACAGATGGGGACCCAGATGTGGCCCAGAGGTGCCACAGTACCTGAGGCAGCACAACAAGCTGAAGCCCAATCAGGAATGAGACCCCAGCCCTGGCCTTGGCCTTGACCCTGATGCCCCAGATCTGTCAGACACGGGGGTGGGCGCCTTGCAGGCCTGGGTAACCAGGATGTCAACCTGAAACCTCAGGACAGATGAATGGACGAACAGGCGGGTGGAACAGGTGGGAGGAAGCTGGCAGGACCTGCTGGCCCATGGCCAGGCTGGGAGTCTGGGCACCTTATGCATCGGCCAGGCGTCGGCCTTCCTGGCTCCTTTGGATATAGTTTGAGCAGGTTCGGGGCCAACCCCTGTGGGCAATGGACTGTGAGCGGTCTTCTCTGTGCAGAGTGCAGGGTGGGGCCAAACTCCGGCCCCAGGACTGAAACTCAGACCAGTGACCTGGAGGGTTCCCCTTCCAGGACTAGATGAGGTGGGCCTGCCTGGGCCACGCAGCATCTGAGTATGAGCCCAAGCCAAGGCCTAGCCCCATCTTGGCTTCCCCCCAGTTGTCTGGTCCTGCCCTCTGCTCTCACCAAAGGTGGGAACCTCCTCTGGGCGCCGCTCCCTCCCCACCCTGAGCTTCTTCTTCTGAGAATTTCTGGGCCACCAGGACCTCCCAGACAAGTGCCTCAGCTCAGATGCCTTGAAAGACAGGGTGTTCACTACCCCAGGGGCAGCCCGCTCTGCCCCTCAGCAGGCATCCTAGCGGCAGTGACCTTGACGATGCAGTGAGCTGAGCGGTGAGTGCTTGCTGGGCCCAGCATCTTCAGAACACCTGCCTGGCATGGCCCCTGACTTCCGTGTCAGACCCCAGTAGGAGGAGAGGAGTAGTATTTCATCCAAGGCCACGCAACCACGTGACAAGGGCTCAGTGGCAGAGCCAAGAGCAGGACCAGGCCCTGGGTCTTTCTCCCCACTTCCGAGCTCTGCCCAGGCCCTGTCTGTTTCCTCAGCATTCTTCCACTGCCAGCTGCCCTCCTCTCTCCTCCTCCCCCTGAAGGAATCTCCACGCTGGAAGGGAGGCAGCCAGGGAGAGCCAGGGGTCGCTCTGGGCTCACACTCAGACTTGGCTGCAAACCCTGGC
The DNA here is from genome assembly GCF_036562045.2 of Rhinolophus sinicus. NCBI lineage: Eukaryota > Metazoa > Chordata > Mammalia > Chiroptera > Rhinolophidae > Rhinolophus > Rhinolophus sinicus. The sequence goes on from NC_133752.1 coordinate 197,618,852, forward strand.
TCTTCGCACCTCTCTGGGAGGGGCTGGCAAACAAGCATGTGGTGGCTGGCCCCTGGGGGTCGCCGGAGTCCCCCTGCAATGCCCACTCCTGGGGCGGGAGCTAGACCAAGAGGAGGGCTTCCCTAGCAGATGGAGTCATCACACCTCACACCCTGCCTCGCTCCTGGAAAGGAAACAAGGGAGCATGGGGCTGGCATATCTACCCCCCCACATACCTCTAGGGGCCACGGCCTACAGTAAAACCCTGTCCGGTCACGCAGCTGGCAGGTGGGGTCTGAGAGAAGACAGGTGGGAGCTCTTAGACAGCTCAGTGCTCAGCCCAGCACTCACCCCAAGAGACCAGCCGACTGCAGCCCCCATCTGGCATTTCCAGAGCCAGTGTCCGTGGGGTCCCCATACCCTGTGTGATGAGCCCAGAGGCCCTGTGTGCTCTGACCTGCTGGGGACAGGATGACCGACCAGAGCCCAGGGCTGCTGATTCCCTGTGCAGTGCTCCCGTTCCTGCCCAGCCAGCCCTGGGCTCTGCCCCTGCCACCTCCCACCCAAGGCACATTCTTTGGGCACCTTCCCCGAACTGGCTGCCCAGCACCCCAACCTATTTCATGGGCCCAAGGCTCAGGAAAGTCACCCTGGGAATCTAGGCATGCCAAACACCATGCTCCATGCCCAAGACAGCGCCCCGAAGGGGAGTGGTGACCCTGCTGGGCAGTGACGAAGGCCTGGTCCACAGGTGCAGCCAAGCCACCAGTTCAGCCCACGGTAGGGCCTGAGGTGGGCAGATGGGCACACAGGACAGGCACCAGGAAGATGGGGACAGCAAGGTGACGGATCTCACTCCTTCTGGAGGGGGCGTGTCAATAGCACCTGGAAATTCCCAGCGCTTGTCGCCAACAGTGAAGTCACCTGGGGAAGTCATCCAGCCCCCCCAGTTCACCCCTGTGCCCACCGACACCTGCCGGGCACTAGCACACCAGGGCCTGCAGGCCTCTGCACCACTGAGCAGTGGGACCTGACCAGGCCCAAACAGATGAGAGGTCCTCTGACCCTCCCACACATGTTAACTGGGCCCCCACTAAGTGCCGGTGCTGTGCTGGGTGCGGGGGGCAGGGACAGCAGTCACTCTCAAGACCCCAGGCCTGGCCTTGCAGAGCCTACGTGCTGACAACACGCCCCTCCTGCTCTGTGCCCCGTCAGCCCTATAGATCCTGCCTGGGAGAAATCATCCCCTGCCCGCAGGCCCCCTCCATCTCAGACCACCACAGAAGCAGCGCCCTCCCGTCTCCCGTCACCCACCACCCACCACCCACCACCCACTCCATATCCAGCGCCTTTTCTCAGCTCAGGGTGAAGCTGCATATCCTGCTCTGCTTCAAACCTTCCCACCAAGGCTCCCAGGCCTGAGGCAGCGCCTGCCACCTCTCTCACCGCACGTCCCACCACCCACCCCACTCTAACCAGCTCCTAGCCATTCCCTGTTCCCCCAGCCCATGCCCACAGTCAGTGGTCCCTCCATCAGGAATGCCATTCTTCTCTCCAGCACATTCTTTAGGACTAAGTCAGAGATCACCTTCCATGAGAGGTCTTCCCTGGTCCACCCTCACTGCAGGTGGGTTAGGGGCTCCAGCTGTGGGTGGCACCAGGCGCTGTGTAAATGATGGGGAAGGGGCTGCCCAGTTACACCTGCACGTACCGCCCATCATGTTCACCTGGCCCAGGGACTGTCCTAGATGCTGCGGTGTGAGGGGCAGGCTCAGAGCAGTAGGGAGGGCTGGCGGGCAGGGGTGGAGGGGAGCAGGGCGCCTGAGAGCATCTTGGCTCATCACCCAGATGGGGAAACCAAGGTCCAGAAAAGGGGCAGGTGGCCCCCAAGTCCACGGCACGTGGCACCAAACATGCTGACCCCATGGAGGCCACAAGCTAGCCAGCTGGGGCTACCTCCTCTGATTCCTGGTCAACAGACAATTCTAACCACCTGAAAGATATGGCTTCTAGACCCATGTGAGATGACAGGCAGTGAGCTAGAGGGCGAAGGAGTTTTCAGGAGGTCGGAAACCCACAGCAGAAGGACGCCCTGAGAGGACCCGAGAGCCACACAGACACGGGTTTTCATCTGGGCTCAGCCCCCTTGATCATAATATAGAGCATCACTGACCCTCATGCACCCTACTTTGCCACCTCCCATGTGGGTGGCCCTTGTTTAGTCCCCCTGTCCTGACAACCAGAGAGCAAACAGTCAAATCGGACCCCAACTGGTGTGCACATGTCAGTCCTACAAGAAAAAGCCTTTCCAGGGGGCCCGGAGTCCTCCAGAAGGGGAATGCAAAGCCCTGTGCCCCCCAATTGGGGTTCCGGGGCGCAGGTAGTTATGTTCTGGAGGAAGTCCCATTCAAAAACCTTTTTAAATCTGTTTTGCCACTTGTGACAGCGAGGGCCTGTCTCAGCTCTGGACCCCTCTGGACCCTGGCAGCGCCAACGCCTGCTATAGGGAGGGTGAGCCGAGACTTAGGCCCACCACGCGTGTCCCTGGGCTCTTTCCCACCGGGGGGCTTGGCCCATTTGCAGCTCCAGCTGGGGACAGTGGCTGTACTTTTCAGCACAAGGAATACCTCGGGTCTGGGAGGCACTTGGAGTAGGGTCGGGAGCAGGACAGCCAGGGGGCGGGGGGGCATCTGGAAAGGGATGGAGGCCTACAGGTGTCAACGGGATGGGAGCCAGGGGATGCTGACACGGGTGCTTCCAGACCATGGCTGATACCCAGAAAGCTGCAGGGTGGCGTCCCCCTGGTGCCATTCTGGGCAGCTGGCAGGCTTTAGGGTCTGTGCAGCAATGGCTACTTGGGGACTGCAGAACTATCCTGCCTTCCACTCACAGCCTCAGACCGAGCCCTTTGTGGTATCCCCAGGGCCTCAGAGGCCACCTGCTCCAGCCTGAGGCTGGGAGAGGCGTTGGTGGGCAGGATTCCAGGCTGCACTGTGCTGCTGAGGCCGTGGGACGACCTTCTCAGGGCCTCAGCGTCCGCATCTCGTCCATGGAGTGGGCCAACCACACCACATGGCTGCTGGCACAGAGGACCCATGAGTGCTGGCTTCTTTCCAGGCAAGGCCCTGCCCCAGCATCCCTGGCCCTCACTCCTGCATCTGCTTGCATGCCTCCAGGGCTGGAGAGCTCACTGCCTTCCTGCCAACATCAGGGCTGGCCCAAGCCTCAGGCTCTCACTGAGAGGGTGAGGTCACCCTGGGTGGGGGCAGGACTGAGAGGGGTTCTAGGCAAGTGAAGCAGTTCTGGGATGGAAACGGGGAAGATGGAGAAAGGGGGGAGGGAGCGCACCTGTGCCCACCCCCACCCCTTCGGCCAGCCTGAGGGGAGGCCCCATCCCCGCGCCAGGAAAAGAGGACAAACGGTGGTTTTGTCCTTGGCCAGCGGGCGGCCTGCGCCACACAATGACCCTTTCATCAGGCTGAGGGAGCCCTGGGCCGGGGTTTCATCTGACAAGGGAGGACGCCCAGCCTCCTATCCCCTTGCTGGGGTAGTGGGGAGGGGGGCTGAGCCCTATCTAAGCTGGACCCAGGGCCATGAAAAATGGAGGCTTCAGGGGAGCCAGCTGAAGCCCCTCTCACTGCCCCAGGGGAGAGGTCCTGAGAGATTAGGGGTCTGGCCACAGGCCGCACGGAGTGGCCGTGTCTGGGTACACTTCAATCTTGAGCTGACAGAGGGTCTGGGGTCCCACTCAAGATCTCTATCCCATCTTATCCCCTCCCGTCATCACCCTCAGCATCTACTCAGAGCATTGGTCCAGATCCCCAGCGGGGGTCTGGGCTCCCACGGGCTGCATGAGGCTCTGGGGGACATGTTGGGGGTGGAGGGGGACAGGGGCAGGGAGTGTGACTTGCTAGGCCTATGTCACCATGTCCCTAGGGGAGCCAAATGCAAAAACCATGTGCAGTCAGGGCTTCAAAAACCACCTCCCTCAGTGGCAATCTCCTCCCTCAGGGCACCTCCACCTGCTGCCTGCACCACCCTGGAACTCCTCTCCCCATGGGACCATCACAGGGAGCACTTCCTCTCGGAGGTGGTGGTGGAGCTGGCTCCAGAGCCAGAGGGCTCTTACCCTGGGCTCTGGGTGACCTCAGCAGAGGCCCTCTCTGCTGGACTCCGGCGTTCGGTCTGCCCACCTCAGCAAGATGCTGTGAGGCTCCCTCCACTGGAGCCCTGGATGAATGGGTTTGACAATGAGTCTTGTTCCTTCTAGGATTCTCTCACGTGCTCCTGTTTAGTCTGGGCCACTCCTATCCATCATTCAAAACCCCATCTAGGTATCACCTCCACTGAGAAGCCCTGTGAAACCCCTAGAGAGTTTATCACTCTCCCCTGAACAAACCCAGCCAGCGGGCCTCCCTCCGTGTCGCTGGTGGCCAGCCTCCCTGCTCCTAATAGCTGAGAATGACCGCATCTCCTGAACACTTACCAGGAACCCAGCCGAGCACGTCTCTGCACTTGATTGTTGAATTCTCACACTCACTCTAGGAGATTTGAATTCCGCTGGCCCCCTCTGTACAGAGGACACTGCTGAGGTTACAGGATACACCCAAGCAGTAAAAGGAGGAGTGGGGATGGGAACCCTGGATCTGGGGCCTCATGAGGACTCAAGAAAAACCTGGTTAGAAAATGGGCCATTCTCCTGCAGGCATCAACACACAGCTGCAGTGCCCACTATGGCCCCAGAGGAAGCCTTTGAGGAGTCCCCCTTCCCATCCCAGCCCTCCCTCCCCACACACAGTGTCAAAAGGAGTCCTTTCCAGAATGCACCAGTTCCCCCTTTAACTAGTGGTTTACGAGCCTCACCCACGCATCAGTGATTTCTTGGAGTTCTCTGTGATTTGTACATCCTGAGCTGGGGGTCCTTTGGGTGCTAGGATTTTGTCAGGTTCCCTGAATCTAAACCCACCATGTGTACCTCTACCCATCTCCAGAGCTGCACATGCTTTCAGATCCTGAGGGCATATGGGCCTGACCTGAGCCTACAAAGGAAGGCTCTCCATCCCAAGTGATGGAAGAGGAGACTGAGGCCCAGAGAGGCCCGTGGACCTGCTCGAGGCCACACAGCAGAGCTCCTTCCACACCCTGACAGACACAGCCCTCCAGGCTGGGAACTGCTCCTCCCAAGGGCAACCTGTCCATGACTGATCCGGTGGCCCCATTCTGCCCCCACCGGGCTCTGATGCCACAGGAGTAGGCCTGATTCAGCGTCCCCCCCCCAACCTCCCGAGTCATGCCCACAGAGCTTATGGGGCTGCGGTGCACACCACCAATAAAGCCACAGCGGTGAAGCCGGGAAGAGGCCCAGCCTGGGCTGGGCAGTGGTGAGTGCCCCCCACCCCCCACAGCCAGGTGGTGGGTGAGTAACCGCCCTGTCACCCATGACTCACTCAGCTCCCCAGCGCGAGCGGTCACCATGAGAGGCTCGTACCGGAAGACCTGGGGGGATCATTGAAGCCAACCCCCACATCTGGGAGAGGGAGGCCAAGACCGGAAGGGACCTGCCCAGGACAGGAGGCCAGCCTGGTCCTGGCACAAGGCCTCGGCCAGGCCCCCATACCAGCTGACCTGGCACTGCAGGCCCTCCTCTTGGCCTACAGCCCCCCACCTGCCCTCCCTTGGGCCTTCACTGACCCCCACTGGCCCTGGGAGCTTCTGCTTTGACAACAGAGGCACAGAGGAGGGTATGGCTGGCCAGAGCTGCCTCGCACAAGCTCAGCTGGCCAAGCTCAGCATCAGACAGGGGCTCAGGGCCCTTCCAGGCCAGCACACCCGTCGGACCCAATCAGTGGCAGGGGCCCAGGCAGGCATGCATCTGGGATTCGCTGTGCACGGACCACAGCCCAGGACAGCGAGCTGGGAGAGCAGCCCAGATGAAAGGGGCAGGATCAACTGCCCGCCAGTGTCTGTGATCCCAGCAACGGGATGCCTTCTGGAAAGTTCTCTGGAGCAGAAATAAGCCTCCACCCAGGGCCCCTCCTGCCCCAGGCATCCTCAGAGCCCGCAGGGCAGACCTTCTTAAGCATTCCTGCAGTACTGAGGTGGGCTTACCATTGACACCCCACCCCCCCCCCAGTTCTCAAAGACCTTTTGCCTTGGCAGCCTCACCTGCCTTCAGGCTTCATTCAGCTCCGCTGACAGAGAGGGTCTTCTCACCATGCATGCTTTCTTTCGCATCACCTGGGCCCCACTCCCACCCATGGCATCTTACACATCCGGCTTAGGCCCACCCAAACAGGGCAGGGAAGACCCAGAGATGCCTGGGGCCTCCCTCTCTTGCCCTTGGGAACGTCTGAGTTCATCTCTGTTCGGGAAAGGCTGGCATCAGCACTTTCTTCCCCCTGGGGCTGCAGGTTAGGCTGGGCTGCCTGGAGAGTGGGGTTGCTGAAGGCAGGGCAGGAGGCAGAGTCTGACTTATGCCCCCACCACCCACTCTGGACCCCAGTACTGGCCCAGGGACTTTGGGAAAACTTGCCTTGGGAGAATTCTGCCAACAAAGCTGGCAGTGCACACTTGCGGAGAGTGAGCCTGTGTGGGCACAGATGGTAGTCACTGCAGGCCCAGATTTGGGGGACCAACCCAAAAGGAAAACTTGGGGTCTACAGAGGTATACTGGCCACCACCTGCCCCAGAACCCCTCAGCTGCTGCCTTGGCTCCCGGTTCTCATCAGCTCCTGAGCCCCTTGCCCACCTCCTTCCCACAGATTCTCACTCCAAGCCACCACCCCCAGGACTCCAGGTTTCCCACCCCTGGACACCTCCCCATTAACTCCAAACCTCAGCCAGCTGGCTCCAAAAATGATTTCTTAAGCAGAGTAGCTGCGGATTCTCTAGCAAGGCTTAAGACTGAGATTCTGGACAGGGGGAGGCTCCAGACCTACACCTCCGACCTCTGAGAACCTGAAGCTGGGACTCCAAGGAATCCTGGGCTGATCCATTTCCCGGGAAGGACGCCATAAACAGGACTCTTTCCTAGCCTGAGTCCCCAATGATCAGGCGGTCCCCACCCGCCCCGCTCGCTCCCTGCCCGGGGCAGCCTGCCTCCCCCCCACCCCACCCCAGGCGATGCCTCCGCAGCCGGGGCTGCCCGCCGGGCCTGGAGCGTTCTCTGCGCCCGGACCTTGTAATTATGTCCCACAGCCCGGGAAACCGCGGGCCTCGCAGCATCTGGCTGTGGTTGCGAACTTTTGTTTCAAGATGCGCGACTATTTATAGAAGGAAAACTGGTAGGATAGTAATTTCCTAGGAGCTGGAGAAGAAATTGGCTGCGTCTCTATTAAATGGGGGTGGGGGAGCGGCGATTTATTAGGACTACGGCCGCGCAGGGGGAGGAGGTGGCGCAGGGAGCGGGAAGGCAGCGGCTGCCCCCTCTGGCCGCGTTAGGCGACCCCGGACGTGGCCCGCGTGTAAAGGAGGGGGAGGGGGAGGGGAGGAAAAAAGGGGAGGGAGAGCTAGCTCTGAGGTTTAATCAGTAGCATCCAGCTTAAATTCCCCCAAACGGCGGTTCCATAAATCAAACTTCTTTTTAAATCAGAGGCCAGAGCATATGCGTCCCATTAGGAATCCGGCGAAGCCACCACTGCGCCGAAGCACCCCCTCAGCTCACTGGGCCCGGCCGGGCCCTGCCTGGAGCTGCCCGGAGCCTCGCGGGCACTGCTGGGCCGGACGCACTCGCGCGCCCACGCTCCGCGCGCTGCCTTGGCCATAACACCCAGGCGCACCTCTGCTGGCAGCCCGCGCGCACTACGCTCCCCCTTGGCCCCAGGTGAGGAGTCGGCCCCGGTACGAGTCAGGCGGCCCAGCGCGGCGGGAAAGCGCTAGAAGCCGCAGCGACCTCGCAGGGTAGCTTGGCCGCTGTCTGGTGGGGCGCAGCATGCACGTGTATGCCAGTGTGTATGCGGGGCAGTTGATACGTGCGTGCAGCTCTCTCGAATGTGGTACGGCCGTGCGGGCCGTGTGGATTTATGTAGGAAGGGGGATCCCGCTGGTCCAGCACTCGGCTGGGACGCGCAGGGAATCTCCGCGCAGCCCGCGCGCCCTCCGGCCTTTGCGCTCGGTGCGCGCAGCCTTGTCTTCAGGGGGCTGTAAGGCCTCTTGCGAGCCACCTTTTCACTGACCCCAAAGCCGGAACTTATCACTGCCGAAACTCCCCCGCTCCCAGATCCTCCACTTCGGCGGCTTAGGCCGGCGAGGCGACCCAAAGTACCCCGACTCCCGCGCGCGCGCCAGGCACCCGGCGCCCCGCCCAGAGACCTCACCAGCCGAGTTCCCAGCCCGCCTGGCTCCTGCACTGAAGGCTGGGGAGGTAGCCCCCCGCCCGCCCACCCCGCGTGCGGCCCGCGGCACTCACAGGTAGCTGCCGCTGGACAAGATGAGAAAGATCTGCGGGCAATAGACGGAGAGGAGCGCGCTGCGCGGCGACAGCAGGAGCATGGTGGGCCCGCGCTCCTGGCGGGGCTGAACAGGCCCAGCGGGCAGGGTGCCTGAGCCAGCGAAGCCGGGGTCTCCGCGGCCCTCCCTGAGGTAGGGCGGCGGCACCCGATGCTAGGAACCTGGTCGCGCGGGTCCCGGCGCTGCGGTCGCCGGTGCCCCGCCGCCAGGGCCGCGCATCTCGCTGGGGCTGAAGTGCGGGGCGGGGGGGGGTAGGAGGGTGGGCAGGGGGCAGCGGGTACGCCTCAACTGCCGTCTGGCCCTTCGTCCGTCGGAACCGGCTCTGTCACTCGCTCTGGCTCACATCTCCAAGTCTCCCCAGGCGCGCAGCTGCCATTGGCCGGGCCGCCCCTACATCCGCCTCCTCCGCGGGCGGGTTTTTTAAAGGGGAGGCTGACCCGAGCGCGCTGCGGGAGCCGCCCCCAGGGCTTGCCCAAACTGTCTTGGCTCGGACCCTTTCCCGCAACTTCAGCGAGTCACACAGCTCCGGCCTGCTCTGGAGGGTGCACCTGGGGGGAGCACCACGGGATAACCATGCGGGGGCGTGCGCTCCTCTTGGGGGCTGTGCTCGGCAATGTGTGCTCTTGTGTGCATGCATGTGCCTGCATGTGCCTGTGTGTGCCTGCGGGAGCGTGGGCGCGTCTGTGAGGGCGCAGGTGTGTGCGCACAGATGCACTGTGTGTGCTGCACCTCTACTTGCGTGTGTCTCTGGTTTGGTGAGGCTGGCTGTGGGTCGCATGCACTCACTACTATGGCCAACCAGGCCCCAGCCTGGCAGGGCTCACCTGTGCACATGCGCACTGGTGTCTCTGCAGGGTCTTGCCTGAGTCTCTTTGGAGCGGCTGACGAGGGAACGTACCCCTAACAGGTGCACAGAGGCCCCCAACTCTGGCGTCCCCGCCTCACTACTTTTGCTCTCCTTTGAGGGCTTGGTTGGGATAAGTATGGGGAGGAGCTGATCCACAAGGACACACTTTTCTGAACAATCCTTCTTCCAGTGACTTTTTTTTTTTTAAGCCCAGAAACACAGGTTTTAAGTCCCACCTCCTTTTGTCTGCCAAGCCCGGCTACACATGAATGTCCCTGTAGATGCAATGTAGACCCGTTAATCTGGGGCAAAGGCACAAAGCAGGAAAGATGACAAGAAAAGAGAGAGGTCCATGCAGTATGACTAGTGGACGCAGGGGGAGTGGATTTCCTGGCTTCTAGACCTGGTGTGAAGGGCTAGCTCCAGGAGGAGGGGCTGCCTCACCCCTTCATTCCTTGGGGACCAGGGCTCTCAGGCCCCTCTACCTCTCCTGGCTCCAAGAGCAGGAGGCAGGCATGGAGCAGGGCTGGTCCTGGGACTTCATGACCCCTGTTCCAGGGGGCAAAGTGTGCCCAGACTCCAGACGGTTCCTCCAGGGCCTGGCTCAGCCTCCTCCAGAGCTGGAGCTCCTAGAGGTTGCTCAGTCCCCAAGTGAGGCGTTGTGCTTCCCCAAAGCCATTTGTTTTAAAAATTGCTCAAAATCCAAGACACATCTGGGTTGGGGCCCCAATCACTATAAGCATTGTGGAGAGCCGAGTTCTCCATTCCTGCTGGTCTGGGAGGTCTCCCAGGGGCTGCACATCTGCACTGGCTGAGGGGCACATGTGTGGGGGACTGCATGTGCCCGGGTGTGGGCTGGCAGGCTGTGATCATGAAACACACAATTTCTGATATTTGGCTGGGATTTGGTGACCCTGAAATCCCAGCTCCTCCAATTCTGAGGCCCCAGAATACACTGTCTGAAGGCATCCCCAGGGTGCCTGCAGCCTCTGTATCATGGGCATTAACAAGAAAGGCTTGACTGGTGTGCACAGGTGTTTATTGGGAGCCCCCCCCCCAACCCCAGAGCAAAGGCCTCCAGGACTAACCTTCACAGTACCCAGTGAAAGAGGTGCTACTGTCACCCCATTTTTCCCATGAAGGACAGTGGGCTTGGAGGTCAAAGAGTTCACCCGAGGCTACCTAGTGAGGAGGGGTGGCATGACCACCCGTACCTCCTCAATGCACTGGACTCCCAGGTCATTTAACCCCTTGGGTCACATCTGGGCCCAGCTGCCCTCTCCTCCCCACCTTGGACAGCCAAGATGGCTTGCAAAGAAAGCAGGCACTTTCACTCCCACAGGGGTGGGCAGGGGCTGAGCCCCCTCCCCTTAGCAGATCCCATAGTGGTTCTCAGGTTTCCTGGATGTGGTTCCACAGGGGTGTTTGTGGAGACCTCGTTTTCTCCTCTCTCCCCAGGAGTGAGAGAGTATGCACTTTATGGGGTACACCGGGGGAGGAGTACCCCCTCCAGGGCTCCTTGGTGGAGGCAGAGGGCAGAGCCAAGGCACTGCCTGGCTCTCTTATGCATTCCGAGAGGCTGGCACAGGTGCATAGGCGCACAGACTGTCTCACTCCCTGGGCTCTTCCTACTCAGGCACTGGCCACCATCCTTTTCAGGATGGCCAGAGCAGCAGTCCCATTTACAGAGGGGAACGGGAGGCCCACGGGGTGGGGTGGGGGTACTGCCCACAGTCACATCGACCTCCAAGCCCTGGAATCAGCCCTAGGAGTCTGGGTTAGGCACCAGCTTCAGGTCCTTGTGCTGCGTGGTGGTGGGGTGGTGGGGGTGGTTCATAGAGCTCTTCCTACAAGCTGGGGGTGGGGGAGGGTGGCTGCTTTCAGGTGGTGCTAGGAAGAGTGGTCACTGGTGGAGGTCAGAGCCAACTCCAGTCCCAGCTCCGCCACTTACTTCTGAGGACAAGTGACTTGGCCTCCCTTGCTGGGTATCCTAATGCTTAAAACGGGAAGAGTAAGGGCACTGAACTCCAGGGTGGCCAGGAGGGGACAAGGCCTCAGTGCTGAGAACCAGACAACAGAGAAAGCCTCATTAGGGGGTGCCCATTACTTTGGGGGCACAGTAGGAGTAATTGCAGGGGCTGCTGGAGAGTTCAGAAAGCAGTTGCCTCCCTCCCCACCCCACCCCCAGCAGACTGGATGCACGCATCCTCTCCCATAAACAAACACCCAGGGACACAGCCTACACACAGACCCACAATAAACAGAGCCACCAGCAACCGCAGACAACCAGCCCGGCCTGCAGAACTGAGACTGGGACAGGGGCCTTCCAGCCCTGCCTCTGCAGCCACCGGCCTCAGTTTCTCCATCTGTAAAATGGCGGAGGGGGAATGGACGAAATGATTCTCAGGTAGAGCTTCTACCTTTCCTCCCGGGAAAGCCGCGTCTCCCCAGGCGGCACCTGGCCGGGCAATCCCTCTGGGCTGTTCTCGCAGGCTTTGCCCCCGGCAGGGACTCGCCTGCCTCCCGCGCTGGCAGCGCACAGTAGGCGCGCAGAGTGCGGTGAGGTCGGGGACCGTGGGCGCCCCCGACGAGGCGCACCGCACCCCTTCACGGTCACACCGCGGCCCGCCCCCGCCCCCCCCCCCCACTTCGAGCGAGGCCGAGACAGATTCTGTCTAAAGGAGATCGCAGCTCAACAGGTAAGGACTCGGCTGGGTTCAGGAATGTGGAAATACGACTCGGAGCAGCTACTGCTGCGAGCGCGGCCCGCCGGGCGCCCGCCCGCCGGGCCGCGCCAGGGGGAGCGCGGCGATAGGGGGCCGGGCCGAGGGCCCCGGGAGGGTGGGGGCGCGAGGCCCGGACCGAGCCCGAGGCGGCCGGGCCGGCCGCGCAGCCCATCCCGAGCCAGCCGGACGAGTTGTCAAGGTAATTTCAACACGTCCGGGTGATGGATAGAGACGAAGGGCCGTGGCGGGAGCCCCGGCCTGCGCGCTCGCGGTCGGGGTGCGCGCCCCCCGCCCGCCCGGGCCTCCTTGGCCGCCGGACGCCCCCCGTCCCCCGCCCCGGCGCGCCCTCCAGGCGGCTAGCGCTCAGGCCGGGCTCAGCGCCCAGCGCAGCCCGGGGGAGGGAAGGCGCGTCCCACCCCCGGGGCCTGGAGCCCAAACAGGTGAAAGTACGCGCCGGGCACGCTCACCGCTACCCGAGAGCCTGCCTGCGGCCGCCTGCGCACCCGACTCTCCTTCCTCTAGCCCTGGGCTGGACGCCCCTCGGGAGAACCCGCGGCTGCATCTTTGCCCTGTTTAGGCGAGGTATCCAACACACAGGCCAGCCCCGGATCTCCTAAAGCTGCCCATGGCCTCCTCCGGTCCCCTGCCCCCGCGGAGACACCCTGGAGGCGGCTTCTGCTGGCTGCCCCGACCCCCGGCGGCGGCCCGTGCCCATGGGGATACTCACCCGAGCTTCACGTAGAGGACGCCAAAGCAGAGAAACACGTAAAAAATCCACTTGCGAAAGTTTCTGTGCATGATCCAGGGAGGGGGGCTGCGCCATAGACAGCGGCGGCCGGAGGGGACGCGCGGGCCGAGCGGGGAACAGGCAGGGGCGGGGGGCTTCAGCGGACTGCTCTCAGCCCGCGCTGCGGCTCGGGCGGCTGGCGACGCGCGGGCACTCGGCGCGCGTTGCCACCATGGTGAGCCCCGGGCGCCGACGACGCCGCGTGCGCCTGGGGGAGTGACCTGGACTGGGGGCCGCAACCTCGAAGCAAGGCTGAGAGACCGTGGGGCCCCAGGAGCGCCGGCAGGAGCCCGGGCCCAAGCGCGGCGGCCGGGCGGGCGCTGCCTCCACTGGGCGCAGCCGCCTGGGGCCGTGCGCGCCTCGCCGAGCGCCGCGGCGGCCAATGTGTCCGCACTTGTCGGCCTCCCCAGGTGACTCGCGGCCCCGGCAAGCGAGCAGCGAGCGAGCGAGCGCGCCCCAGGTAGGAGGATCCGCCTCCCGCCCGCCCTCCTCGCTCGCCGCGCGCTCTCTCTCCCTCGCTCCCCGGCTCTCCCCTCCCTTTTCTCCTCCCTCCCCCGTGACACACAGACGCATCCACCCCCCGGACCCCCCTCCCCAGACCGGCTCCCTTCCGCTCGTCCTACCCTGACTGGGTGGGGGGAGGGGGGTTGGGTGCCGGGGGGGGGTGTAGGCCGCGGGGGAGGGTGCGGCTTGGAAGAGACACCTGTGGAGGGGCCGGCAGCTCCTCTGCGCCTGCGGGGATGGAGGTGGGGGGGGCGGGGAATGGATGGTACAGGTCGTGGTGGCCACTAGGCCTCCAGTTTCTAGTGGGGAAGAGAGAGACCACCCAGCCATATCGCCGTTCTGGCGCGCTTCCCCTCCCCCCAGCAATTATCCACAGGGGGTCCTCCTGGGCCACACCCTTAGCCCAGGCAGCAAAGCCTTCCCTGCAGACCTCGATCAGAGCCCTCCCTCCAGCACCCAGGGTCGCCCCCCCCACCCCCACCCCGCTGTCAGCACTGCTAACTCAGTAGGGACAGGGAAGGGACAGGCCTGGCCAGATACAGGGGGATGGCTCGGATGACCTGCAGAAGCCGTTCGGCTAAGCACCATGATGGAGACGGTTAGGAGGGTGTTGAGGGAGATTTCCAGGCTTTGGGGAAGGCTCCCGGCCCTCAGGGGGTTCCCTGCCTCCCCTCCCCCGCCGCTCCTGGCCCCCGCAGTCTGCGCCGTCTCCTGTGCAGGGCCAGGCTCGGTGTTCATGTTCAGCGCCCAGAGCGCAGGGTCAGAATGGCCGCGGCGCCTCGCACACCCAGAGTGGTCTGGCTTGGCTCAGTCCTGAGCAAATGGGCACCGGGGCCCGGCAGATCCTGCTGCGTCCAAGCCCTATCTGTTCCGAGGGGGCTGGACGGCGGCCTGCCCCCTAACTGCTCTCCTGCTCCGTGGGTGCACAGCCCTCTGTGGGTTCCAGCGTTCGGCTCCTAGAAGAGTGGATGGAACTGGGTAGCGCTTGGTCCCCAGGACCTGCTGAAACCCAAGACTTGCTACGGTGGGAGTGTGGAGGTGGGGGAGGGTGTTGCTGCCAGCCACCCTTGGTCCCACCTAGCCTAGCCGGGTCGGGGACCTTGAGCTCAGAACCTACTTCCCCCGCCCCCTGCAGTCCCGCTCGACCCCTGCCCCGATCCTCTCTTAATCCTTCCAAATCCCCTGAACCTTTGCCACGACCCCAACGCGGGCCATTCCTCGGCTCCTAGATGGGGAGGGATGGGGGGGAAGGTGTGCAGCTGTGCGGAGTGGGGCAGATGGGGAGCGTTCCCCGATGAAAGGGACGTTGGAGATAATCACAGGCAGGGAAATTGAGGCACAGAAAGAAGTGAAATGACAATAACAGCCTCACTTCTGAGTGTCCCCAGCGCCCCGAATGTCTCCCCATTTCGCGGAACGGGAAGCTGAGCTCTGGAAACAGGAGGGTCAGGGCCGAGCCCTCGTAGCTGGTATCTGGAGCCGGGCGGGCTCGTAGTGGGGAGCTGCGGGAAGACCTCTGGCATGCGGGCCGATGCTGCCACCCCGCGGTGACACTGTGGATGCTCAGAAGCGGGGCCGGGAGCGCGCCGGAGCTGGGGAATCGCTGGCTGCTGTGCCACTCTGGGACCCCGGGCTGCAAGTCAGGCAGTCTCCTCACCTTGGCACAGCGTCCGGGAGTTACCCCATCCCCCCACCTCCACCATCCACAGTTATTGCGTCCGTTAATGGGGCGAATCCTCAGGAGCTGTGGGGCTATGGTAGGTCTTAAACAATCACCGCAGTGGCGGCCTTCTTCTATCTTGGCACCTTGTTGGCCCCAGACCCTGGCTGCACCGACCCCCATCCGCTCCCGGCCCGAGGTCAGGTTGACTCTGGACCAGGAGGGAGGGGTGGGGCCGGGAGATGAGAGGGTTACAGCCGGCGGGTGGGACGCTTGAATTGGTTCATTGACTCAGCCTGCCACTCTGTGCCTCGGTTTCCCCGAGAGAACCGGAAGTAGAGCCTTGCCTCTGGGGACCCGGAGGGACAGCGGCTCAGCGTCGTATTGCCCCCTGCCGGCTGCGGGAGGGAAGCAGCGCTGGGGAGAAAGGTGGAAGGGGCAGATATAGATAGCAAGGTCAGGTTCAAGGACTGCTCGCCTGAACTCTGGCCAAGTAGCTCACCCGCACTGGGTTGGGTTTCCGTTGGCGCACGTTCTCCCCTCTCCCTTCTCTCTCTGTCTCTGTCTCTGTCTCTGTCTGTCTCTCTCTCTCTCTCTTTCTCTCTCTGTCTGTCTCTCTCACACACACACACACACACACACACACACACACACACACACACACACACACGCTCGGAACAGAAGCAGCTGCCTGGGGCAGAAGGGCTGTTGTGCCTGAGGTTCCCACCCAGCCTGGGCTGATTCCAGGGCTCAAAGACCTGTGTGACCACAAGCAGGTTCCTGCCCCCCCCCCCATGTTCCTCCTCCAAAATGGGATTACAGCTCCAGTCATCCTGAACAGGATGGGGGCTCCAAGGGTCCTGCATCTGTTTAGAAGGAAAGATTGTGTGGGAGGAAGTAGAGGGGGCCCTTCTGCCACGGATGGGGCTCAGGATCCCCTTCAATATGGAGACCTGCCAAAGCCCAGAGGGCAGAAGTCTCCAGAGTCAGGGCACCCTGGGGACCACAGATGCACCTTAGGCCACCTTTGGGGCTCGATGGGGCTCAGCTGGGCTCAGCTACTTCTTACCTGTGTGACTTCACCGTCTCTCAACGTCTGCAGCCTGGGTGTCCTCCTCTCCATGTGGGGGTAACAGTAGCACCTACACTCCCCATGGGGTTCTGACAGTTGAATGAGTTAACCCATGTGAAAGTGCTGGACAGTGACTGGCACAGGGCGGGGGCATTCAGTCAGTACAGGTTCACCTGGCATCTGTGACCCCTGCCTGTCCCTTAGCGTCATCACATTCATAAGCCCCTTGTTCTCTCCTCTCTATCCCCCTTGTCTTTTCTTCTGTCACTTGAGCACACCAAGCTAGTTCCTGCCCCAGGACATTTGTTCGTGCTGTCCCTTCTAATGCAGTGCTCTATCCCTGGTTCTGTATTGCCCCAGCTTAAATGTCCCACATCGGAGGGGCCCTCACGTTCCTCTCCCCAAAATACTCACTGATATTCTCTATTATAAAACTCTGCTGTTCCTTTTGTGATACTGAGGACAATATATCACTATTTATTTCCTGTCTATCACCAGCCTATAAGCTCCATTAGGACCAGCTCCACATCTGCTTTGGTTCCTTCCCTATCCTCAAGGCATAAGATTGAACCTGGCATATAGTAAGTGTTCAATAAGCGGTTGAGTGAATGGTTTTCCAGGAGGCAGCTGGCATCCATGACCTGCAATGTTGCAAGCTGTGGAGAGCAGAGACCTGGCTCCTTTGACCTTGATTCTGACCTCAACCACCATCTCCAGCGTCAACTACACCCCATTCGTGCTGCCTTCCTCCTGCCTCACTCTTACATCTTGTCACTGGCTCTGCAGACAAGTATTTCCTGTGCCCCAACAATTCATACTCGGTTACACTGAACATCTATTTGGGCCCCTTCTGGAAAAGGAGCATGTGCTGGTCTGTTGGACCTCACACAGCCTTGTGAAATGATGCTGCTGAAGTCAGTGCATAGATGAGGAAACTGAGGCAGGAAAGGACGTGCTTGGCCGAGGTCACACAGTTGGTGGAGCTGGGATTCAAACCCAGGCCCATCAGGCCCAGAGCTTGGACTTCTTTCGCTGTAGTCTCAGCCTCCAGGGAGGCAGGGCCTGTGCCTCATGAAGTGGAGGATACACCACATTTTGCTGCTGGGAGCCCCCAGTTCAATTGGGGGACACTGAGTGTGGTGAGAAGCCAGAGGAGAGGAAGCCGTGAGGAAGATGCTGA
Source organism: Rhinolophus sinicus (assembly GCF_036562045.2). Lineage (NCBI taxonomy): Eukaryota > Metazoa > Chordata > Mammalia > Chiroptera > Rhinolophidae > Rhinolophus > Rhinolophus sinicus. The sequence continues at coordinate 197,636,055 of NC_133752.1, forward strand.
TGCACTGGGCAAACCCCAGGGGCAGTGAGGTACCTAACAGAGGCCTGGAAAGGAAGGCAGGTGCAGTGGGAAACGCACGCCCGAGATGTCCTGCCCTAATGTCAGGGACTGTGAATGTGGTGATAGAATGCCCATGCTATGTTCTGTTACATGGCAAAGGATGTGATAAAGTGACTGATCAATAGACTTAGAATTCCTCAAACAGGGAGTACCCAACTGGCCTGGCCTAATCACATGAGCCCTTCAAAAGCAGAGAATTTTGCTTGTGGCAGGGGGGCAGTCAGAGAGACCTGAAGCACAGGAAGGATTTGAGGTGCTCTGCGGGCTTCAAAGATGGAGGAGACCTTGTGTTGAGGAATTCAAACAACATCAAGGAAATGAGAGTGGCTCCTGGCTGACAGCCAGCAAGGAAATGGGGACCTCAGTCCAGTAGTTTCCCCCAGCGCCAATGAGCCTCCGAGTGAGATCCAGCCATGCCCACCTCTGGGTTTCCACCTGGGAGACGCCGAGCAGAGAACTCAGCTACGGGACTTGCTGGACTTCTGGCCCACCGAGCTGTGAGACAGCAAATGGATGTGGCTTTAAGCTGCTAAGTCTGTGCCAATCTACTACCCTACAGCAATATAAAACAAATATAGGACAATTTGGATATGCAGACTTAGGGAGCAGAAATCCAAATGATGGCATGGTGTGAGCAATGGCTGCTGGGTGCCAAGAGGTCGGGAGCAGAGTGAAAGATGAGGCCGGAAAGAGGCCCAAATGTCAGGCTGAGGAGCATGGACTTGATTTGATGGGCTGGAGAGCTATTGAAGACTTTTGAGGGAGAGAGGGGCCACCAGATGTGGGCCCTGAATGGAGTATCTCAAGCTTGCCTGACCCGCCAACTCCTACGATCTCCCCAGACCAACTTCTCCAAAGTGTCCTGTGACACTTTGGGCCTGTGAATGTGCTCAGTGAACACGCGGCTGGCTCTAGAGGTCTGCGTATTTGGGAAATGCTCCTTTGAACACATGGGTGCACGGTTGAAAGTTCTGAGTCCACATCCCAGATCATCTCTGTGTACAAGGTTTTCTGGTGCCCCCCTTGCGGTTCCCAGCCCTGTTAAGGGCAGTGGGGTGCCCCCCGCCCTCCACCCTGTAGGAAGGCGAGGCTCATTGTGGGAAGGGCAGAGCACCCTCTGGTAAGCCTGGGAGAGGAGGTCGCGAGAGACAGAGGTGTTCCAGAAGGAGCCCTGGAGAGGCTTCTGGGTGCCCTCCTGACCACCCTGTGCTGCTGAGGACTCCCCGAGAAAAGGGTAGACAGAATTCAGCCTTGCTGGGCGAGAAGGAGAAGCCCCACAGGGCAAGTCTGGGAGCTTGACAAGATTCCACAGGGCATGCGGGAGCCCAGAGAACCAGAAGGCGTGAGCACCTGAAGCCGGCATTGGTGCACCAAGAATGAAATGTGCAGGCTGCCCTCAGACCTCTGTCCTCCATGGGGGTATGAATGCAGGCGGTGAGGCCCTTGATGGGGGCTCAGGCTTGCCTTGTTAATGAACTCGCTCTTTGGCTCAGAGGTGCCAGGGGCTGCGGCGGCCCCTGCAGAGAGAAGGTGACTGGGCTTCCCTGCCTGTCTTGTCTCAAACTCGCAGGTGGGTGACATCACTTCCATTTATAGTTGCTGAGCAGACAAAGGAGCAGAGAGAACCCACAACTATGTTGAGTTGTCATGTGAGAGAGAAATCTACCTATGTGTGTCAATCCACAGAGATGAGGGGTTGTCACAGCCCCTCGTGTGACTTCCCCTGACTGATACAGACCTCATCTGTGTGGAAGGGTGGGCTCGCTCCCACAGTTATGACACCCAAAGCCAGAGAAGCAACAGTTGAGGCTCAGGGTCGGGGGACACGGCCTCACAGCCCTTGCTCAGACTTCTAGCTTACAGTGGTTTCTGATGAGCGTCTCCTGCTGCCTGCGAATACACCTGCTGGAATAAAGAAAAGCCTTATGAAGAGAAAGGCACCCTTGTAAAATATGCATCTGTCACCTTCCCTTCAGCCTCATAGGTGATTTTCCTCTGATTAGTCAGAGGCATCTACCCTGCCCAAAAGGGAAGTAGAATCCGTCGTCTGTAGTCCGCAGTTTGGTCTTACCTCGGTGCCTTTTCCATGTTGCTCTCCATCTGGAGTGCCTTTCCCTCTCCTTGCCAATACCACTTAAGCTTGACTCTGACTGCTGACCTCCTGAGACCTTAGGCTGGGTCAGGCCATAAAGGTTGCCAAAGGCTAGGCCAAGGTCTTGGAACTTGTCTTTCTAGCAAGGGATGAACCCTGTGCACTTGACTGCCTGTCTAAGCTGGGGTTCCTCACCAGAAACACCAGGCACATTTGCGGTTGGATCCTTCTCTATGGTCAGGGCTGTGTTGCACACTGTAGGGTGTGTAGCAGCATTCCAGCTTCCGCCCACTAGATGCTTGTAACACACCCCTCCCCCCAGTAGTGACAACCCAAAGTGTCTCCAGACATTGCCCAATGTCTCCTGGGGGCAGAATTGGCCCGGCTTGAGAACCACAGGACTAAGCTGTGAGGTTTGGACTTTTGGGTGTGATGGATGCAAGTTCTGTCCATCCTGTTGCTTGGACATGCCCAGAACATGGCCTGGTCAGCCAGACTCTAGTGGGGTTCCAGGCATATCTGAGCACACACGTAGGGGAAGCAGAAAAGTCTGAACAAGCAATTTCCTTTTAAGCCGGTGATGCGGTGCCCATATCACTCTGCCTGAACCCCACTGACGCTGCCTCTGCCCACATTCCACTGATGATGGCTGGTCTATGGCCACGCCTAGCTGCAAGGGGGCTGGGAACCCTAGTCATAGGCTGGGCTGCGAGCCAGGACCAGCTTCCACTTTGCAGGACAGGTGGGCACACAGACCCCTACCAGGGCAGAAGGGGACAATGGATTTTGGAGGAAAACTGGCAGCTCCTCACACCCCGTTAGACTCCAGTCCCCACCACAGCAGTCCCACACCCATCGCTTGACACCCTCCCTCACTACTCATTGTATTCCTATGGGCCTCTAGGCCTTTGATTCCACAGCTCCTTAGCTTAGTCCAGGAGACCTTGCACCCAGGGTCAGCTCCTGCACTGACCTGCCCAGCCACTCCACTGCACCATGTGACCCACTCCAACTGTATGCAGGCCCCCAAACTGATCATGCCTCTGGCTTCCACACATGTTGTTCTCTCTTCCTTAAATGTTTTTCCTGATACACCAGTTCTGATTAAGCTTGACTGCATATTATAGCAAACGTCAAAACAGCAGTGGTTAAATAAGATAAATGTATATTTTCCGTTCCCATAATAGATGTCTAGAGGTAGATAAACCAGGTCTGGTATAAAGGCTACACATGTCATCAGGGATGCAGGCTTCTGCCAGCTCATTGCTCTGCCTTCCAGAGCATGTGTCCCTTCACCTCAGAGTCCAAGATGGCTGCTAGTCCAAGAGGTCTGCCATCACACCTGCTGCTTTCTAAGGCTGCTGGGTGGAAAAGGGACCAAATAAGGGCATGCATCTCCCCATTCTTAGACACTCCCACTTAATTCTCACTGGCCAGAACTTGGTCACATGGCCGTACCTAGCTGCAAGGGAGGCTGGGAAATGTAATCTGTTAGGTAAGCAGCGCTAAGCCCAGCTAAAATTGGAGCACTGTTAAAGAGGCGGATTGGGCCACACAATCACCGACTTCTCCATTCCCCATGATCTGCTCAGATTTCTCCATCCTGAATTCACCCAGCCTGTGGGCAACTGATCATTCAGATCTCCTCCTTGGGGGCTGAGCTGGGCCCCAGCCTGTGGCCAGCCTGTGCTGAAGGAATAAAGGAGCTGGTGGACACCCCACCTCCCCACCCCCAGCCAGCTCTGTTCATAATAAGAGGGTTGAGTAAGACCCGCTCTGGGCTGATCTGGTCAAAGCCGCCGACACAGGGCCGGGGAGGTTCAGGAGAGAAGGTCATTGTCTAATGCAAGCTCATTCATTTTCTCCTCATCATCACTCTGCCACTGCATTTAACTTCATGCATTTTTCATGACTCTTAAGCCAAGTGTATTCTTTAGAAAACAGGGCTGAGTCACTTTCCCAGCCTCTCAGAGAATGACTGGCCAGTCAGTTGGAGGAGGGGAAAGCTCATTGCTGAACCAGGAACTTGGCCTTAAGAAGCTGGCTTGACTGAAATGTAATTGCATCTGTAGCCATAATCCTATTTACCAGATTGATCTCCTAAAAGTAATGGGGTATTTGTTCTTTGTCTGGGACATCCAGAGCCACAGCCCCAGGGCTGACACTGACCTCAGCCCTGCCTGGGAAGCTGCATTCTGACCCACAGCCACATAACTCATGAACAGCAAAGACCGACTCGTGGTCAAAGTACTTGGTGGGCATCCCTTGCTTTAAAATTGGGAAGATTTGCAGCTCAGGGAGCAGAAGAACTCTGGGGCCACCCAGTGGCCAAGGAAGGATTCCAAGCCAAGCGTGCTGGTCCCAGCTTCCAAAGGGGGGAGTCCCCCTAGGTTCTTGCCCCACAACCCCTCCAGTAGCTACAGCAGCCAATCCAGCATCAGATGCATGGCCTGGGGTCCGTGGTCAGTCCACATGGACTTCCTTGCCTGCACCCATCGCCCAGTGCAGGGCCCCAGAGAGGTGGGACATCTCCTCAGCCCCACCTCCATGGGGACCCCTCATCTCCCAAAACACACACAGGCCACAAGAGGGCAGTGCCCAGGGTGTCATGGCAGGCTCCAGTCCTGGCCCAGAAAATGCCTTTGTATCTCACAAGCTCTGGGCCTCAGTTTGTTCAGCTGTGAAATGGGAGGCTGTCGCCTATGCTGAGGCCTTGGCCAGCGCTGGTGCCCTGTGACCGCTCATCTAGGCAGCGTCTCCATAATGGTGGACAAATGGATGAGTGAGTGAATGAACAAGAGAATAAATGAACAAGTGAACTAATGAGCGAATGAATGAATGAATGAATGAAGTGATGGACCCGCTTGGCCCATCAAACCCTGCTTCCCTCCTTGGCCCCTGGGGCACTCTCCTGCTGCCCAGTCCCACCTCCACTCCAGGTTTAAGAGAGGGAAATGCAGGCAGATAAGAGCTGGTGCCTGAGGGAACTTCGGGGCTCTTGGCATTAAGAGCTTGCTAGAACCTGCCTCTCCTCACTCTCCTTGAGGCACTAGGGGGAGCCTTTCCTCCCCGAGGAGCCTCAGCTGGGAGGCTACTGAGTGGCTTAAGGAGAAGACATGGTCTGCAGCACCCATCATGGTGCTGGGGTAGGCAGCTGTTCGGGGGTCATCACAGCTGGCTTCTGGGTTCAAGGTGATCAAGCAGAAAGTGGGGAGAGGGGCAGAATCTGGGGGCAGGGACTGTCGACCTCAGTTTCCCCATAGGTGAAACATCGGCAACCTCCTGTTTTGTCAGGAGCATGACACCCTTAGCTGGGGCCTGGCATCCACTAAGTGCCCCAGGAAATCAGAGGTTTCTTGCCTGCGAATGATAATAATGGCAAACACTAGGGCATTTCCAGAGTGCCTGTAACATGGAAAGTGCTCTGCATGGTGACCCCTTCTCTTCTTCAGAGGAACTGTGCCCAATGGAGGGAGCAGGTGGCACATGGGGATGGCAGCCTGACCTGCATCCTCCTCCAGGTGAGCAGCTGGGACCCCTGTGGAGGGACAGGGTGGCTCCTGAGAACAAAGCTCCAACTTTGAGAAAGTGGGTCAAGCTGACGTACCCCATTCCCTGGCGCCGAGACCACAGGGACGAATGGCAGCTCCCGAATGCCCCACTGTGTTTCACTTCGTGCGTTTTTCATGCCTCTTGAGCACCCTAGGTGCTTGGTGCCCCCTGCCCTCCCTGCCTGCTCGGTGATGGATAGAAACAGGATGCGAAGGTGCCAGGTGTGACAGGCCCTCCCTCTTCCTTCCCTGGGCCTGGAACTGGGGCTTTCACAACATTCTCCCCAGACCCTGGAGACAACGTGGGAAAGATTTCGGGGGGTGGGAACCAAAACGGTGCAGAGGCACTTGCCTCAAACATGCACACCTAACTGCTGTCCTGGCTGGGTGGAGTCTGAACCTGGTCCCCTCGGCACCGGGCCTGCAGGAAACGGATGGAGCCTGACCCAGGAGATCAAAGAACAGGAGTGGGACTGAATGCTGGCCGGGCGCTAGGCATGTCATTGAATTGTACTGGTTCTTCAGTCCTGCCCACGAGGGCGCTGGGCTGCAGCCAGGTGTGGGGCGTTTGGGGCTGCTGGGTTATCAAGGCAAATGTGTGACTGTGATGGTTTGGAGGGAGCCCACCTGGCAGATGCATCTTTGTCCAGGGATGGGCCTTTTCTGGTCAAACTTTTATGAGCCCAGAGAAATGGGTGCAGACTTTTTGAGGCCCTGAGACGTCCACCATTCCCCCTGGGTCCTGTAGCCCAGGCCGTGGGAGTGTGGAGGACACCAGAGATGGGGGACAAGCCGAGGGACCTGCTGTCCCATGCCATCAGGGAGACTATGGGCCTCTCCAGGCACAGCATCCTCACTCTTTTAAGACAGAGGGCCTCCTTCACCAGCACTGGTGGCAGCAGGAGGAGAGAGGACCACCAACTGTGATGGGTGGCCCATGCTGTCCAGGGCCCAGGAGTCCAGGGAGAAATCAGAAGTGTCTGCCCTCCGGGGGAGATGCCACAGAAACAAACAAGAGCCTAAGCCTGTGGGAGCTCCATGGAGGCCTGCACCAGACAGAGTGTTCAGGGAAGGCTTCCTGGAGAAGGGCAGCCATGGCTGAGCCCTGAAGGGTGAGCCAGGCAGACAGTCCAAGAAACCATCTTCAGGGTGGAGGGACCCACATGAGCAAAAGCACGGAGGTGTGCGACAAGGCCTGCTCTGCTGAACATGGTGCTGGCTGAGCTGCTTCCTTCCAGAAGTTTCAGGGTTTTGATCTGTGAAATGGGGTTACAGTGCCCGCCTGCTCCCCGGGCCCCCGCAGGCATCTCCCTGTGGCTCCCAGGAGCACAGTCCCTGCACTGCACCCTCGTCAAACCCACATGCACTTGGCCCTCAGCCCCAACTCCCACCACCCCCTCCAGCCACATAGACCATTCCTAGTGACCCCTCATGTTCTATTTTGGGCACACTGCCTAGAGTGCCTTCCCCAACCCTTCTCCATCAGGAGACTCCTGAAACTCCTCTTTGGCCCACTGAAGTAGCTAGCCTCCTCCAGGGAGCCCTCCTGGTTGTCCCACATAGCCTTAGACACTCCCTCCCCCTGGCCCCATGCCCCTTTGCCCTCCTATCTCAGCCCAGATCTTACTATGCCATGTCTGTCTCTGTTCCTCCAAGAGAAGACTGGGCAGATCTGGGACTGATGGCCATCTACACCCCATGTTACCCCCGGCTCCCCTGAGTCCACGTGGTGCGTGTGGTATGTGTGAGAGACAGGGGCGTGACTGCATGGGCAGGGCTACTGTGGGCTGCTCAGTGATGACCCCTGAGGGGTGGTGGTGGTGCTGGTGGTATTTCAGAGAATAAAAAGAAGGAAAGTCTCTTCTCCATCCACTGGATCCAGTTTTTTTTTAGTTTTGTTTTTTTTTAATTAGTTTCAGGTGCACAAGACAAAGCAAAACTTAGACGTTTATCATTTATATCCCTCACACTGTGTGGACCCCCCTCCCCCATCCACTATCCCTCTGTACTTTCCCCAAATTAATTTTCAAAACCCCGTGGCCATCTTGTGGTTACCGACTATTTTCTAAACCTCTCACCTTCCCCTTATCCCGCCCCCCCTTGGATCCAGTTTTGAACTGGATTTACCCTCACATGTTACAATCCCCAGACAAGAGCTGCTGCCTTCAGACTCAGTTTTCCATGTAAGTAACGGTGGGAGATGTTAGGGTGACCCCATTCATCTTCTAAAAGATTCTGCACCCAATTCTGATGTGGGGGGCCTTTCCCCGACCAAGCAATTCTCAGACACCAGTTAGGTGTCCTACCATTCAACTCAGTTCTGACATTGTCTATCCAGAGATAACGTCAGATTCCACAGGTTATGGGCCCAGTCCCAGACTGCCCAGACGCCAGTAGCAAGCCCAGGTTGTCACTTCTGACTGACCAGCTATAAAGTGGAGTTTTCCACAGCCCTCTCCTTAGGTTTGATTCCTTTGCTAGAGAGGCTCACAGAACTCAGAGAAATATTTTACTTACTGGATAACCAGTTTATTATAAAAGGCTATAACTCAGGAACAGCCAGATGGAAGAGACAGTATGGGGGAGGAGCTTCCGTGCCCTGTCCAGAGCCTCTCCTCAATTCTCTGTGTTCACCAACCCGGAAGTTCCCGAACCTCATCTTTTGGGCTTTGCTGGAGGCTGCATTATTTGGGCACTGGTGGGGGAGGGTTAAACATTCCAGCCTCTAATCCTGAGGTTGGTTTTCCTGGTGACTAGCCCCCATCCTTCTGTGCTTTCCAGGTCACTTCATTAACATAACAAAAGATACCTTGACCACTCTCAACACTTAGGAAATTCCAAGAGTTTTAAGAGCTTGGTGCTAGAAACTGGGACAAAACCCAAATATGTTTCTTGTGATAAATCACAATATCACAGCCTCCCAGCCCCACCCCTCAGTCCAGGCTCCCAGAGCCTCTGTTCAGTGTGGTGGAGGGGAGGGTCATCCTCTCCTCAGTGGGTGGGGTCAGGGTCAGGGTTGGGCCTTGGAGGGTGGGGGAGGGCTGGCACACCTGTGCCCTGAGACTGCCCGAGCCTGCGTGTCACAAGGTGCCCTGGCTGTAGAATTGCACAGGATGGCCCCTGCCTGGGAGGCCGAAGAGAGTGGAAGGAAGTAGGTCCCTGTGGGACAAAGATGCAGAGGCGGTTCTGGGGTGAGAGTACTGGTAACACCTCCCTTCCTGGCCTTACAGTCCCAGCTGCATATGTGGACAGTAACACTACTCACTCCTGACAAAGCAGAGGTCTTTGCGACCTCCCACCCACCCTGCTCAATGTGCTTCCTGGCCCCATCCCCACAGGAATCACGTGGGCGTGGGCGGGTCTTTGTCCTCACGCAGCCCCAGGTCTCTGGCCCTTGACCTTGGGATCCACCCAGTTCCTGTGTCTTTGACATTCCCAATATGAGCACCAGAGGGCGCTCTGCAGCCGAGAAAGGATGTGGTCATAGGACCAGGCTGTGTGTCAGGAAGGGTGCTGGAGGGACAGACACAGGGAGGGCTGTGTGGGACTCTGGTCCCCTCATCTCTCCATAGTGATGCATGTCTGGGGGGGCTGCAAGGACATGGTGAGGATGGGGGAAGCGCCTGGCCACACCTGCACACCACATGGGGAGATAGGCCCAGGCAGGCATGAGGAGCGGGGGGAAGTATTTGAATACAGGGTCCCCATGGGCTGAGTAAGGGTTGCATGGATGGACCACATTTTGTGCATCCCTCCATCTGTTGGTGGCCACTTGGGGTGTTTCGCCTCTTGCCATCGTGAATAATGCTGCTGTGGACATGAGTGTGCAGGGCTCTGGAGTCCCAGCTTTCAACTCTCGTGGGACACATACTGGGGTGCCAAAAAAATGTATACAAGTAGACACTTTGGTGAGCGTTGCTCAAGCAGTAGTTCGCCGTAATCAGAAGTGTCTGGATGCTGATGATAACCACTCTGAGCACCTCTTGTAATTGCAGAAGTCAAACCTGACTTGTATTCATCTTTTGTTATCAGTATATATTGAGTAGTACAATTTTAATCGTTTTTTCCTTTCTTAAAATGTATATACTTTTTTTTTCTTTTTTTCTTTTTTGCATCCTCTGTATACCCAGGAGTGGAATTGCCAGGGCATAGTCTGTATTTAGCTTTCTGAGGAAACGCCGAATTGTTCACAGGGCCTGCACCACTGACATTCCTACCAGGGATGCACCAGGGTTTGTTTCTCCACTCCTCGCGTGTTATTTTCCCTGGTGTTTTATTGTTGTTGTTACTATTTTATTTTAGCCTCTAAACAGGTGTGTTTCGTTCCTTTTTACGGCTGAATAATACCATGATTTCACGGTCAGAAGGGAGAGAGACCCTAAAGTCAACCTAAAGCCCAAGTGACAGGAGCAGCGATGGAGGAAGTGGAGCTGGGGAGAAATCAGCACTTCCAGGAAGCTTCCGGAAGTGAGGGATGTCATAAGTCGGCCATCAGAGCAGGTGTAGAGTCTAACATGCTCAAGGCTGGGGGGACACCCGGGCAATGGTGGGTGTGCGGAATGGCCCTCCCTTACTGTGGAGTGGGGGAGGAAGGTATGTGAACTACACACACACACACACACACAGAGTCTCTGAAGACCAGGGACTGTGCCGTCATCACGGCTCACTCAGCAATATGTCAACCAACAAGGATTTTTTTTTAAGCCTACTATGTGCCAGGTTTTGTGCTAAGAGGTTTTAGAGATACCAAAATAAGGAAAAAAATTTTAAACCTTCCCCTCAGGAAAAAAAAAAGAAAAAAAAAGCAGAGCCAAGTGTAGCAGGAGAGACAGTCCCAGTCTGAGTTGCACAAACCACCCTTGACAGTGCTGGGAAGGTCTCAGATGCCATAGGGAGTGCAGCAGGCAGATCCCGGAGGGCTTCCCTGAGGCAGCACCTCCTGGCTGAGTGTGAGGGGTAACGAACTGGGCAGGGAGCACAGCTGGCATAGGAATGGGACATGCAAGACACTGGGTGTGATGCAGAAAGGAGGCCATGTGGCTGGGCAGGGGGACCCGGGGGAGTGCTGTGGACTGAGGGGGCAGTGGCCTCGGAAGGAGCTGTGTCCTTGCAGGCAGCAGGGAAGTCTGCCCACTGCAGCGGGCCCAGGGTTGGTGATTGGATTTCAGGGCTCAGGGCAGCCCCACTCTGTACACGTCTGCTCCCTGTGCTGGACTTGTGGGCCTGGCTCCTCCCAGCAGGCTCACTGGGCCCGCCTCATCTGGGGTCACAGAGGGAGGGGCTGTCAGTGCAGTACCCAGCCACCCCCCCCACCCCCCACTGGGATCCCAGCTGCACCGAGAGGGAGGGTGGTCTGTGCTGAGGAAGCAGAGGCCCAGGTCGCAGGCCTGCCAGAGCTTAATCACTGGCTCCGCCCAGACAAGGATATGGATGGGCCTCCTGCAGTGGCCCTACCCTTCTGGGGCTTCCCAGGGCAGGAGACTGACCTGCAGACGGCACTTTGGGTGCCCTGTGTGCCCTAATGGAGGTGCGCATGCCCGGCAGGCTGCCAGGAAGCTGAGGCAGGCAAGGCCCCAGGGCGGGGCCCTGAGAGCTGAGTTCTGCAGGGTGCGGAGGGGAGGGGATTGCTGGGAGGCGGGTGAGCAGGGGAGGTGGGGTAGGGGTGATGGGGAGAATTTACAATCCCACTGGTTACAGCAGGTACCAAGACTGGCAGGTCCCATGCCGGCTTGGTGTGGGGGGGCTGGGGATAGGGGGGTGGATGGAGGCAGACAGCACTTGGACAGGAGCACCAGACAGGACGGCCTCTAATGCAAGGATGGGGGTGCCGTGGGAGGCCACTGCAGTGGGGATCTGGAGAGTGGCTGGCGGAGGGTACCGCCAGTGCGATGACTCCGAGGTCGGAAGAAGCTCAGCATAGCCAAGGGCAAGCTCTGCAGGAGAGACAAAGATGCGGAGGTTGAGATTTTCTAAAGTCCCCCACCCCCCTCCAGGCAGGGTCCTAGGACCCCCTCATCATTTTAAGGCTGAAAGTTGGTTAATCAGTTTGATTCCACTGGAGGAGAATCTGGCCCCTTAAATCACAGCGCTGGCGGCGGGTTCACTCCAGGACACGCTGTCTTCTGAGTTCCGTCTTCCTGTGTGGCTGGGATGGGGGTGGGGGGTCTGGCCCAGAGCCACCCCTCCCCCGTGGCGCATTGTCTGCCCTGCGGCCGGAAGCGACTCCTGCCCAGGGCTGGCGGGCTGTGGAGACCTTGAACCCCACAGCTCCACGGCTGCGCGGAGGCCGCCAGGGTCAGGCCGCCTTCGGAGCTCAGCCCACCGCTGGCCTGGAGAGCCGGGCTAGGGGAGGGCGACTGCCCTGGCCCCCAGGCCTGCCCAGAATCTTGAGGAAGGAGGCTGGACATGGCGGGCCAGCCCCTGCCTCCCAGTACAGCCATCCAGGCTAGGACCCCATCCCTGTCCCTCTGTCCACTCAACACCCCTCAGGACCACCCAGTCACCCAGCACGGAAGGGGTGGGGTGGGACTGGGGGGGTGACCTACCCACCATTACCCCTGCTGCAGACACAGCCACCTTTCAGCCAAGACAGCAGGGGAGGACAGAGAAGAGAAAAGCCAAGACCTAGTTTCCAAGTGAAATGACGCCTGGACTGGGTTTCCGCCTCCCTAAGGGCAAATAACCCAGGCTGAGGTTCCCACCAAGGCAGTGTGGCCACACAGGCCTCAGTCCCTGGCCTCATGGGAGTTCAGACCCTAGACTCCAGGTGCAGGGATGGGGGAAGGGATGTGCAGAGGTCCCCTGGTCCCCATGGCACGCACCTTGGGCTGGGTGCTGCAGTGGCTGGGACACCCCAGCCTGACTCTACCCCTGCCCCCCCAGCCTGGGCAGCACAGAGTTCTTCCTCACAGAGCATCCTTGAGGAAAGATGGCTGCATCCGGCCAGATGAAGTAGATCACATTTGTTCATGGCTGAGTCTGTATGTAGAGCTCTGGCTGTAGCAGATGCTAGATCCTGGTCAACAGGGTAAACTGAGTCAGCTCAGAGTTCTTCTCCAGTGGCATCTGACTGCCACAGCATCACCGCCAGGGGTGCTCAGCCTGACAGCTACCACTTGATATCTGTCATGTGTGGGTCCTTCCATCCTCGCAGCTTTGAAAAGGCAGTGACCTCTGAGGGAGCAAGTGTGCGGGTGGAGGGGCAGACTTGACATCAAGGTGAGTTAGGGGAGCAGGGATCTGAGCCCAAGGTCAGGGTGTGAGTATCCCAGGCCCCTGCTGGCATACATTCCCTAGGGTGGAATTCCACATCACTCAGGGATGGGGCATCTAAAAGGAGGCAGGGGTCACCTTGCCCAGAAAGGATTTGGGAGTGCAACAAAGATGCCACAGGACATGTCATTAAAAGCAGAGGTAACGGATGAAAGGAAAACGAGGGCAAGAGGAGGTCTAAGTAGAGCAAGAAATGAACTCACAGCTTTGGTTCAAAGCTCCCCAGCAGCCAAGGCAAAAAGGGAAAGCAGAGTTAGAAGGCGTCAGGTCTTAATCCTGAAGCTTTCCTCCTGGAGGTGACATGGGGATTGCGGGTCAGTGTGGACTCTCCTTCCACCCCATTCACTTTCTGAGCAATGGCTTGGGCCAGACGTGGGCTGGGCTCTGGGGCTGCCAGGTGAAACCCCAAATCAGGTTTCTGGGGCATAATGGGCCCCATTTGCCAGGCCCTTAGCATATGCCCGTCACTGTACCTCCCTTTGTCCTCGCAACAGCCTGGCCCAGTATCTGTCACTTCTCCAAATAAGGAAAGGGGATGAAAGAGGCAGGCTGTGCTATAGGCATGGCTGCTTGTGTCTTCTCAGCTTTGTGCAGCGCTTTCACTCCACAGCCTGGGTGTGCTGTCTCCTCTTTGGCTGACTCATGGCCCAGTGATGGGAACACTGAATCCTCAGCATGTCCTTGTCACCCCATTATCCCAACCAAGTGCCTCCGGGCTCTGGGCCTGCACTAGAGGACTTGGCCTCTGGACACGGCCACCTCTGTCCCCCTAGCCACTGCCCAGTCCAGGGTCCACTGCCTGCTTCCCTGCAGAACGGCACGTGTCCAGCCCATGAAGGCTGGAAAGTGGCGCAGTAGGAGTGAAGAGAGAAGGTCTTAAGAAGGCAGTTAAGACTGCACAGAGAGACTGCGCAGAGAGACTGGGCGCAGGCCTGTGTGTACATGTGTGTTCCAGTTGCTGTGTTTGCCACCAACAGATTACCCCAAATCGTAGAGACTTACATGGCCCTTTTACTAGGTTCATGGACTCCATGGGTCCAGAATTAGGATGGGCACAGCAGGAATACCTCATCTCTGCTCCACCAAGTTGGGGGGGCCTCCTGGAGGTGGCTCAGTGTCTGGGCTGGAATCACCTACAGGTGTCCTCACAGAGACCCCTCCACGTGGCTGTCCCTTACCAACTGGCTTCCAGGAGCGAGGCAGAAGCATAGGGCGGTCACAGCCCAGCCCTTGGACCACATGGTGGCTTCCACCACCTTCTACTCGGGGAGGCAGTCAGAGGCCCACCTAAATTAGACGACGCCCCTTAATGGGGGCATGGCAAGATTCTAGAAGGAACCCTTTGTTGGGCTTCAAGCGGTATTGTCTATGCTTCTGTAACAGGAAGATACCGTGGCTGCTCTGGCCGGTTTCTCCCCACCCTGACGCCTGACGAGGAACTTTCTACAGTTGCAGTCTTGTTTCTTTGAGGCCTCTTTCCCCTTGCCTCTCCAGACCACTCTCCACGGGCTGCGGCCTCCCTGGAGGCTGACCTGGACAGAAGCACCTGCAGGCTCCCTATGCTCTGACCATCTTGGGCTCAGCCAGTGGGCTGCTCTGGAGGAGACCCGGGCACCAGGTGGATGGATGGCCCTCTCTCCAAGCTTGAGACCCTCTCGCTCCCTTGCCCCTCAGCCACCAGCCCCAGCAAATGGCTCCTCAGTGCTGCCCATGCCTGGATTGCTTTCTAAAATGCTCCTCCTCAAATGACCCAAACTGATGGTGCTGCTGTCTGCCTCCAGCACACAGGGGCCTTGCCTGACACAGAACCACAGGCAGACAAGAGATACGTGCTCTGAGAGGGTAGCTGTCCAGGGCCTGTGTCTCGGGGCTCGGGCCAAGGGGCTGGCCTGCTGCCTTCCACTTGGTGGCTTGCCCCTTAAGCCTCCCACAGAGAAATCCTGCTTTGAGAAGGTCACTGCCCGGTGTGGGGACAGAGCTGTGTGTTTTAACTCCAGAAAGACCAGGCCCCAGTAGGGGGGCCGGCGCCAACTCAGACAGCTGAATAAACAGCCACGGTCACGTTTCCAGGCCCCCTGCAGCCTGGCCTCCCCACGCTGGAGGCCACTCAAGGCCAGGAGTAGGGCTGCAGCCCTCCATAAGGATGGTGGCAGCCCCCCTTCCCATCTCCAGGGTCGCACAGCAGGCGCCTCGGTCTGGTGGACAGCAGGAGGGAGGAGAGAGGGGCTTGGCTGCCCCAGATGGGACATTCAGACCTGGTGTCCCAGGCCCAGCTCTGCCACTTTTGCCCAGGACCTTCTGAGCATGTCTGCCTCTCCCTGGCCTCCATAGCTCCAACTGTGGAAAGGACAGAAACACCCCAAGTGTCATATGGCAAACAAGGTAGTGGATGTCAAAGGTGATGGGATTAGAGAGGCGAGGGCGGGACCAAGCTGGGAAGCCTGGAGCCCTAAGGTGAAGCCCTGGATTGTCCCCAAGGGCGGGGAGCCACGGCTGGGCCAGAGCAGGGCCCACTTGGAGTTTTATGAAAACGGCTCAGGTGGCCGCTGGTAGACAAATAGAGGAGGAAAGGGAGGGGGGGAGACTCGCGTGGAGGCCGTGCAGCCTGAGCCAGGGCTGGTGGGAGGTAGACAAAACTGGGGTTGGAGGGTAGGGTGGGTGGGCAGAGCCCCGGCAGGGTGCAGTGTCTGCTAGGCCAGACCTGGTGGACGGTGTCACTCTCACCGTCCTCTTGGCACTCGGGACTCCACTTCCCAGGGCCCAAGGGGCTACATCATAAGAATGTGCCCTTGAGGAGACCTGGCCATCGCCTTGAGGAGATTAATTTTGATTTAACCCCAAAATAATAACTTGTCAACTTTCCTAATTGCATCCAGCTGTGCAGGGCCTCCAGGCCTCATGGCCACACCCCTTCCCACCTCAATACCCCTGGCTTGGACCCAGGAAGAGAGACTCTGAGACAAAGAAGTGACAGGAGCCAGATGCCCGTCTGTACCAGGCCTCATGGGGGCCAAGTGCTCTCGCCCGCTCACGGAGGCATCGTGGCCATCTGCCGAGGGGACACATGAATGGCCTTTCCAGCCATTGGCCGGAAGGCTACTCACAGCACAAGTTCAGACCTTCCAGAGCCTGCCTGCCAGCACTGACCTCTCCATGCACCCCCAGCCTCCTACCCCCTACCCACGTCCCCCGTGTGCTCTGAGGATAGAGACAGGCTTCATGGCGGCACCCTTTACCTGAGCTGTCACGTACCTCTTCAGGGCCCAGCCTGTGTCCCCAGGAATGAGTCATGCTCTCCTGCTGCCCCAGGCTGCCCGGGAGGGTTGATATCAGACTGGGAGACCCCAAGAGCAGGGTTACATCCTGTCCTCTCTAAATCCTTAGCCTCAGCCCATCGTGTCAGCAACAACATGACCTGGTCAGCGTTCCCTGTGACCAGACACCATGGCGTTTTCGTTGTGCTAGCTCACCGCGCTCTGGGAACTGGGCACTGCTACTGTCCTTGCAACACAGAAAGGACAGGCTGAGTGAGCTGCCCTGACTCCCCTCTGCCCAGGGCTCTCCTGCCCCTGCACCCAGGGCCCTGGGAGGGCGTCCCAAACACACACTGTTCCTGTGAACTAGCCCTTCTCCTCCTCAGCTTCCCTCAGTTGGGTGACCACTCCACCCCCATAGAACAGCGAGCCCTGGCCTCCCCACCCCCTCCTCCCCTCCCACAGCCTCAAGCCCTAGGAGGCTGCTGATTGGGTGGGGGGCACTTTTTCACTCGAGGTATCTGACTGCAGAGCCATCTGACAGTCATCTCTCGGCAGGACTGACCCCTGACCGCCTGTAACCGGGCAATCATGATGACACCTGCCTATGGGAGGATAGGAAGACACAGTGAAATAATGCAGGTGATGTTCTCAACCAGGGCTCCTAGTAAAGGTGCCGATGGCCCTGTGGGTGCCGGTATTTGTGGGTGCCCCAGCCTTGTGGGTTCCCAGGGTTTTCTATTGGGCCGCCATGTGTCACTGTAGCCACCAGGGGGCAGCAAAGGGGAGCAGTTCCAAAGGGGAGCCTGTGCTTTTGTGGCGGGGGTGGGAAGCAGGAGGGGGTGGAGGAGGCCCAGCCCGGGTTGCTCCAGGCCGGCCCAGGAGTCTGGGCTGGGATCCTGGCCCTGCACTAACTCTTGCACGACTCAGGCCTCCAGTTCCCCTGTGCATGGGGCCTGGGTCTCTTCCAACGCGGAACTGAGGCGAGGCTGAGAGTCTTCCCCCCACACAGCTGCAGTCCCGGACGGCAGACGTGGGGGGACTCCTGGCGTCCAGTTGAGGCCCACCCACACCCCTGCGCCTCCGGTCTGCAGATGGGGAAATTGAGGCTCAGCCAGGAGCAGGGGCTTGGCCTACGTCCCACAGCAAATCCGAGGCAGAGGCAGGATGGGCTGTGCTTGCAGACCGAGGCCTGTCCTGTTCCCCCTGCACACCGCCAGCATCCCAAATTCCAAGAGCAGGGGACCTGCTGGGCACACCCTGGGGGAAGTGACCCTCCTCGGGCTCCTCGTGCTGCCCAGTGAAGCATCTGTGGACTCAGCACCCCCAACCCCCCGCCCCCGTGGGGCTGATGTTCCAGACTGGTTTGAGTCCCTCTGTCCATCTGGTCGGTCAGGGGCTGCTGGGTCATGCCGGTTCCTGTGGCCCCAGCCGCCCAGCACAGGACCTGGCAGGGAGTGGGGAGGTATGGGGGGGCAGGGAGGTGAGTCACCCCTTGGGACACTTCCCGCTGAGTTCCTGTCTCTCACCAGCTTCCCCAGCGCAGGTCCCACCTGCAGAGGAGCCTGGGAAGGGAGAGGTGTGGGGCTTTACAGGGAAGGGGGGCCTGCTTCTCATGGGGCCAGGAGAGGCCCTGAGGGGGACCAGGGTGGACAGCCCCCGCAGGCGTTTCCTCCTGGCTCGGGCACAGGAAGGCGGGTGCCTCGAGCTCTCTGCTCTGTGGCCGGAAAAGACTGGTGTTCCAGGCATATGCAGCTTGGCAGGTCGGAGTGAGCACGTGGTGAGACGCCCGACCCAGTGCGTGCTGTGGGGCCTCCTCACCCCCAGGGGTGCGTTAAGTCCTGCGCTGATGCTGGGCACAGTGTGCCCTGTCTGGGCCTCTGCTTCCCTGGGAGGCGGTGACACGGTCACAGGACGGGGGCCCTAAAGGTCAGTGTAAGGCTGCAGGCCGAGGCCAGAGTCTGGGGGCTGAGCCAGTACGAGGAGAGGAGATGAGTAAATGTCTGGGGTCCCCCAGCTGCCCCAGCGTGAGGCTGCCAAGTGTTCGGCCCAGAGTCCTGCTCCCCGCCTGGCCTTTCCGGCCTCCATTTTGGCAGCATCAGGGCAGGCAAGACAAGGAAGCTGGGTAGCCATGTTCCAGCCGGGCTGGGGCCTGGCCAGCAGTGCTTCCCAGAGGCCTCCTCCCGTGCTCCGAGCCGCATTACCTCATCGGGAAGCCATTCCGGAAAGGAGCTGCAGAGCCCCTGGGAGTGGAGGGGAGAGGAGCTTTCCAAGGGCCCTCCTGGCAGCCGCCAGTGCCAGACGAGGGCAGGCGTCACGCCTCCGGGTGTCTGCCTGCTGAGCGACCGCTGGGAGGGCAGCTGGCTTTTGTCAGCTTTTCGGGGTGACCGGGCTGGGCTGAAGCAGGCCGGCACCATGGCACTGCCCTCGGCCGGCTGGCTGCCAGGCAGGCAGAGGATTTATTTCAGGAGCTGGAACCGAATAGCTGGATAGGAAGGGAAGCCAGGTGCAAGCCAATAGCAGAAGCCAAGCCCTCCCCCCTTCTGGGCCTCAGTTTCCCTTCAATCCAATCCCCTCCCCCCTTCATTCTCGCCCTCCCCCTCCTGTGGCCACACGGAGCACTGGACATAAGCGAGCACGTGACCATGCTCCCTGCTGCCTGCTGATGTAAACCAGAGGCCCGACTGTCTGCAGCTGGCTCTGAATGGGCCTTTCTGGGCCATGTGGTCTGGGCTGAGAGGGGTGGGGAGCTGCGGGGGCAGCTGGGGTGCTGGGGAGAGAGGAGGAGCTTCCCGCCCTGCCTGAGGTGAGTCCTGAGGGATGAGGAGATGGGACAGACAAGAGGAGCTTCTGGCCCTGGCCTCAGTCCTCCCACCCAGCCTTGATTCCAGAGCAACATCTCAGAGCCTCAGTTTCCTCATCTGTCAAATGGGGCTCAGAGTGCCCACCCCCCCACCCCAGAGAATGGTTGAAAGGACTTCTGAAATCATGTAAAAGAGAGAATAGGAGGCACAGGCAACAGGCTCTTGTGGGGGGCCTGTGGGCAGGCACCAGTACCAGCTCCCCCTGGGCCAGCATCCAGGGACAGCCTTCTCACTGCCAGGCGTGTGAAGTCCTCCTATGACACAGGTCTGTTTGGTGCACTTTCCCACTAAACCCCCCTTGACCCAGCGTAAGGGAAGCTCTGCCCTCCTACCACACCTGATCGCACATGTGCCCAGGCTCATCATGCCTTTTTTCAAACTCCGTCTGTCTGGAGAACTCCTACTCATTCCGCAAAACTCCAGGCAAGATGCCCCGTCTTCTGACATGTCTCACAGGGTTGCTCTGAGAACCAAAAAAGAACATACATGTGTGAACACATGGGCATGTGCTCACGGCTATCCTAGTTATTAATTAGAAAGCGGTCATAACCAAGGGCACACAGGTGAGCAGGAAGGCTGTCTGGCTCGAGATTTAAGCCCAACCTTGGCATGTGGTCGAATTTTCAAAAAGGAGAGGAAGAAACTGGAGGCTAGGAATAGGCAGTAGTGCAGCAGTTTTAAATGTGGCTTCAAGTTCTTTGGTCCTCGTCCCATTGAGAGGTGGGGTCTGTGTCTCTCCTCTTGAATCTGGGCAGGCTTGTGACTACAACCACGTGAGTGGGACAGCAGTGCTGCAGGGTACCTTCCAAAGCAGAGCTGTGAAAGGCCACACAGCTTCTACCCTGGAGTCCTGAGTAGCCTTATGAGACGGAAGTTCAAGTTCCCTGGGACCTCCCTGCTGTGAGGATGGCCAGGCTGCATGAGAGGCCACATGGAGGCATGCTGGTTGACAGTTCCGATCTTTGAGTCATCCCAGCCCAGGCTGCAGACATCGGAAAGCAGAAGCCACCTCAGAAGCAGCTCCACCAGCCTCAGAGCTCCCAGCCCCATCCGTTTGACGTGTCCCAGGTGAGGCCCAAGCATCACAGGACAGAGTTGTCCCCACTGCAACTTTCAGAATAGCTGACCCACAGAATTCGTGGGCAGAACAAAATGGCTGTAGGTGGGGGTGGTTTGTTACAGCATGAGCTACCTAGAACAGCGGAGCTGAGAAGCTCAGAAGTTCTTGGTCCTTCAAGCTAACCACGGGGCCCCGTGGTGCAAGGCAATTCCCAGGAACAGGCTCTCCCCAAATGTTCTTGGTGTTCTGCAGCCTGGTCTGTAACCAGTGCTTGGGGAAGGGTCATTGAATGGATGAATGATGTCCAGCCTCACCGCAGAGCTGTTCCTGAGTCACTGTGGGGACAGAGTCCCAGAGAGCAGTTTCCAGGGTCTCGACCTCACGTGGAAAAGTGCTGGCTCGGATAGTAGATGGTCATCAGCTGTGACTAGTTGGCCATCAGCTGTAACCAGTGAGCCATTAGCCACTGATATAACGGCTGTGGCTACACTAGCAAGCGCAGATTGCGGCTAGCAAGTGCGGTGAGCAGGCGGATTGCAGCTAGCAAGTGTGGTTAGCAAGCGTCGATGGCGGATTGTGGATCGTGTTGCTCCTACTTCCTGTGTCTCGCCCGGCTGCCAGCGAGACGGGGGTGCAGGAAGACCCCGCGTTGGGATACTGGTGGATGTTTGCTTTTGTGTCTCAACCAGCCACCATCGAGAATATAGTGGTATGACTCCCCTATCTATGGCTCCGTGGGTGTTACTTTTTGGCCTCACCATATCCTGCGTTCTTATGCAGGGGGCGGGAGCAGAGACCCTGCATGACACTCCCCAAACCTGAAAGGGGGTCTCCCCTCCTCAGAACTCCAATGAGTCTTTGCAGCTTGAATAATTGTGGACCCAGCTCTGGGGAGTTATCTAGGTTCTGGGTGTCATGTTTGTTCCTCAGTTTCCCCACCCGTAGAATAGGGTGCTGAACTCATACTCTCGGTGGTCCGTCTGGCTCCTAACCTGCCTCACTGGGGCAGCTATTCACTCACAACTGTGTCTCCGCCCACGTCCTCTAATCCACATGACTCCACCTCCCAGGAAGGTGGGCATCATTACTGTAATCTCACCATCCCATGCTCAGCACCTGTCACTGATCTGCCCAAAGGATGGACACCACTGGTGCCTATTGAGTGAATGAATGAGTCAATGAATGAATGAATGAATGAACTCTTCCTGTGCTCATTCATTCAATCAATTAATTTTCCACACATACAACAAGGATTCTCTTCCAGCAACTCTAGGAGGGAACTCTTGCATGTCTCATGTGATGGGGAGCTCACCACCTTTCAAGATAGCCTATTTCCTATTGGGGCAGCACTGGTCAGAGAGCAGTTCCCTGAGCTGGCCTTCTTCCTGGGCCCAGGAGTGAGTGGCTGGAGAAGGAGGGAGGGGGCACGTGGCAGTGGAGGGGGCTCTCGGTACCCATGGTCCTCAGAGCCTGCATCTCATGAGTTCCGGGAGCAGGTGAGGGGACCCCAGAGTGCCCGAAACCCGCTGGCTGTCTCTGCACTGGCCCAGCTGAGGTCCCAGGGTAGGTGGGGGCAAGAGCCGTGAGTGCTGTCCTGCCCAGGGCCCAGCTGGGGCAGGGCCAGCACACCAGGAGGTCTGCAGAGACGAAGAAAGCAACAGGACAGAGGGAAGAGCTGGGCTGGGGCAGGTGGTCTGTGTCGTTTCCATGGCTTCATGCTCCTGCCTGCCCAGCCTGGCCTGGGAAAAACGAGCTGGGCACTGAGCAAGCGGTGCCTGTGACCGCCCGGGACAAAGGCTGGGCTGTTCAGACGCTTATGGCAGCCAACTGGGCCTGCCTGGTGGAACATCGGTTTAGACTAGGCCTGCAGCCTGTCCCTGGGGCCCCTGGGAAATGAGCTGAGGCTAGGGGCTGGGGCGGGGAAGGTCCGGGCAGCCCAGCGCCCTCGGGAGCAGGCAGGTCCCTTGCCGAGCCTCTAGGAGACTGTAGACAGGAGGCCCTCCTTGCATAAGGAGTAGGGCTTCTCTCTCCATCTCTGGGTGACATAACACCAGCAGGTGGGCCTCCCCTTCCGAGGGGAACCCCGAAACAATGACCAAACACAGGTCTACATGTAAAGTTTGTTTTTGCTGCCTCTGTGGACAGGTGCTGCTCAGGCCCTGAGCCAGGCAAACTCAAAGTGCCAGGGTGTCAGGGCCTGGAAGCAGCTTCCCCCGAGGACGCAGGGAGCTGGGGGACGAATGCCCCTCAGCCCATATCTCAGAGCTGCACTCCCCCCGGGGACCATGCCTGGCCACCCTCAGAGGTGACTTGCTTGATGACACATGCTGCATCAGATGCACCCCCTCCCTGCCACACTTCACTCTCGCCTTGTGCCTTGTGGGATCCCCTCCCAAACAGGCATGTTTATGTGAATCCGTACTTCATGGCTGCCTTCTGGGGAGACCCAGAGCAGGCCACAAGCTCACAGAGGGTTCACAGGGCCTCTGCCATCCTGAGCTCAGAGACTGAGGAAGTGGGGCACTGTGTCATCCCAGAAGCTGTGACCAGGGAAGGGTATTTTGCCTATAGGGAAGGGGAGTTTGGGTTCAAGGAAAGGGGGAAAGGGGTCAGAGAGAGGGGTCTGCCCAGATAGGTCTCAGGCCTACAGAAGCCTCTTACCCTCTCATCTGTGCCTCCATCAGGGGGTGGTAGAACTCCCTGCACCCCTTGCCTGCCCTGGACCACCTGCCTGCCCGGGTTTCGGCCCCCACAGCTGAGAAGGGGCAGCGTACTCCGCTCACCCTGTGTGGCAGTGTGGGCTCCCAGGAAGCCAGTGTGGGGCAGGCTTCAGGGAGCAGGATGTCAGGGACCGTCTGTGGTCACCGCTGTGGCCACCGCTGTGGCGGGGAGGGGAGGATGCAGGCAGAAGCCTGACCCTGTGGGAGCATTGGGACGAGGAGGACCACCACAGCTGGCCTGAGCTGGGTGGAACAGCGAGGCCTTACACTCTCATCTGCATCCATCACTGGATATGGCCCACCCAGGGAGGCCATGACCTTGGGCCAGGCCAGTCTCTGCAGCTTGAAACCAGCCCTGAAGGGGCTCAAGCCAAGGGCTGTGTGTGCTAGAGGGAGCCCCACTGGGAGGAAGGGGAGGCTCAGAGCACTCGCAGGTAGGCGCTGCCTTGGGCCCTCTGTCTTGTCCAGCTGCCCTTGGATGTCCTACGGGCGCCTCACGCTCAGCCTCCCACACTGAGCTCATCAGCTCCCCCAGGCTCCCCCTGCCTCCTGCTTCGGGCCTGGGTGAAGCTGCACTTGCAGTGCCAGGCTGGCCATCCCCACCCCTCCCACCACTCCACCCTCACAGGCCCCTAGCCTCTAACTTCTGCCAGAGCGACCTTTCCAAACATAGTCCCTGACCCCAGTCACCTCCTTCACACCCCAATCTGGCTACCCATGTACCCCTGGACCGTGCATTCCACTCAACTCCACATTTGCCACCTAAACCCTTCCCTGCCCTTCCCCTTGACTTAGCCCTTCACTCTCAGCTGAGGTCTTAGGAGGCCTTCCCTGGCCCTCGGCTATCTCAGGGTTCTCAGCCTTTAACCCACTTCTACAGCAGCATAACCCACGTGGACTCGGGGCAGGGGCCAAGTCCGTCCCTGGGCCCAGCAGGCCATCAGTGAACACATGGAGGAGGTGGAGAGAGAGAGAGAGAGAGTGGAGAAGGAAGGAAGGGAGGAGGGAGGGAGGGAGGAAAGAAGGAAGGAAAGAAGGAAAAAGAAAGGGGAATGATGAGTAAGTGAGTGAATCAATGACATCAGGGTGACTGTGAACAAGCTTTAGTACATTGAAGATGGTGAAGGATTTATTTTAGTGCCCCATGAGGGGTGAGTCCTGAGCTCAGAGGCCATAGGAGCAATTCAGAAAGTGTCTTTGAACTCTGGGAGGAGAAAAGAAACAACCCTTCACTCAGGACTAAGAAGCATTCTGGAACATTCTCAGGGGCAGGGCTGAGTGGCTTCCTGATGCCAACAGATCCCATAGGACCCCTTTCATCTCCCCACTGGCAGCACTTGCTGAGTCAGGGCCTGAGTCAGCTTCCGCCTCCCACCTGCCTTCTTCAGGGAGACCTGAGTCTGGGTGCCCCAGCGCTGGCCAGGACCTGCAGCCCTGAGCGCCCGGCAGCCCTTGCCGCTGCTTAGCAGAGTTCTGTGTTGGAACTTGTACATTTCTGAACTCAGATGTCCTTCCAACCGCCTTCCCACGGTGCTGCCACAGCCCATCAGATTGTCACAGGGATAAGTCGTCCCTCCAGGTGCTGGGTGGGGGGTGCTAAAAGGCGGTCCCTTGACTTCAGGGCAAGTCACTGCCTCACCCACCTGCTACCACCAAACCTGGCTGCTCATGAGTCCACACCCTCCCCTCCATGTCCCCACCTGCTCATCCAGGCCCCAACCCGTCCCTGCCACCTCCTTGGCAACCTCCTTCTATTTCTACGGCATCTTCCACCACTCCCTTCCCTCCAGCTCCCAGTGCATTCAAGTCTCCCTCTTCAGGGAGAAACACCTTTGACACCACACCCACCTCCAGCCACTGCCACCTTTCCTCCCTCCCACCGCCAAGCCTCTTGACACAAGACCAACACTGCCCGTCCCCCAGCACGCTTCTCAACCCACTTCAGTAGGGTGCTGTTACCACCCTCCACTGAAATGGCTCTTATCAGGGTCAAGGATGAGTTCCGTCTTGCCAAAGCCAAGGTCGCTTCTGACTCTATCACAGCGTGGGATGTGGCCAACACACCTCCTCTGGACGCTCCTCGTCCTTGGGTCTGCGTGCTCCCTGACCTCGCTGGCCGCTCCTCTGCTGTGGCTGGCTGGCCGCCTTGTTGACCTTAAACATCCAGACTTCAAAGACCAAAGCAAACTGAGGTTTCCCATGTCCACATCTTCAGCCCTGCCCTAGCCCCAAAACCCAAGTCTCTAGCCCCCGCCCCCAACGTTTCTGAAATGCCAGCTGCAAAGAGAAGAGGAGGGGCTGAGGGCTTATGGAGAGGGATAGGACTGAATAAGCTGTAGCAAGGCCTGGACCATGTTCCACACACGGGCGGCTCTGTCTGGCACGTATCAGCTCACGGGCAGGCCTCCCTGCCTCCAGCCTCCCGTGGTTCCATCTCCATGAGTGGAAACCTGGGCACCATACTGGAATTTTGAATGCTTCCTTAGGTGTTCTAACCTGCCCCATCAGGGTTTCTTGGAGCTGGGGGCCAGGGTAGCAGCCACTTTTGGACCAGGAGCCACCCCCGTGACTTCTGACTCACTCTTTGACATGACTGAACTTTTCCTTCAGCTCACAGGGAGGAGACAGATGTCAGCTCCCAGGGGTGTCACTCCCAGACCTCAACCAGATGTTTCAAGTCATCTGGATTTCTTCGTGCATTATCTCTGCTACCACCTAGATCTGAGCCACTGTCATCCCTCACCTGGGCCACTGCTGATGTCCCCTACAGTCCATTCTGCCCACCCCAGAAGCTAGAGAACCTTCTTAAGATATTCAGCTCTCACAGATAAATCTGCGCCTGGCCAGCCCCTCCCCAGTCCCAGGCTCCTCTCCCCAACAATGACCGTGATTTCAGGCCAGTAGAAACCTACTGTGAGTGAAAAATGATAAATTGTGTTTTTTAATTTTACTTTCTCTTATTACTAATGAGGTTACTTCTCTGTTTGAAAACTTTGCTCATTTTTAATTGGATTTTTGTCATTTTCTTTTTTGTTTAAAGGAACTTTTGTACTTATGTATATCTCATATATTATGAATTCAAATTCTTGTAGACAAAGAATGATTTTTAAAGATGTTAAATCATAATTCTCATTCCAATAGAAAACGAACACATCTGAAATTTTACTTAACTCAATAATTAATAAGGGAACCAATAAGATGTGAAAATCAGTTCAAAGGAGAATTTGAAGGACAGACATGTGTAGGCAACCAGAAAGGTGAAAATGAACTTGCTAATAGCTACAAAACTGGTTAATATCCTATAGGGCAACAAAGTGTACTGTTTGGGATTATCTTTACTATAAGTCAGACTCTAATTATATGATTATTATACAAAGTTCATTTGCATTGCTATGGACAAGAGGCATTTGCCTTACAATAAATTTTCTACAGCTTAACTTCTACTCTGACAGAGCTGTAACTTAAAAACTTTTATTAGTATTTTTGTAATATACACTACTTTTGTCATCTTTTTATACTTGTAAAAAAACTAGTAGGATATAGTTTATAATTTTTTTTCAAGATTTTATTGGGGAAGGGGAACAGGACTTTATTGGGGAACACTGTGTACTTCCAGGCCTTTTTTTCCAAGTCAAGTTGTTGTCCTTTCAATCTCAGTTGTGGAGGGTGCTGTTCAGCTTCAAGTTGTTGTTCTTTCAGTCTTAGTTGTGGAGGGCACAGCTCAGCTCCAGGTCCAGTTGCCGTTGCTAGTTGCAGGGAGCACAGCCCACCATCCCTTGCGGAGTCGAACCGGCAACCTTGTGGTTGAGAGAATGCGCTCCAACCAACTGAGCCATCCGGGAGCTCAGCTGCAGCTCAGGTCAAGGTGCCGTGTTCAATTTTAGTTGCAAGGGGCACTGCCCACTGTCCCTTGCGAGAGTCGAGGAATTGAACTGGCAACCTTGTGATTGAGAGCCCGCATTCCAACCAACAACGGAGCCATCCGGGAGGCAGCTCAGCTCAAGGTGCCGTGTTCAATCTTAGTTGCCGGGGGCGCTGCCCACCATCCCTTGCAGGACTCCAGGAATTGAACTGGCAACCTTGTGGTTGAGAGCCCACTGGCCCATGTGGGAGTCGAACCGGCAGCCTTTGGAGTTAGGAGCATGGAGCTCTAACTGCCTGAGCCACCAGGTCGGCCCTAGTTTATAATTTTTTATAATTTTAGATTTTTTTTTCTCTCTCTCCTAGATGTCTTGAAACTCCATATGATATACCTTGGTGTGGAGTGTTGAAATTTTTCTTTTTGTTCTTTCCTTTATCCTGCTTGGCACATGGGCATTTCCAATCTGAACACTCACAACTTCCTTGTTCTAGAAAATTCCTGTTAGTATATGACAAAACATTAATTCCCTTCTCTTTTCATTAATATCTACTCATGGAACTTTTATTAGATAAACAAGCAACTTCTGGATTTGTTCTCCTTGTTTCTTGATGAGAAGCCAGATGTTGATCACGTCATAACCCCCCTTCGCAGAATAAGTCTTTTTTTTTTTTTCTTCAAATCTTTCAAGATTTTCTCTTTTCCTCTGGCTTTCAGAAGTTTAACTATGATTTATCTAGAAGTGGTTTTACTTGTGTTTATCCTTGGGATTTATTGAGCTTCTTGGATCTGTAAGTTAATGTTTTCCATTAATACTGAGAAGTTTTCAACCATTTCCTCAAAATTTTTCTACCCCAATGTCTTTCTCCTCCCCTCTGGGACTCCAATTACATGAAATTTGGACCACCTTATATTGTCCTTCAGGTCTCTGAAATTCTATTCCTTTTTTCCTCCAGTCATTTCTCTTTTTTCCTTTGGGTTGAATGCTTTCTGTTGATTTATCTTCAATTTATTGATCCAATTATGACATCCAGAATTGGAGCCCATCTAGTGAATTTTTAAAATTTCAGTTATGGTCCTTTTCAGCTTTAGAATTTCCATTTGTCTGTAGAGTCCCTATCTGTTCACTCGTTGATGCCATATTTTCATTTAATTTCTTGAACGTATTTTCCTCTGCACCTATTTTTCATTAATTCTTTGAACTTAATATTAATATTTATAGTAACTGCTAGAGTAGAAATATGTAACTGCTCAATCTGAAATCTGGACCTACTCAGAGTTCTGTCTGTTGACTTCCTTTGTGAGGCACACTTTCTTGTTTCTTCGATGGTCTAATACTTCTTGTTTGAAAGCTGGCTATTGGAGAATACATTGTAGTAGCTCTGAAATCAGGAGCTGAGTCAATGAAGATTAGCAGGGGCCAGAGCATCCCCGGAATCACAGGTGTGGAAAGATAGGGGACAGTCCCAGAGTTCATCAGAACTTTCACATTGCCATTCCCTCTGCCCAGAACAATTCCCCTCACTATTCTCCTCACTAAATCCTTCTTATCATGTTAGACTAGACTTGGCTTCAGAAGTCTCCCCAATAATCCTAACCAGTTAGGACCCTTTGTTGAACACATTTATAAGTACTTTGTACAACTGCAGTAATTACAAACTTGTTGGTGTACTTTCTTCTTTCATGTCTATCTCCCCGACTACACTGGAAGGAGAATGAAAGCAAGGATGAGCAGTGTGTTATTACGACGTGCCTGGCACACAGAGGAGCGCCACAAATATTTGTTTAATAAATGAACGTTGCCCACTTTGCCTCCAGGACATTTTCCCAATCTGTTGTCTCACCAGCAACACATAAGTGTTCATTCTCTGAACTCTCACTGGTACTTATAATCTTTATTAGTATTTTCTTTAATCTTTTTATAAGCTCTTCCAATCTAATAGCTAATTTTTTTTATATTTGATTAATTTGCATCCTTTGAAATGAAACCTTTTCATAGTCATATTGGAAATTTGAACTTTCTCTTCTGTAGGTTACCATCCTATATCCTTTGCAAATATTTTGTCTTGTTGATTTGCAAGGGGATTTTTGTGTATTGAGTTAGAAATACAGTTGACTCTTGAACAATGTGGGGATTAGGGGTACTTGAACAGTCAAAAATCCACATATAACTTTTGACTCTCAAAAAACTTAGTTGTCCATTGGTATCCCCGGGGATTGGCTCTAGGACCCCCTGAGGCTATCAAAAATCTGTGTATGTTGAAGTTCCCTATATAACACAGTGGAGATCAATGCATGCAGTTGGCCCTTTGCATCTGTGGACTCTCCACTGTGGATCAAAAACAGTACAGGTATTTATTGGCGGGGAAATCTACATAGTGGATCCATGCTGTTGAAACTCACGTTGTTCAAGAGTCAACTTTATTTTGTCTAACACATATTTTTTTCCCAGTTTGTTTTTTGCTTTTCAACTCTGCTTATACTGTTTTTCTCCCCTATGTAAAATTTTTTATTTTTATAGAGCAAAAGTCTTCATTATTTCCTTCATGGCCCCTGATGTAGGTGCTATTACTTAGGAAGACTTTTATCCACCTCAGAATTATGCAAATCATCATATTTTCTCCCAGTGTATTTATGGTTTCATTTTTTATTTTTTAACCTTAAGACTCTTAATCCATCTCAAGTTTATTCTGGTGCAAGGAGAGAGACATAGGTCAAATATCATGTCATTTTCGGAATGAAATTTCTCCTTCCCTGATTTTTTTTCCCCAAAATATACCTAAACAGAGAAACTTGTACCCCACACTTTCATCTCTTCCTAGATTTTCTATTCTGTTTACTGATCCACCCATTTTAGTGACAGTCTTATGCTTTTTTAAAAGGGTTTGCTTTCTAACACATTTGACTGATATTAAATTTGACTGATTTGAAATTACTTACTTTATTTATTCTGCTAATAGCTATTGAGTTCCTATTTTTGACACTATTCCAAGTGCTGGAGCTACCGCAATGACCAATGCAGACAAGAATTCTGTTTTCATGGAACTTACATTCTGTTGAGACATCCATTGTTCATCCCTTCAAAAATCTGGTGAACGGTAAATGGCAAGTGCTTTCAGTCCAAGACAGAGGGTAGGAGGTAAACTCAGACGTACAGTATTGTGTCCCCAGTGTTTGAACACACTGGTCCAGGAACCAAGGGGAACATATAGGTCCAGAAAGTAGGGTTGGCTCCTCTCTTCCCTACAACCTTAGGCTTTGTTAAATTCCAGGTCCTGGTTCCCACAGTGGGATCCTTCCACCAGGGGACAAACTAAAGATGCCACTGATCTTGAGGTCTCAGCTAACTATTGGTTATTTTCGCCTCCTCATGCTAGGGTACCAACAGGCAAAAAGTTAGTCAGCATACTGGCAGGGTAATTGACCCTGAACTTCAAGAGGAGCCAGGCTTGGGGGAAAGGCAGGAGTATTTCTCAGAACCAGAAAATTCACTGGATGCCTCTTGTTTCCTCCACGATTCTGATTATATGAGTTGGCAACAGCAGTGACCATAGCCCAGCAAAGGCAATGCCACCAAGGCGTCCTCCGTGGCTAAGATCTAGGTCCCCTCACCAGCTGGGCAACCTTGACCAGTTGAGAAGCTTACGTGGAATGTGTGATGGAAGATGGAGACAACTGGTAACAATTATGGCCTTGTACCAGTTGCCATGGTGAAGACTGTCACTTGCCTCACTAACAATCTTGTTTTTAAAATGCACAGAGCCTGCTGCTGGTCAGCAACTTGAAGGAAACTCTGGCAGACTAAACTTCATCAAAAACGGGAGCCAGTATGAGTGATGCAGGAGGTGGGCTGTACTGGACACCTCTTATGCATCAGTTCAGAGTCCTCTTACCCCACAACCCCACCTCTTACCCCAGCCACTGCCACTGCAGCTGATTTCACAGTGGCCTCGGCCAGCTTTAGACAGGTGTAACCAGACAGCACATTACCTTAGGCCCATGCCAGATATCTCTTGCTTCCTGCCCTTGTGCTTCTCTGAGAATGTGACTTAGGACACCTGGGGAGACCCACTCCGCACTCACATTCACCCAACCCAGGAGTTCCAGGAAGCTGACATCCATGGAGCCATCCTTGACCAAAGGTGAGGAGTGGCCTGAAAAATGCTTCCCCCTTTTGTCCCCTGGGTAAACAGTTCTGAGATGTATTTCATAGGTACCCCAGAAGTTCCCATAGGATCAAGTACAATTCCCCAGTAGCTGTGATCAACCTGATAAAGCATCTTTTATTGGTTTCCCCAAGAATCTCATTCCTTCCTGAGCTGCCTGCAGCCAAGCCTTTGTCTTGGGCTCTGCTTTCCAGGAAACCAGACTAGGCATGTATCATTGTGGTGTCATTGAGGCAGATTACCAAAACTAAGCTCATGAATTTGAATTCATGTACTAAACACTGTAGTCACTTATTAACACAGAGTGATTCGATGGGGTTTTAACTCTAGCTCTATGAGGTCCAGTATGGTAACCACTAGCCACATGTGACCATTTACATTTAAATTTGAATTAATTCAAATTAAATAAAATTGAAAATTAATCTCCTCAGTAGCACTAACCACCGTTCAAGAGCTCAATAGTCACATGTGTAGCCAATTGAGCTAGAGAATATTTTGACCATCACAGAAAGTTCTATTGGACAGTGTTACTCTGCATTATTTGCTTACCAGCTGCCACTTTGCAGTGGGTCGTAAGCATGAAAATGACAGAGTTAATATCTGTTTGTTTTGCTCTCTGTTTCCAGCAACTAGTCCAGGGATGAGAACAGAAGCAGATACTAACAGAGTTTAGAGAAAGAAGAAGGAAGGAAGGGAGGGAGGGAGGGAGGGAGGGAGGGAGGGAGGGAGGGAGGGAGGAAGGAAGGAAGGAAGGAAGGAAGGAAGGAAGGAAGGAAGCAAGCAGGGAGGGAGGTAGACCAGCTTAGTCATGAGCAGAGAGGGTAATTTCCTACTAGCTGAACGGGGACCAAAACCTTCCTTTGCCACCTCCCTTGTAGCCCTCATGCCACTCAGTGAAGCTGTGGGCTTCAGTTCTGAGTCAATTTGTCCCCAAGGTCCTGAACCCCCACTCCTAATGGGGTGGTGCAAAACAACCCTGCCCAGCAAGCCTGGCCTGGATCCGCTGATGGGTCCCAGCTCATTCCACATGGAAAAGTTTGGGACCTCAGACCTGGGAACCAGAAGGAATGGGGAAGAAAGGACAAAACTGACAGGGTTCCATGATGGTGTAAGACTGAGGGAGACAGTAAGTCCAGAACGAATATCAAATAAATGCTGGCATTTACTGAGCACTTACTATGTGTCAGGGACCAGGCTAGGGTTGCTATCTGATTTCACAGAGGAGGAAACTGAGGCCCAGGGAGGTGAAGCAGCCTGTCTAAGGGCACAGAACCAGTGAGTCGCGAGCCAGGGTCAAGCCCAGGCAGGCCGGCTCCAGCGCTGGCTTCTTAGCCTCCATGATGCCCGTGCAGGACTAGAGCAGGACGCGTTGTGGGAGTAGAGCTGAGTGTTGGCTCTTCCTTCCTCCTCTTCTGGGCCTAAGAGCCTCTGAGACCTTGCCATTACCCTGGGCAGGCCCAACCAGTGCCCCCATCCCCTCTTCCCCAGGGCAGTGGCAGCCAAAGGAGAAGGTCTTATTGCCGCCAGCTGGAGGCCTCTGGGGCTGATTTCACACCAGAGCCCCACCCATGGTGTCAGTACAGCCAAAGCTTCT